>NW_026623406.1:731822-736095 GCF_030028575.1 Malurus melanocephalus | reverse complement strand
CCGCCGGCGCTGCATCTTCCCCCGTCCTTTTCTCCTGTTAGAGCCGCCCCCTTTCCTCCGTCCCTGCCTCCCTGCCGGTGTGCCCGAGCTGCCCTCTGCACTGTGCTGTGCCATGTGCAGCGAGCCGAGGGGCGGAGGGCAGTCCAGGAGGAGGCACCCGGAGAGAGGGTCGTGGGGAGCCCTTCAGGACAGGATGATGGTCGAGGAGCTGTGGAGGATGAGCCGAGGCTGCCGAGCAGAGGGTTTACCCCGGGGTAATGAGGAGAAGGGACCAAATGCTGTCACCTCTCCCAGGGCATGGTGGCTCTGCTTAGAAGAGACTCTTGGAAGGTGCTTGAAGGCCTAGTCTGCTCATATTCCTCCTCATAAGGGCTTTTTTCCCTACTCTTCCTATCTCCTAACCCCTCACTAATGTGAATTTCAGGTAAATTTTGGTGCTGGTGGGAGCCTGACACACATCTGGGAGGATTTCYAGCCTTCCTTGTCTCCTTCCCAGCAGCCAAGGCCATGGGGTGTTTGGGACACACCAGCTCTGAGGAGGGGCCCTGCTCCTGTCCCAGTGCTGCTGGACACCTGGAGGAGGGACAAGCAGAGCCTTTCCTGAATTGCTCTCCACTGCCTGGCCTGGAGGGTCWGTGATGGTGTGGCCAGAGTGCACCACAAAGGGCTGGGTTCATTGCTCAGCTTGGTGACATCCCCCTTTTGTCTCCTCACAGGCCAACCCCGCTCCCATTATCGTGAAYCCAGACTCGCTGGAACAAGGGCTCTCTGTAAGTCTCCCGGTTTCRTTTGGCTTCCTTTGATCAAGTGGTGCATTTTCCCTGCTCAGCAATGCAGGAAAGACTTTTCCAGCTCAAGGAGGCCCTGGTAAGGCAGCAGAGGAGCCTGATACCCACACCACATCCCCGCAGCTCMTCCCCTGCTGGGGCTGGGGGACRCTGCTCAGAACCAAGGCCAGCAGCAAGCGATGCTGGGGRCTCCAGCACAGGGAGGTACAGGGCAAAAGGCTTCAGAAAGGAGCTGGTTCTGGGCTGGCTGTGTTCAGGACTGATCACACAGCCATTTCCTCTGCATCCCATGCAGGGAGGCTGGGAGGCTCTGCTGGGGCATMTCTTACCTTTCTGCAGTGCCTCAGCCTCCTTTGGTAGCCCTGGCCCTTCAGGAGGGAGGCAGGGCTCTCTGGGTGCTTGCTGGCATCACACCCACCATTCCTCAGGGCAGCAGAACCCATCAGATGCTGCTCCCCTCCCAGTGAAGGCTGCCAGCAGCTGAGCAGTGCTTGGTGARTGTTTGCAGCCACAGTGCATTTGGCACTCCTGGAGCAGTATAAAGATAATCCTCCTCGCTTTGTTGCAGGGTTTGCGTGGTGCTGCATCCATCCCCRGAGCATTTGTAAATCATTCCTGCTGGGGGATGAAGGGAGGAGGGTGGCCAGCATGGGTTTCTGGCCAGCAGCACTGGTTCCGTGCTTGTGGGGTATTTCCCATTTTTTTGCCCAAAGGAGCCCAGTTAACAGCTTGCCAGGGCTTTGCATCTGGTTCACTTCAGGAGCACCAAACTTCAGCTGCCTTCCACAGGAGTCAGGCAGCACCAGGACTCAGAGCTGGGCTGGGTTTGTCTTTGGAGTCATGGTAGAAGGCTGCAGGTGGCTTTTGGGGTTGAATCTCCCTTGTAAAATCTGCAGATCTCAGGCCACAGCCTGTGGTGTGCACACATCTGAGCTGCACTGGGCTGGCTGAGCAGGGCTGCCTGGCCTGACCTCTCCCACCCTGACTGTGTGCTTTAATTAATTAATGCCAGTCCCTCCTCCCTGCCTGTGGGCCCAAGGGCAGTGAGAGGTGAGCCCAAGGGCCAAGGACAGACTCTGTCACCGCAGGCAGGTCCCTGAGCCCTGCAGAAGCCAGCAGCAGGGAGCCCTCATGCGGGGCCAGCGACTACCTCATTCCACTGCAGTGCACTCCACTTTGCTGCCCTCCTGGCTGCCTCCTTCTGCTCCAGCTCATTAACTTCATATCCCACTCTCTCTCTCCACCTCCATATCGCTGTCCATCCCTTCTCCCTGCCCCTTGGCTGCCGCTCCTTCTTGCTGTGCTGGATGGGAGCTTCCTCCTTGCAGCCCTGGGGTGGGTTTGGCTGCATTCAGGGGGTGCTCTGTACCCCAGACAGGCTCCAGCATCACCCTGGCAGTGGCAGTCACTGATCCCATCCATCCAACCTCAGCAGCACTTGCTGACAGTGACTGTCCTGGAGGGGTCAGAAGGACCACCAGGCTGTGGCTGCGATGTCTGGCTGTGAYCTGGTGTGTGCCTCCACGTGGGTGCCTGGAGGAGCAGGGTGAGCAACACCTCTCAGCACCCAGCCTGGAAACTCTCTTGCCTTCTACTTCATGTATATCAGGAGAGAAACAGACCTGCTCCATCTTTTCCTTCTGCGGGGTGCTGGATTCCTCAGGCTTCACAAAAAACACCCCCCAAAACCTTCACAGTTTGCCAGGTCAGCAGAGGAGCCACACCAGGAACTTGCTGTGAACATCAAAATGCCAAAAATCTGGAAACATGTTTTTTTAACAAACCCAAAAGCTGAAACCCGTTGGTACAGTACGTATTTGGAAGGGTTAAAGTCACATCTTCCAGTCTTTAATTACTTAACTATTCAATGCTTTCCTTAATGATAAACAGATGGATGTAGTCTAGTTCCTTCCTGTTCTAGCTCCATTGATTGCATTGAACTATCTGCTGGGCTGGATTTGGCCCTGACTGTTTATCAAGAAGTCTGTTCTGCATTTCAATGTCCCTGTCCACCCACTTCCATCCCCAGGAGCATGTGGCACCATAAGGTACGAGCTGCAGCACTGGGATGGCTGGGGCTCAGCTTGGGGCTTGAGCAGAGCCCAGCACCYCCAGGGGGTAAAAACCCAAATAACCCACTATAAAATGCCTCCAGTAGTAAAAGTATCTCTTGAAGGATAAGGAGGGTGCTAAAGGGCATCACCCATGCCAGCTTAGGTCACTGCTCACAATTTCACATCTTGGTGTATTTTGCCTAGCACATCCATTGCAGGTACACAGAGAATCAGTGTTCCCATGGCAGATGGGGTCACTTCATTTCAGAGATGCCTCYCTGAAGCTAAAACAACTTATTGCTGCCAGGCAGTACTAAAATGAGCAGGGGAAGTCACTCCAAAGCCCTTGAGGATTTGGAGGTTTCAGAGTCTGGGTCCTTGGAGCCTGATTTGGTGCCTCATTGCCCAGCAGTGAGGTGCAATCATCTCTTCAGTCGCTTAAAAGCTAGGTGTGAGGAAGAGAAGTGCTGGTTGAGGCCAGGGGGCAGGTGGAAGCGAGTCAGTCKGTCTCAGTGCTGCGGCAGGATGTGTGGACACGGGGAGGTGAAGGGAGGGAGCTCTTGACCTATTTTCCCTGGGCCCCCTGCCATGTGCAGGCAGGGAGAGCTCTCCCTTGCCAGCGCTGGCAGTGCCTGTGCCAGCGGGGAGGAGCCCTGTGCCAGGGCAGGCATGGGGCATGGCCAGGTGCCCTCCATCCCCAGGGCTGGGTGACACAACCAAGGGCTGGCTTTCCAGTCTTCAGACCCTCTTCATTATCTTGATAAAAAGCTGCTCCATCAGCAGGTCCCAGTGTTTGTCCTCATCACATCCTGAGCACAGGATACAGGCAGGATCTTACTCCAAAAGGGGCTGTGAGCAGTGTTGCCCTTCCTGCAGATTATTTCCTCTTGCAGCCTGGGTTGCATTTGAGGAACCTCATCTTCGTCTTCTAAATTTGGCCTTATTTTTTTATTTAAAAAGCAAGCAAATAAGCAAAAGCACCAAAAAAAAAAAGCCAACACCTCCCCTTTCTAAAAACCCACCTCAAATCTTTACACTATAGCAAATTGCAAGGGGTGTTCCACCGTTGCAGTGTTGGGCGGCAGAGCCKGCAGACAGCTTGCAGCAGCTCTGGAAGGTGTGTGTGCTTTTCTGTTTATCAAATGAGTGCTAACTCTGCAGCCTTCTGTTGATGATCTAAATGCTGCCATCGGTAACTATTTCCCTGCTGCTCGAAACAGGAGAGGGCCRGTAAAGGCAACTCTTCCTGGGCCCTCAGGTGGGTTTTTGCATAGGAAGGGTCTGGGAAAAAATACCCTTACGGTCTTCCATGAGAAACCAGATGATGCTTAGGATCAGGATAAGCTGGGAACAGCTAATTATCCCCTGACACTCCTGTCAGCTCTGCAAGTGTGAGAGGAGAGGAGAGGAGAGGAGAGGAGAGGAGAGGAG
>NW_026623406.1:719105-731674 GCF_030028575.1 Malurus melanocephalus | reverse complement strand
GAGGAGAGGAGAGGAGAGGAGAGGAGAGGAGAGGAGAGGAGAGGAGAGGAGCAGGAGAGGAGCAGGAGAGGAGCAGGAGAGGAGCAGGAGCAGGAGCAGGATGGGGTGTGCTCTCCCTGCCTGGAGGTGATGGAGCCAGGCATCCTCCAGCAGACATGGCCCCAAACAGGAGCTGGGGAGGAGCACAGGGCACTGGCAAAGGACAGGGTGAACAGCTCTGGTGGGTATCATGGGGAGGGTTTTGCWGTCAGTGAGTGACTGGTATTTGATTTTCCGACTCTGGAACGTTTGCTTTGTTGGCTTGTTCCCTTGGTTACGTGGCATATATTAAGTTCTTCATTTGGCTTCCTCATACAATTAACTGGCATTCCATCGCATGGATTTTGGAAACATAATCAGAGCTAAAACTTTGTGGTCAGGCCTGGCTGACCCCAGCACGCCTGGCATCAAGCAAGCACCAACACCGCCAGTTTTCTGGGAGCAGTGCAAAACACTGCTCAGCACTGGCAGCCCGGAGATTTGGGGAGCAGGGATAGCCCAGCCTGGCATGCCTGGCAGCACTGGGGTGTCTGACGGGGTCGGTGTGTTCATGCTGGTGCGATTTGGGGAGCAGGGATAGCCCRGCCTGGCRTGCCTGGCAGCACYGGGGTGTCTGACRGGGTCGGTGTGTTCATGCCGGTGCACCCCGGGTGCCGCTGGCAGCGGCCGCTCCTCGATGCGCTGGCTCTCACCACGCTCACAGATTGTCACAGTTTTCTGCAGCTCCCCGTTCCAGAGGGATGTGTACGCTGTTCCTCTGCGGCCGTGGGTGTGCATACGGCTGGCTGTGTGGCAACTGTGTGGAATGCCAAAGCAGAGAGGACAATGTGCGTAGTAGCAAAGGGTGCCAGGAATGCTGGAAAGGCGGGGAGAGGCGACGCCGCGCCCCACGCACCGGGACAGGGAGGAGAGGGGCCCGAGGCTGTGGGGAGGGGGCTCTGAGCCGGCTGCACTTAGGATTAGTCAGTACGGGAGGATGAGAGGAGGGAAAGGTGACCCGTGCCAGAGGAGGAACCGTGGCAATGAAGCAGTGCCCCCTGCCCACAGGAGCACAGCCCAGGGCGGCACTGTGGCAGAAGGTGGCACTGACCACGTGTCCTTGTCCCTCTGAGGCTGACAGGGAGCCTGCTGTGGGTTAATCCCACTGCTACCGGTGCTTTTCTGCCGCAAGATCCTCCTGTAAGAGCTGGCCAAAACCTTTCCCAATGTGCTGGGTGGATCTGAGCATCCTGCTATTGGAGTATGTGGATGTCCCCACCCTGAACTGCCTGCACTGTACCCTGAAATCTCCCTGWGGCTGAGAGGCAGCAGGCACAGAGCACATCCAAGGAGGGGGAACACTCTCAGTCTGTGTTCCTTGGAGCCTCCTTCCCCTCTCTTTGCTCTGAACTCTCCCCAGCCTCCTGCTTGAAGCMCAGTACCCACAACAGGGTGGGATTGCTTTGGCCTCCCAGGGCAGGGGTGAGGGTGTGTGTTACAGATGGCACAGCCCTGTCCCAGATCCTTCCTGCAGAACTGCTCCTCTGCCTGAACCCCTGATTTTTACCACGTAGAAAAATTCCTGTTTCCTCTTCCCACCTACCAATAGAGCATCACCATTGCCTCGCTGGGTTTTCTCCTGTGGTGTCAGATGATGGGTTTAGCATAAGCAGTGATTGCTGTCCCCTCCATGGAATGACCCAGCACTGAGGGGGTGTGGAGGATGCAGGGCTGTGCCTCTGCAGGGGCAGGCAGCAAGGAGCTGGGAAAGCAGGGCACAGCCAGAGTGATGGTGCTGCATGAGGAAAACTGTCCAAAGAGAGACATGTCAGCTGCAGTCTGGAACACAGAGCATGGACACCAAGGGGCTCCAGATGATCTGTGAGCCATCAGTTAAGGGTGGATGTAAAGTCCAGATGAGGAGCCCTGTCCAGAGGCCTCAGGCAGAGGCAGGACTGCACAGTGGGAGAGGTGTTTGCCTGCTGAGTCCGGGGTTCCACTGCCTCTCCTTGTCACACAGAACTACCCCTGTCCCATCCCTGGTTTCCCAGAGTGACTCAAATGGTGAGGTTGGGTTCAGTCCCCTCCAAAAAAAAAAAATGTCAGTCAACAGTGTGCCTTGGTAGCCAAAAAGGCCAGCCTTGTCCTGGGGTGCATCAGGCACAGAATCACCTGTTGGGCAAGGAAGGGGATTGTCCTGCTCTGCTCTCGCTGGGRCAGCCCCACCTCRAGTCCTGGGGCCACCATATAAAGATGTGAARCTATGAGAGAGTGTCCAAAGGAGGCTACAAAGGTAGTGAAGGGGCTAGAGGAGACCATATGAGGAAAGGGTGAGGTCACTTGGCTTATTCAGCCTGGAGGARACTKGGGACAGACCTCACCACAGTCTGCAGCTTCCTCATGAGAGGAATCAGAGGAGCAGACAGATCTCCCTTCTGTGGTGACAGGACCTGCAGGAAGAACATAGAGCWGTGTCAGGGGAGCTCTAGGCTGGACAGTAGGAAAAGGTTTTTCACACAGAGGGWGGTTGGGTACTGMMCAGGCTCCCCAGGGAACAGTCATGGCCCCAAGGCTGCCAGAACTCAAGGAGCATTTGGACAAYGCTCYCRGGCACATGGTGGGATTGTTGGGGGCATTGTTGGGGCCAGGAGTGCAACCTGATGATCCTTTGGGTTCCCTTCCATCTCAGTTTTCTGCAAAAGCTGTAGCTGTTAAGTCTTGGATGTTTCAGTAGCCAGTTGCATTGCAAAYCTTGATAGATTTTAGACCTCGGCAGCTGTTTCTGGCCTGATGACCTGGAGTGAAACTGCTGCCTTGTTTTCCTGTGCTTTGTTGATTATGAGGAAAATGGATTTTTTTTTCTTTTCTTTTTTTGACTCTACATTTACCATTTCACAGCCTGCAATTGCATCCCTCTTGTTTCTATACATTATGTTTCCAAGAGCTCTGCTTTGCTGCTCTGGGTATGGGAGACCTTCGAGCGTGGGGATCAGTGTGGTGTACAGYACTGAGACAGGCTACACCATTTTTGTTTTCACCTCTTACTGTGCTCCACTCTCTCACACCTTGTTTCCTTTGCACCCAACTAATTCTGTAGAAGAAATTATTCTGAATTTTCTGTTAATACAGTCATGCTACGAAAAGATTTAAAAAATATAAGCTGCTGAGGGTGTTTATTATGTTATTATGTACAGACTTTTTTTTCCCTTTAAATGGACCGACCCCCTCTCTTCCTTTCCTCAAGAAGTGAATTCCTGAGGTTAATTATATGCTGCGTAACAAAGGTGTTATTTCTTTTTGTGCCTTCGGTCGTGTTCCTTTTCATGGCTGGAGAAATGAGCTGGGAGAATAAAGGCTTTGCACAGAAGTGCATTAAAGTCAGTGGGCTTTGGCTCATGCCCAGAAAGAAAAGCAGCACATGGTTTAATTCCAGGGCAGGCTCGAGCGGTTGCGTTTCAGGTTTTTTCGGCGGTGATGGTGCAGCTTTTAGCTTGGATTCTTCATGTTCAGCTATCGGAGGGGAAAAACAAATTCCCCCAGGACCAGCACAGAGTCGTAACACGCTGTCTCCCTCTCTCCAGATGAATGGCAGTGATGGGATGTTCAAGTATGAGGAGATCGTCTTGGAAAGGGTAAGTACTCTTTACTCACCCGCCCACAGGCTCTTCCCACTCGCCCACCCCCCGGCACAGCCGGTCCCCCACGCATCCCATCCCTGCACAGCTGACGGGAGAGGCTGGGCTCTGCTCCCCGCTCTCTCCGGAGGCTTTYATGGGTGTCACACCTGCTTTGCCAGCCCGGCTCCCACCAGGGTGGGCTTCCTGCTCCCCTCTCCCCCTGCGGATCCCTCCAGAAGGGAGGGAGGAGGGATTCTCCTTTTCCTCCCTCTTTCACACCTTCACCCCCTCAAACCCATCAGCACAGAGAGTGAGGGGAGGCTCTTTGTCATTGCCTGTGTCAGCAGACAGGTGTGGGGAGCTCTGCTTGATGGGTGCACCCCCCAACTGGGCACAGGGGCTGAAGCCACCCTGCCAYCAGGCTCCTGGCACTCTCAGGTACRCAGCCTTGGGATGCTAAGCTGCAAGAACAGGTTATTTAGTAAAACAAACCACAACGGGGGAAGTTCCTGCTCAAGCCTTTTTGTGGGCAACACAGAGGTGATGGCWTGCACCACACTGGCCATGGCTAAAATTAACCCCCCCCACCGTGTATGGGGTTTATCCAGGGCCAAGCCAGCACTATACCGGGCAAGAAGGGCTTTCTTGTTGCCCAGGAAGCAGCAGGGGAGGAGGCATGGAGAGGGAACAGGAAAAGCTGGCCCAGGGTTTATCCTAGAGACGGGCACAGCCCTGCTGGCTGGGAATGGCTGTGGTGGAGGCTGCCCGTGGCTCTCCACAGCACACCTTGCCTCCCCCTCGCTGCCGTGCCGGGCGGCTCAGCCGCGCCGCGTGGCCGGCATTGCAGGGGAAGACGCATCGCTCATTATTCTGTTCCTCTCTGCCTTTAGTCATCTCCCTCCTTCCCTTGGCTCTGCATCACGGAGGTGGGTGGACGGAAGGTTATCTGGGGCTGCCGCCTCACCCACCGCTTCCCCGGCGTGCCTGACGAAACCAGCCCAGGGGATCCTTCCTTTTTGGGCTAAGTGCTTCTTGCTCCGGGCCCAAGTCACAGGCAAAGCCTTGTTTTCAGGGATTCTTYRGAGCATCCTCTGTYCTCAGCCCATAATGGGAGCAGGAGMAGAGCTGGCAGGACCACACAGAGAGGCAGCACTCATTGATGCCCCCATTTCAGAGCCCTGGGCAGCAATTCCTCCTCCAAGAGCAAGAGACCACAAGGGAATCTCAGTGCTTAGCAGCCTGGGGCAGCATGGACCATGCCCAGATCCTTCCCCTTCACTGGCCCCAGTGAGATCCAACAATTCTGTCTTAATGCAGGAGAAGCACCCTGGTGCCTGTAGGTGCCTGGGGTGTTTGGCTTCCCTGCAGAATTGACCTCAGTGTACCCCAAAATTGCTGGTCTATCACTGTTATTAATCTTTGTTTTCATTGTAGACAAGGGTCAAAGCAGCAGCCTTCTGGGGACAATAATAGCACAAATACAATCTACAGAGGGACATGGCTTTGTGTTTACCCACCATACATGCGTCCACAGCAGGAGCTGTCCTGGCATCAACCCTGATGTCAGCTAAGAAATCCCTTGAACTCCTTTTTGAGGTTTATGAGAATAAAAATTCTCACCTCCCAGATCATTTCCAGGTTTTGTAGCTAACAAAGGACCTTCCATAGAGAGGCACAATGAATGGCTGGAGATCATTTTGCAATCTCACCTGCCTTGCTGCAGCCAGGCTGGATCTCTGTGACTGTAAGGAGCTCTTTTGAGCTGGGCACAGGGTGATTAGAATCCAGCCTGGAGGAAAGAGCAGCCTCAGAGCCATTCCCGTTGAATGCCTCCGTGTCACATGCCARCCAAATCCCAGCTGGCCAGGGAGCATCCGGGAGCGTTGAATAGTGAGAGGCATTGGTGGCTCCTGGTGCTGTGTCATGAGCGTCATAAAGTYAGCTCTGCATCGCTGCAGGAG
Organism: Malurus melanocephalus; assembly: GCF_030028575.1. Taxonomy (NCBI): domain Eukaryota; kingdom Metazoa; phylum Chordata; class Aves; order Passeriformes; family Maluridae; genus Malurus; species Malurus melanocephalus. The sequence goes on along the minus strand of NW_026623406.1, from coordinate 726,078 downwards.
CTGATGATGGGGCAAATTGCTGTGGAGAAGTGCAAATCCCAGCCTGCTGTTAGTGCTGAATATCCCAGGGAGCCCGAGTTCCAGTGTGGCCCTGTTGGCTGCAGGTCCCTGGAAGAGCAGAGCACCCCATCATCTCCCCCTGAGCACTGGGGCCGTGGGCACCCAGGAGAGCTTGGCCCCAGCCCACTTGTGTACGAGAGAGGCAGGCACAATAGTATGTGACTAAGTGTCAGCTCTTCCGCCTGAGGAAACAAGGCATGGAGCCATCTGATTTTCAAGGCAGAGCAAAAAAGGCAGGAATTGTCCACTTGCATCAAGTGTGGATCTGGAAGCAGCGCCTGTGAGTGTGTCACTAATGAGGATCCTGCAAGTGGGAGAGGCAGCACAGGGCCACAGCCACTCAGTCCTGAGATGCTGCGGGAATGGTCTGGAGATGAGCGCTGGTCCCTGCCTTCCCACCGGGGAATTCAGCAGGGGAAGCTCAAGTGATGCTCCAAGCTGKGAGGAAAAGGAGGCAGAACTGGAGACCCCATTCCATCCTGATGCAAATTTTGGCATCGGCATTGGTGGYGCCCAGCTTGACTCTGAGCCAGGGCTACACGCCAGGGTGCAGAGGGGCAGGAGTGGGGTGCTGGTGACTGGCACCATCCCCGCTGCTCTGTGCAGGCTGTGGCATCGGTGTGTCCTCCTGGGCAGCAGCCAGCGAGGGGAGGTTTTCTCCGCCAAGGACCACCTCCTCTTCCCCCAGCTCCTGCCTGCCTCGGTCTCTCCGTGGAGACGCGGTGGTGAGGGAGGTCCTCGGCGGCTCCCACTCTCCCACTCCATCTGTTCCACACTCCACGCTRCTGCGCCGAGCACTCGGCTGAGGAACGCCGGCCTCTCCTCCGGCCAGCATCCTTCTGCCCCGAGCCAGGCACCCCGGGGTGACAGATGCAGTGAGGGCTCCTGCGCCCCAGGCAGCCCCTCGGCTGGGGGGAGCGTTTAAGGAGGGCCAGCAGCAGCAGGTGCCCACCGGGGAAAGACGCAGTGTTTGATTTCCCACAGGGTAACTCCGGCCTCGGCTTCAGCATAGCGGGAGGCATCGACAACCCCCATGTTCCAGATGACCCGGGTATCTTCATCACCAAGATCATCCCCGGGGGAGCAGCCGCCATGGATGGCCGTCTGGGGTGAGTACAGGGCTGGGGGAGCAGCCAGGGTGTCAGCCAGGATCTCTGCATGGACCCTCTAGGTCTGCCTGCCTTTCTTGCCATGGACCCTGGTCCTCTAATGTTTCTGCCCCACAGCTAGATCCCCTCAGGGCAGGGATACCCACCATCCCTGGCCACCAGCCTCCTGCCTGTAGCCACTCCTTCTCCCCTTCCTGTGCCAGGCTCCTGCTCCCATCCATCCCGCTGCAGCCCAGGGCAGGGATCCAGCCTTTATTCTCCTCTCCCATCTCCATTCAGGTGGCTCTATGGGGACCAGCTCTGCTCCCTCCCACTCTCACCCCAGCAGGGCAGGATCTGGCCACCTTGAGCAGCTCTGTGTGGCTGGAGGAGGGTGGCAGAGGTGCCATGGGGTGGGTGGCATGGGCTGGCAGGGATGCTCAGGGCCATGGTGTGCCCGCAGGGTGAATGACTGCGTGCTGCGGGTGAATGACGTGGACGTGTCTGAGGTTGTGCACAGCAAAGCTGTGGAGGCCCTGAAGGAAGCAGGCCCTGTGGTGCGGCTCGTGGTGCGCCGCCGGCAGCCCCCGCCGGAGACCATCATGGAGGTTAACCTGATGAAGGGCCCCAAAGGTGAGCCCCTCACTCTGCTCGCTTGGCTGGGGTGCCCACAGTGTGGGGTGACCCCTTGGTGGGAGATGTCACGAGCTGCAGGGCAGCTTCACGGGGATGTGGGATGCAAGGTGGCACCGGCACAGTGCAGGGTGCTGCAGGGTGGCCCAGCAGAGTGGAACGCTATGGGGCACAGGGTGTGGGACAGACACACAGTGCAGTGCGTGGTGGCCAGGCTGGCCCCGGGTGGCAGCAGGATGGTGGCCCATTGCCTGCTGGGCTTGGGCAGGGTGGGAAGCCCAGTGAGGCACAGGGGCTGGTGCCAGCCTGGGACCCTGTCTGTCTGTCTGACCCTCACCTGCACTCTCCCTCTCCCTCAGGCCTGGGGTTCAGCATTGCAGGGGGCATCGGGAACCAGCACATCCCTGGGGACAACAGCATCTACATCACCAAGATCATCGAGGGAGGTGCTGCCCAAAAGGACGGGCGCCTGCAGATCGGGGACCGGCTGCTTGCGGTAAGCCCTGCGGTCACAGCCAGCTGCGAGGTGGAGCCAAACAGGTTCCACTGCGATGCTGAACCCCAACACCCCTCCTGTGAGCAGCCTCACCCCACTTCCCTGCTGGGATGGTGCTGTGGGAGGGCAGGCACAGTAATGGCTGCGGGCAGGAGAGTCAAACCCAAGGCGATGGGGCCCTGTCTCTGGAGCTACTGCGGCACCTTCCCTATGGAAAGCCACTCCTGCAGGGCTGCACTGGTCCCTGTCCCCCTGCTCAGYCATCTCACCCAGCCCCTTCCCTCCGGCAGGTGAACAACACCAACCTGCAGGACGTGCGGCACGAGGAGGCAGTGGCGGCCCTGAAGAACACCTCTGACATGGTGTACCTGAAAGTGGCCAAGCCTGGCAACATCCACCTCAACGACATGTACGCGCCCCCCGACTACGCCAGCAGTACGTACGGCGCTGGCCGCTGGGCACRCGGGGCTGGGGCACTCGGCCTGGTGGGGTGGGGAGCAGGGCTGGGCTGGTCTCTGTGTCCTCATGATGACCTTCTCCTCCCCTGCAGCCTTCTCAGCCTTGGCTGACAACCACATAAGCCATAACTCCAGTCTGGGCTACCTGGGCAGCGTTGAGAGCAAGCCTCCCTACCCCATCCCYACCCAGGTGACTCCTGCCCGGTACTCGCCTATCCCTCGGCACATGATCGGAGACGATGACTTCACCAGGTGAGTGCCAGGCACCAACATCCCTAATCCCTGCTCCTTCTCATTCCCTCACTGTCCCTCTGTGGTGCAGAGCCTCAAAAGGCCTTTTGCAGGTGCATGGTGCAATGCTCAAAGTGCCCATCATGAGCTCTGTCCTCACCCTCCCTGATGCCAGCCCTGCTGTGTCAGTCCCTGGCTTGCTCTATCTGCTTCCTTCCCATTTTCTCTCCTGCTTTCACAAGCTTTACACTGCTGCATTTCATTTTTGTTCTTTTGCTTGTTTTACAATACCTGGAATACAAGGTGTTCCCTGCCCTTACGATGCCATCCAGCAGTGCCACAGGCTCCCAGGATGTCCCCAGCTGGAGCTGTCCTGGGGGTGAAGGGCCAGGGGGAGCACAGCCTTGCAGATATGTGGGGYTCCTCCCACACTCCCAGAGCCCAGCATCCCAAACCACGGGCACTCAGGTGCCATTTCAGTGACTGCCAGCCCCTGGCCTGACAGTCTCCTGCCCAACCCTGGCACAGCCCCCCTTTGCCCCAGCAGAATCATTTATGCTGCATGAACAGGTTTGTTTCCTGAACCCAGGAAATAAAGAGGAGCMCTGCTCCAAAGCCTCAGGCTGAGGATAGGAGAGTGAGACCTGGMAGGTCCTGTTCTACTTGTTGATTCCTACAGCTCTCTCTCTTCTTGTCACAGCCTGGGGGCCAATGTTGAGCCTGCTCTGGAATGTGGTATCCCCAGGGCCAGGACTGTAGGGCTTAGGCAGTATTCTGAGGACCAACACTTGAGTCAGGCTTAGGGCTGGCTCTGCTGTTTGGAGCAAGGTTGCAAGCTGGGTTTGGGGGTGTGTTTACAGTGGATGATGCAGTGGCTTGGTCTGGGATTCTCCCATTGTGTAGGTCAGTGGTGGATGCTGGAGTGGGAGACCCTGACTTGTCASGTCTGCCATCCTCCTGGAGAGTGTCTGCACTTATCTTTGTCGTGGGGATTTCTCACTTCTCAGTGCTTGGCCACAGTTGGGAGCCTCTGCACGCCATGACCTGTGCAGCACTGCCTTCCACCCACAGCCCAGATCTCCCACCAACAAAGCCAGTTCTAGAGCCTGTCTATGGCACCTTCACCAGGTCTAGCAACTTCTGTGCTGTGATGGCACTGAGGGATGATGCCACAGGCAGGAGCAGTCTGTCTGCCATTACAGTGCACCTCAGAAGGGACTGAGTCCCAGTGCTTGGAGAACACACCAGAAACCCTGGTCCCACCGGGATGTCCCTTCTCAGAAGTGCCAGCATTCCCATTTGTGGACTTGAGAGCAGAAAGAGCAATCCAGCCTAGGCTGGACACAGTGGCAGTGGCACGGTGATGGCTCACCAGTGGCTTGGCAGTGGCAATGGCACAGCGATGGCTCGGCAGTGGCCCTGGTGCAGCACGTGTGGTGGCCACTAGAGGATGGTGCTGCCTTGTGGAGGGCCCTGCTGCAAACAGGCTGGCACCTCTGGGCCACTGTGCCCAGACACAGCCCCTGCCACCCAGCAGATCCGCAGCCTGTGGTGGGCTCAGCACGTCCCTCATGCTGAAAGCCTCCCGTGCATTGCTGATCACCCAGGGCAGCTTCATCGCTGCAGGTCTGCTGCCACCAAGACTGTGCACTGGGACCAGTGTGGTCCAAACATGACTTACTGGTGTGGGGAAAGGCAGGAGCTGCCCTGAAAAAGCAGCTGTCTCCCATGAGACTCCTGCCAGCCATTCCCTAGGAAAAGCAGAAGTCCAGCATCCAGCGTCTCCCCTCCCATGGGCACAAGTGCTGCCTAGATGTGGCTCCAGTGACCCTCATGTCCTGCAGCACCTAGGGCTGGGAACCAAAGAATCTGTTTTCCAGTGAGCTCCACCACTGCAACCCAAACCCAGCAGAGTCCATAGGATCCCCTCAGCCACTCTGTGGTGAGGTCCCAGTGTTAATAGTGTGATGTTCAGCCTGGGACCTGCCTGGAGGATCCCTGTCCTGCCTCTCAGGAGGAGGGTGGAAGCCTCATGTTGTGGCTGAGAACTGTGATGTACCTGTCTGGTGCTTCATTTCCTCTCTTCATTCCTTGTGGCATCTCTCTCCCTTCCACCAAACTGCTCCTTGTGGGTGCTGGGGATGCTTCCCCCAACACTGASTTGGGGCGGCTCTTCCTGCGCAGTGCTTGGGCAGCAGCAAAACCCAAGGGACAGAGCAAGTTCATCTCCCTGTTGGAGGCAGGGTTTGCAGACCCAGAAACCTGACCTAGTTCTTCCCCTGGGAGGATTCTAGCCCTMGGCACAGCTTTGCTGCAGAGGGACTGATGGCTGCAGTCCTCCCTGCCCCCTCTACTGCCCCTAAGCCAAGCACTGGTGACATCTTGAGGACTTTGGGTTGAGCATYTCTTGATTGAGCATTTCCATGGTTTTCCAGATCTCCTCCTGGCCCTGGTGCATTCCAGCCCCATACCCCAGTGCCCCAGGGTCCTCTTAGCACAAGTCTGACAGTATTTTAGGGTCTACCATGGCTGCCCTCACTCACTGCCATGCCTGGGCTCCAGCATCTCTCCTAACACATCCCAGAGATCTCCCTCTGATACCTGTCAGGTTTATCAAGCTGCTGAGCTCAACGTCCTTGGTCCCTGTGGTACCCAAGGAAATGCTCAGGATCCAGCCACAGTGCTCCCCAGTATCATGTTGGCTGACAATAATCACCAGCCTGTGCTAATTGTCTGACATCATTTATTCCTTCTTATTTCAATCTGGGGCTTGAGCTGGGAGCTGCCTTTGTTCCCAGCACATTGGGTTTTTCTCCCAGATGAAAATTGACACAGGAGTTTTGCAGTGCCAGGCAGTCTTCCTGCTTTTGCCTGCCTATTGTTAGAGCAGTGAAAGAATTAAGCCATCATTAAAAAATTTAGGACTTCTGTTGAGCTGTGCAGGGTCTGTGGCATGGGAGGGCAGGGTGGGGTGCATGGTGTTGTAGGCATACTCGCCACGCTGTGGAGGGGCTCGATCGGACTCTCCTGGCCCATAGCATCTGATGCCACCATGCAGTTCAGTGTTCCTGTGTGTGATTTCACGGTGGATGCTCTGTCTCTGTCCGTGCTGTGTCTCATGTCACACTGCCTGCACCTCTTCTGGGTTTATCAGTCTCCAAGTGCTGAGGGCTGAGTCACACCAGGCTGCACTCGGGTGACTCCAGCTCCACCAATGTGCCACAAAGCCTGGGCACAGAAAAACCTGTCACCAGCTTTGCTGCTTCTCACTCTGATGTCTCCCTGTCCCTTATGTGTCCTTCCAGGGAGCCCCGGAAAATCATTCTGCACAAAGGCTCCACGGGCCTGGGCTTCAACATTGTTGGAGGGGAAGATGGYGAGGGGATCTTTGTGTCCTTCATCCTGGCTGGAGGCCCTGCTGACCTCAGTGGGGAGCTGCGGAGGGGAGACCGTATCCTTTCGGTGAGTGGGTGGGACACCCACTGCCCCGTCATCACTCCCATAGCCCTGGCTGGTCACCCACAGGACACCTGTCCCCTGCCACTCTAAGAGCATTTCTATGGGATGCATCCCGAGTGCCGGTGTGGTGACACAGCCCCGGGCAGCCCTAATGCCTGGGTCAGCCGGGGGCAGGTACCGGGGGTGCCGGTACTGGGAGTGCCGGTACCAGACGTGGTGTGGGGGCACAGTGGCAGTGATGAGGCTCTGAGAGTGTGGGTAGCGTGGGTACCGGTACAGAGGCGGGGCAGCGGGGCCAAGGCGCAGGGCAGACCCCCTCGATTGTGCCCGCGTGGGTGCGGTCCAGCGGAGCCGCTCTGTCCCCGCAGGTGAACGGCGTGAACCTTCGCAACGCCACCCACGAGCAGGCGGCGGCGGCGCTGAAGCGGGCGGGGCAGACGGTGACCATCATCGCGCAGTACCGGCCCGAAGGTACCGCCACGGGTGACCGTGACCGCGATCGGGACCGGGACCGGCTCGGAGGCGGGCGGGGCATGCAGATGAGGGTG
>NW_026623406.1:636257-718880 GCF_030028575.1 Malurus melanocephalus | reverse complement strand
GCGGGGCCGCGGCGTCCCGCCGGCCGTGCCTGCGCTGCTTTGTGTGCGGGCCGGGCGGGTGCGGGGCTGGGGCCGCGGCTGTGGCTGCCCCGCCTGCAGGTGAGCGCCCACCGCCACACGAGGGGCGGGCAGCCCGCCCGGGACCCGCATCGGAACCGGGACCGGCACCGGCTCGACGGGACGCGGTCGTCTTCGGGGGAGGGGGTAGAGCTCCGCTTGCCGGAGGGCGTCGCCGCGAGGCCCGGCTCCGTGGGGTCCCGCGGGCCTTGCTGGGGGACCCTGGGGTCGGGGCGGCTCAGGGGTTCTGGAGGGCGACCCCGGTGCGGGCGGGGCTGGGACCGGGGCGTCGGTGCTGGGTTGGGGCTCGTACCCACCTCTGAGCATCCCACCTGCGGCGCCATCCCGAGCCTTTCGTTGTCGCTGGGCTGATCCTCTCGGCAGCGGTGGGGGATGGTGGTCCCGCGGTGGGCAGCCGKGGGTAGCGGGAAGGGAGCTGGCAGCTGCCCGCACAAAGCTCCCCTGGGCGGCAGGCTGGAGCGTCGCCCGTGGCTGGGAGGGCGAGCGCTGGGAGGGTGCCCCGCCAGCCCGCGAGGGGCCGGGGCTGCTCCCGGGGCCGTGTCCGGAGCGGCACCGTGCATGGGCTGAGATGGACTCGTTCCCGAGCACTGGAATAGGTGCCTCTCCTGGGGCCCAGTGGCTTTCTCCACCAGCAGTTCTSGTCCTCTCCAAGGAGGCCAGTGTTCCACCCCATGCCCTTCGTCTTGTGCCTTCTCTAGAGCATCGCTGGGCAATGTCCTGCTGGTCCCTGTCTCCACTGTTCCTCCTCCATCCCATGGCAGAGGCCATTAGGGCACAGAGTCAYTGGTGCTGCTCAGGGCTGTGCTGTGGGTGTGGGGTTTGTTTGTTTTGGCTTTTTTTTTTCTTTCTTTCCAGGAAGCACTTAATGTTCTCGTATTTCTGGCTCCCTTTGCCACTTGAGATTTGGTAAATACACCAACCAAGAGTGGTTCTTAAATGTCAGACTGGACAAGATGTTTTGAAACCCCCTTAAACTGAGGCGGAAATGTCAATGTGTTGTAGCTGGTGACTTTCCRTGTCTGTGATGGCTCCTGACACGTGTGGGCTGCACCAGCACAGGGGCTGCAGACTTTCTGAGAGGCAGCATTGTGGCTGTGAAATACAGACTCTTGTGTCCTGGAGTTGTTCTCAGTGCTCCAGAGGCTTGAAGGGCTGGGAGTCATGGAAAAGATCTCCCTGGTGTGAGCCRCAGGTGTGGGTGAGGCTGGGCCCTTCGGTGGGGCGTGTGCTCCCAAATGTTTGCCGTTTCTGTGTCCATCATGGCAGTGGAAAGAGCAGGAGAGCTAGGCTGTAGGATGCGTGAAGGAGGAGATGCTGGTGGAAAGGGGATTTGAGAAGTCCTTCCCGCTAGCAGAGGCGGAGGATGGCACCTGTCTCGTACCTGAGCGTGGGCAGGGCTTGCCTTGGGGTGCTGGATGAGTGCAGTGTGCTCTGTGTCTGACCTTACCGGGGCTCCACGGGGCACACAGGCTGCTTGTGCAGCTCGCGGGGGATGAGGGGCCCTCCCTGTGGTGTCCTGCCAGGCAGTAGGAGGGAAAACAGACAAAGATCAAACCAAGGGAGCCTGGAATGAGGGGTACTGTCCTGCCTTTCTTCTGAGCACCTGCACCTGGCACAGCACCTTTGACCACTGCTGCACACTGTCGAGGAGGAGGAGTGATGGTTCTCAGAGTTTTTGTGAGGCCCCTTCCCTCTGAGCACTTCACCCCCTGACCTTTGCCTGCTGCTATCACCAGCGCTTGGATTTGGCAATTCCCCTTCCCCACACCCCATGCAACAAAGCCTTGATATTCCTTACCTGAAAATACAAAAACTTGTGTTGTGGCATTTCACTGAGTCAGTCTGTTCAAAAGGAAGTGCCAGGACTGTGCAATGAGTTCTAAAAGCTTCTGAAACATCCCTATGGCTGTGCTCCCTTCTGCTCTCCTGGGCCTGCCAAGGGAGGGTCAGGGTGCTAAAATGCTCCAGCACGGAGCTCACCCCATGGGACAGAATCAGGCCCAGCTCTAGGAACACCCACACCCTGGAAAGGGAAAAGCAGTGGGAGGGTACAGAGGTGTTTTTGTCRAGCTGCTGAGTGAGGAGAGCAAACATCGTGGCACACGGTGCCGCGCCACAATGGCACTCACGGCAAGAGGTGCCGGCTCACCTGTTACATACTTTTCAGTCTCAATAAGCATGTCCTGAATGTGTTGAACACTGTGGGGATCAGTCYTGGCTCACCTCCCTGCTGCACCCTGGGCAAGCTTTCTGGGAGAGTTTCAGCTGCATGGGAGATCTTTCAGAGAGCCGAGGTGCAGAGTCAAGGCAGCCCTAAGTCAGGGAGCAAAGGCAGGAGCACTGCTTGCTGGGGGTGATYTCCTGGTAATTGTCTCAAAGGCTGTTTTAATGTGCAGTTAAAGAGGTGCCAGTGGTACCGGGGAGTGCCCTGTGCACAGTTCTGGGGTGACCTTGCCTCCCCTGCTCTGGGAGGGAGGCAGTGGRTTTGCTGTAGGGCTGGCTGCTCCTGCACTCTGTGCCCTCCCACAGTTGGAGCCAGTGTGGGTTGGTGGCGCCTTGGAAGACCCATCCTAGGACAGGACTGTTTTTTTTCTATGAGGGATAAAGCCAGAGCAGCCCATGTCCTTCAGTTTGCCACCACCAGCTTGGTTGGTGCTCCTTTTCATGCCAGTGTGCTTTTCCCATCTCCAAGAAGCTTTGTCATTCCAACCAAAACTAGGGAATTCCCCTTCCATGGGGTGCCCTGGCTGAAATGGGGGCATTTGAGAGCTTTGCCCTTGAGCTGCATGCAGGGGGATGCATATGCCATTTTTGGGAGGGCAGTGGCACCCATAAGTTGCTCTCCCACACCCTCATTGTGGTGCTAGTGGTGGAGAAAAATCCTTTTTGCCCTGTGTTTCCTGTCCCRTCCCAGGCAGTGCATCCTCCACACTTCTTGTGGAGGAAAGTGTTGCTGGAGGAATGTGAGTGTGTGTGGCAGGAACAGTGGTCCCCCCAGTGTGGGGTGTGCTGGGAATCTCTGTCCCCAGCAGGGTTTGCAATGATGGGCTGGGGACAAGGATTGTAGTGGTGCTTTCTGGGGGAAACAGCCCTTTTTGAACCAAAGAGAGTTTACAAAGAAGCTGTACCTGCTTCTGACAGATGCTCCTTTGGGATACAAGAGCTTATGGGTATTCCAGGGCAGAATGAGCTGTGTGGGGCAAGAGATGCCTCTCACTTCCCTCTGCTGAGAGCTCTGTAAAACCCCGGTGCTGCTTTGGTGTCAGAATTCAGTTTTCTTGTGAAATAAGCATTGTCCATGCCTCGCTGCATGTGTTCTCCTCTGCCAGCAGGAAGGCAGGTGAGGCAGTGGGTGCCCCTTGGCACAGGGCTGCAGGGGGTTCTCATGGTCTCCACATTAAGCAACTGACCCTTCCCCATGTTGCAGCAACTCTGGATGTTGCATGGCAGAAGGGGCTTCATGTGGAGTTCCTGTGTGCTACTTAGCAGTTTTTTTGTGTATTGCCTATCTTTTTTCAGTCCTTAAGTAAAAATATATCTTTGGCRACTAAATGTAGCAGGGGATKCCCAGGCTGCRGGGTGRAGGGCTGTAGARCCAGGARAGGCCGAGCAGCAGCTGCATCATCCCAGAACCCCAACCCTGCATTTGTCTGCACTGAGARTCCATGGGAGAGGGGCTGGCTCCCAAACACAGCCCCCAGAGCATTTCTGAGCAGTGTTGCTGCTCTCCCTGTGTGATGGGGCTCCACAGGTCCATCAGGAGCCGACACTGTCCCAGCACAGCTGTGGCTCTGCTCTGCAGTGAGCTTTTGCCTCCACTGCTGTGCTCCCCTGCCCAGGATTAAAACCCCAGCCACGTCTAAACCACTGGGTTGTGGACAAGGCTTTCCATGCAAATCTCAGAGCACAGATGAGGCTGGTCCTCTGTCACCTGTAACTGCAGCATGTGCCTAAGGGACAAAATCGAGGGTGTGTGGTGAGAGATGTGGCGGTGTGGGCTGTGGCAGGGCTGGCAGCTCTGCAGGAGCCACAGTTGCACTTTCCTCATTCGGCCCTGGGTAGGGAGGCCGGGTGCCTCCACCCTCCGTGTGTCAGCCCGACCTTTACACCCGGCTGAAGGTCGGGCTGGCGCAGCGGCGGCTGCTGGGGTGGCGGCTGCTCCTGCCCAGCTGCCTGCCAGGAAGGTGCTGGTGTCTTCTGGAGGGTTCCCCAGCTCTTCCCGCACATCTCTGCCGCTGGGATGTAGAAGCAAAAGGTGAATTCCTCTTCCCTGCTCTTCTTCCAAAGGCGGGGACTCTGTGTTCTGCCTCCCCTTCCCCATTCCTGCTGGGGAGGAGGTCTTTGCTGCCAGCAGAGCGGTAGCTGGGTTCCCCCAATGGCTGTGGTGGTGCCTCCCTGCTCCAGCTGGTGGGCCATGGTCTCCTGGAGGGGCTCTCCTCTCTCTGCGTGTTCTCAGCTGCTCTGTAGGTTGGCAGCTTGCCGAGTCTTGCCCAGCCATTCCCTCACAGAGCTGCAGCTCAGTCGCAGTGAAGGACAGGTGCCCTTGCCTGGGCTGCTGTGTGGGGAGTTGTGGTGGGGTTGGGAGTAGCTGGAGCCCTGTCTGCTCCAGATGCCCTGCCTGGACTCCTGCAGAGCTCTGGAACCTCTTTAGCTTTGCTGTCCTTCGTGTGTGGGGGTCAGACAGGCTCGTGGGCAAGATGCCTCGTGAACAGACCTGGCTGGACACTGCTGGATGTGGGGATTGGCCTGGGGGCCACTGTGTCTGCACTGACCACCCGTGTCCCCACAGAGTACAGCCGCTTCGAGTCCAAGATCCACGACCTGCGGGAGCAGATGATGAACAGCAGCATGAGCTCCGGCTCCGGCTCGCTGCGGACAAGTGAGAAGAGATCGCTCTATGTCCGGTAAGGCTGCACAGCCCCGCCTGTGCCCGGTGGGAYGGGCATATCCCACAGCGTGGGGTGCAGGGAGGGTGGTTCAGAGCCTGGGCCATGCAGCAGGGCCGAGAGGATGGTGTTTGGGGGGCCAGGGGATGGAGCGCCACAGATGTATCACAGAGCCCAGAGCACGCAGCAGGGAGAGCAGGGCTTTTGTGCTGGCCTGACAAGGCTGGGTGCTCTGCACTCCAATGCCTCTTCCAAAGACTGCTCCATTTTGGAAAGCACTGGTCTCTGCAGAGCCCTGATGGCTGCTGGCCAGGCCAACACACTGAGGACCCCTGGAAAACAGGGAAATGGTGGGCATGCAGCCCTGCTTCTGCTCATGGCAGCTTTCAGGGCGCTCTCCTTGAACCAGCTAACAGGCTTCTCTTTGTCTCCTCCTGCCATTGCTGTGGCAGGATCTGGCTGGAGGGGAGATGAGCTCTTAGGAGGATTATTGCTCTGAGCCCTCGATGCACTTTTGGTCTGGAGCCAGGTGCAGGAAAGGCAGGCAGGGGTTAAACAGCCATGCAGCTCTGACTGCTGCAAGTCCTGTGCGGGCAGGACAGCCACTGCCACCTCCTGCCTGCCACAGCGCCAGTGGGATGAGAGCTAATGAGTAATTTTAACTTGGTAATTAAAATAATCCTGTAAATCCTCACCCTGCACAGCCTGTTGCAGGTGAGGCTRGCAGGAGCAAGGGATGCTTCTCCTTCCCTGTGAGAAGGATGGCGAGAGCTGAGGCTGCATGAGCCTGAGCCTGCATCTCCCACTGCATGGCTGCTCCATGCAGAGGGACTTCAGGCATGGTTGCAAGCCCAGCATGGCAGGAGRGGAGAGCTGCAGCTCTGGGTTCCTGCAATTTATACCTCTCTGCGAGTCTCTGCAGGCATCTTGCTTGGTTTAGCATCTCAGGGCTTCCTGGAGGTGTGTGACGAGCTGGGCAGTGCTGAATAAACATCATCTTGTTAGTCCTGCCCTCACTCCCCTGCTGTCCTGTGGACACCCTCACGTGTGGAGGAGGGTTTAGGCTGAGTCCAGCGTGAGTTGAGCCCGTTCCCTGGCTGGAAAGGTGCTGCATGTATCCAAGTATTCCTGTGAACCAGAGAGCTCCCCRTTGCCTCCATGCTACTCGTAGCATTTCCCATCTCTTGGTGCATCCCCACATGGGGCTTTGGAGGCCTCCACAGCACTGTGTGCCTGCACCCATACCCAGATGGAGCTGGGCTGTGCCTTTCTGAGAGGGTGATCCCAGGGGAGAGCTGTCCCCCAGCCCTTCACAACACTGCTCCACACAYACCCTGTCAGCATGCTTGCAAGAGCTGCTGGGTGCCCAGGCTGCCCCAGCCCTTCTGGGCGGGGTAGTTTCAAGCACAGTTTACCCGAAACCAGCTGAGCTGCTGCACTGTGGACAGGACATCAATTACAGGATGTGCTACCCAACTGCTGCCTTGAGTCAGCCCTGTGCGGCTTCATTGCATTCCATGTGCTGTTCGAGGGCTGCAGCTGGGTACCCAAGTACCTGCTGGAGCTGATTTGGGGATGCTGGAGATGATTCAGGGGTGCTGGAGATGATTCAGGGGTGCTGGAGATGATTCAGGGATACTGGAGATGATTCAGGGGTGCTGGAGCTGATTTGGGGATGCTGGATATGATTCAGGGATACTGGAGCTGATTTCGGGGGTGCTGGAGCTGATTTGGGGGTGCTGCAGATGACTCAGGGATATTGGAGCTGATTTGGGGGGTGCTGGAGCTGATTTGGGAATGCTGGAATTGCAGCTGTGCAGCACAGGCAGGGGCAAGGCAGGTTCAGGTCCTGTCCCTCACCTGGCTGCGCTGCCGTGGGCACAGTCTGCCAGCCCCGGAGCCGTGCCGGGTGGGGATGGAGGTCAGGCGGGCCTTGTGCCTGGGCACCAGGAGGAAGCCATGGGAGTCCTTGGCGCTGCTTCCCTGCCCTGCAGCCAARCCATCTGCTCTCCTGGCTGTCAGCGCTGTGAGCTGGCCCGGGGGCAGAGCGGAGCTGCCGTCTGGCCCCTGTGCACCCYGAGGAGCACCCGGCCCCGCTGGGTCCCCAGCACAGCCAGGGGCTCCAGGAGCGCCGTGCCTTGGGGCAGCCGTGCCTCAGGTGCCGCTTTGCAGGTGTCCAGCCCTTGCACAGATCCTGCTGTGCCTGTCCCGGGATGCCAGCGGCTGCTCCAGGCCTGGTGCTGCTCTGCAGGGCAGGGAGCATGGAGTGGGCAGGGCTCTCACAGCCTGCCTGCCTTTGGGAACCGGCCTGACCAGTTCCCCAGGGTCTCAGCAGCGGCACTGGCCTCACAGTGGCCTGTYAGCCACATGCAGTCTTATCTTTTGGCCAGGGGCTGCCTGCAAGGCTTGATTACCTCTGGCCACAGCGCTCATTGGTGCTGTGCTGCTGGCTCCAGTCACGCTGCCGTGCAGTGGGAACAAGCTCAAGAGCTGCCCTGGCYCTGAGCAGGCCAAGGAAGGAGAATGGATCTGGGGGCTAAATGGCTCTGGATGCATGGGGCAGATTGGGGCTTCTCCCAAAGAGCCCTCCCCAAACCATGGGTCAGCCCTTCTCCCCATTCAAGACCCACTCCCAAATGCCCTGAAAGGTTTSACAGCCCAGCGCTCCCCTGGCAGAAATGCTCTCCCAGCTCTGCTGCTCCTTGGGGGCCTGCCACATGGTCCCTCAGCCCTTCCACTTACAGTGTGCTTCTAGACCCGCTTCAGAGTCCCCACAGTGAAAGGAGGTAATGAGCAGCACAGGGGATGTCTCTCCTGCTTGGGGAAAGTTTATATGGGCCAAGATTAAACCAGCAGCCAGGCAGCGTTTGCCGTGCCTGGRCTCACACTGGGCTGGGGGCCCGTGGGGCCAGTGTCCTAGGAGCACATACAGAGGTTGTGCTGCCAGCACTTTGAGTGACTTTTCCCTTGCTTTGTCTTTTTTGCAAGTTGATGCATCAAAGCAGGCACAGTTTGTGATCTGACTTTAGTAGAATGAGTTGCAAGTGAAGCCGCTGAGAGYAGCTTATGGTACAGGCTGCAGGACTGTGTGTGATGTGTGAGTGCAGGGAGAGTGTTAGCGCTCTTCTAGCAAGAAAACAAAGCCTTTTCTATAGCTAGTTAGTTTAATTTTGAAGATAATTTTGAACTAAATAAACTGTTCTCAGGGGAGGTGTTTAGAGTATGAAAAGGATCGGTTGTGGAAGCAGATACACTCTCAGATGCAWTCCTAATTCACAGGCTCTGTATGTGAATAAAGTGTGTGCTCAAAGCCTTGGTGGTCTCTGCCTGTGCAGCCACCCACAGCAGTGGGGTCTGATGTTTCCTGTCCCATTTCTTGGCCCCACAGCCACAGGGGGATGGTGAGGAGCAGCCCCCCTGCAGGATGGGCCTGGCCTGCTCACTAACCCCAGACACTTTCAGTGCATCTGTGGCTCGTGTGTGTCCTGTAGCTGAGGTCTTTCAGTCCAGCAAGTCCAAGTTCTTTCAGTCCAGCACTGTTGTTCCTGCACTGCACTCTTCAGGGCTTGTTCTGAGCCTGCCAGCCGAGGGTTGTGCTGGTGGCTGGCAGCACTGCTCAGCTTGGCCAGGTTTGGGTTTAAATCYTGTGAAGTATGAAGGTGATAGTGRCCCAGGAGGTTGGCAGTGCTTCTCTCCTCGCTGCCTGGCTGTGCTCAGAGAAGGCAGCACTCATCTCTGCTCCTCCACAGAGCCCTGTTTGACTATGACCGGACCCGGGACAGCTGCTTGCCCAGCCAGGGACTCAGCTTCTCCTACGGGGATATCCTGCACGTCATCAATGCCTCCGATGATGAGTGGTGGCAAGCCAGGCTCGTCACACCCCACGGCGAGAGCGAGCAGATCGGGGTCATCCCCAGCAAGAAGAGGTGAGTGTCTTGTCACAGCAGGTTTCACACATGGTGCCCCCTGGATTTCCCCAGCCTCCACAAGTTCTGCAGCCCTCGGGGCACTGCTCAGGCTGGGATCTCCTTGTGGTCCCAGTCCACCTGTGTAACATTCAGGACACCTCAGTTGCAAGCTGGGGCTGTGTGCAGTTCTCCCCAGGGAGGTGTTCTCCAAAGCTGGGTGAGACTCCAGAAGAGGAGGGGAGTGGTCAGCCCTCTCTGGTCCCTGTGGCGATGGAGAGTTGGTGTTGGCCAGTCTGGGGCTCCACATGAAAGCAGAGTCACAGCAGTCACTGTGGGCTGCTCCTTGTGTCCTTTGTTAATTTGCCCAGCTCGGCAGCCAGGTCCCACTGGGAGGTGGGAAGTCACAGGGAGCAGAGGAGCTGGCTGCTGCTCTCTTCAGATCTGCAGAGCCAGCCTCTAGTCTGTCCTCTGTCCCTGCTGGGAAGGCTGGCTTGCCTCCCTCCTGTCCTGCTGCAGCAGGCACTGGCCTGGGCCAGACCCTGGGCAGGCAGCTCCACATCTGCCCCTCCCTGGGAAGAGCTGCCCTTTGCCAGTGGGGCCACCACCAAAGGGTGCCTGGAGCTGCCTGAGGGCTAGCAACATGCATGGGACTAGCAACTCTTTCTCTGCTTCTGATCAGGGTGGAAAAGAAGGAGAGAGCACGGTTGAAAACAGTGAAGTTCCACGCCAGGACTGGCATGATTGAGTCCAACAGGGTAAGTGCTGATCTGGGGCTCAGTGGGGCACCTGGAGCTGGTAACTAGGGAGGGCAGGGTGAGTCCCAGCAGCAAAAGCTCCTCATGGGGCAGCTCAAACAATGGAAAGGCAAAGAGCTGTGTGACTGAACCTGCCTCAGGCCCACATCTGCTTGGCACAAACCCTCCATAAATATTCAGYGATTGAGCAGAGGAGCCCAGGATGGTGTGAAAATGCTGGGGAAGGACCCCTGGCTGGAGTGCTGGGGTGGCAGAGCCTGTGGCTAGGAGCTGCCTGCAGGCAGTTGGTGAAGGCAGCTGCCCTCACAGCTCACGAGCAGTGCTTAACATGCCAACAAGGAAGGAAGAGCGGCCTGGCTACCCCTGCAGAGCTGCTGACTGCCCCATCAGCTTCCCAGCATCCCTACCACATGTTTTTCTCCATGCTTAATTTTTTTCCTGCATTACAGTTCTCATGTAATCTCCATGATTTCGAGGGTGACTGCCCTGACACAGCTCCTCATTGTCTCTTCATTTTAATTTTCCCCACATGTGTTAAACACCATTGTTTTTTCTGTCCTCCCTTCCATCTCCATGTTCTTCAGTCGATCAAAACGAAACGTAAAAAGAGTTTYCGTCTCTCTCGAAAGTTTCCATTTTACAAGAGCAAAGAGAACCTGGCCCAGGAGAGCAGCGGACAGGAACGTAAGTAGCAGCTGGCCAGAGAGGGCAAGCCTGCGACCTTCAGGTCCTCTGCCCTGAGGGGAGAGATTCAGCACATTTCCATAGCCAGGGGTTCTGCCTGGATTCATCTTTGTGCTCCACAGTCGTGCCAGCAGCTAGGGAGAAACCGGAGCTTGGACCAAAAGCAACGGCTGCAGGCTGGCACTCTTCCTTCCTCTCATGTTCAATGTCTTCATCTTTCCATCCAACTTTACACCCACCTGACTCCCTGCTCTGCCTCCCCCTGCTCTCCCCCTTTGCTGCAGGCTCTGCTCCCTCTCTCTGCCTTCTTCCCTCCAAGCGAGGGGCTGGCTGCCTCCTGCAGAGCTTCTCCTGWCCCTCTCAGGGCTGAGGGCTGGGGAGGTCACAGCTCCATCTTCCCTAGAAGAGCATACAGCTCCACATTCCCACTGGAGAGCCCTTCCAGCAGAGTAAACCCTGTGGACACGGGTGAGCCATGGCCCTGCTGCCCACCCATGACTGAGGCACATCTTTGGTAGTTGGCTGCAGATGTTGGGGGTCCACAGCTCTCGCCATCCTGAGACTCCCAGCTAAGGCAGGGCATTCAGCTGGTTGCCCCAAATCCTGATGTGAGCAACACTTTAGCTGCTCACGAAACCCAACCCCTCCTCTGAGTGGTGAAATGCATCCACTCCTTTGGCAAGCACCCAGACTGGCAGCGCTCACAGCTCTGGAAAGGGGCGGTGGACAAGGCAGGGCTGTGCCTGTGCCCAGTGCCAGCGCAGCAAACACGTCCCCTCCCCTCTGGGGCTGTCCTGGGTGTCACAGAGGCAGGAGGTTTCTGCTGGGCTGCTCCAAGGGCTGCCTGCATCCTTCTGCTGCCCAGGCTGGTGCTAGCTTCCAGTGACTCTAGCTGACAGCACAAGCCTCTGGCCCATGCTKAAGGCTGTCTGTGTCTAGGAGTGCCTGGACACGGCTGGGCTCCTGTCAGCTCCATGCTGAAGCTGGGGCCTTGCTTTTGGCTGGTCCTGCAGTGAGGTGACACAGCCTGAGGATGGGGCAGGCTCTCTTTACTGGCCAGTGTTACAGCCAGCTCCCTCCCTGTGCTCTGCCACCGTCCATCCCAGCTTGCAGTGGGGGGTCTGTGCCTCACATTGGGGCAGCTGACACACACACATACACGGGGAGTTGTGCTGTGTGTTATAGGGCTGTCTGTGCTGTGCCTGGCCCCAGAGTGTCCAGGCTGGGCAGGGGAAGCACAGAGCGACTGTCAGTGCACTCCACGAGGAGAAACACTTCAGCCCCTGTGCCAGCAGCTCAGGGCTGCAACTGCTTGGTGCTGGCCAATGCTGCTGTGGCTGCCCTGCCCTCCCCAGACCCAGGGTGGCTCTTGGGGGCTCTGTGGCAGAGAGGGTGAGCTCGGGGGGCGGAAGGGGTCCAGCCATGCAAGGAAAGACATTGGCAGCGGGCTGATGGTGTCAGTTCCAAAAACATTTAACCTCACTTGCAGTTGCAGCTCTGGGCCGTTCTGCACTCCTGTCACTAATGCTGGTCTGGCTCTGTCTCCCCCATCCCTCTGACTCCCCTTTCCTGCGCTGTCTTCTCTCCCCCTCTCCCCCTTCTTGCTGTCTGTGAAATCAGGACTTCCCTGGGTTAAGTGACGATTATTATGGAGCAAAGAACCTGAGTAAGTTGAATTCCAATGCACATTGTTCCCTTTCTGTGGCTGTTGGTGCCTGGGGAATGGCTGGGCTCTGGCCGGGGCAGCTGTGCTTCCCTGGSTGCGGGGCAGGAGGAGCCCACGAGTGCCAGCGGAGGCTGCGGGGCTTGAGGTGCCACTGCTGCACGTGGGACGGGATGGGGGAGCTTGTGTGGGGTGCTGGCCGTGCCCTAAGTGCCTGCTGCACCCGGGGTGAGCTGTACCTCCTCATCCTCTTCCTGCTCCTGTCTGGGTTSGTTGCTGCTTTAGCATTCAGGGCCTCTGCCAGTGGGGGTGGGAAGTGGCCGTGACAGGCCTGCTCTGAATGGGGTGGGTCACAACATTCTGAGGTGTTGCCACCTTTCTCTGGGTTACCACATATCCAGTACTGCAGAATACTGACAGGAGCCCCATGGTCTTCTCAGCTGGGGCATGAGTTCCCTGCCAAGTGCAGAGCCTGACTGGGGCAGGCAGCGGCCAGCAAGCCTCGGTGGGGTGGTCGCAGCACTAGGATCAGCCTGAGCAAGCAAAGCCCCAAACTCTGTCCCATCCTGTCACTGTCTCGTCTCTGTGCGTCCCAGCCCCATCCCCAGAGGCAGGCTCMCCCCTCCCCGTGCCGGCGCAGAGCCGTGCCCTCCCCTGCCCGCTGTGCATGCTGCACCTGCTCCCCTGCCAGCATCCTCCTCCCTGTGCACTCCACCTTCCCTCGGCCTGGGAAGCCCAGTGCCCTCACCTCTGCCAGGCAGGCCCTCCTGGCATCCCTGTCTGCTCCTGGAAGCATCGCCCTGCATGTCCCCGGGTTCCCAGCAAAGGGTGAACGGTGCCGCCCTTGCCCACTGGCACAGACTCATCCCGGTGGGTGCTGGGCTGCAGGCTTTTCGGGAGCCCAGAGCTGTCCTGCCCTTGGTCAGTTGCTGGGTGACAGCCGCGGTGCCCCCGTGCCTCCCGCCCATGCTCCTTCTGAAGGGGATCTCTCTGGTTGCTTTGCAGAGGGCGTGACATCAAACACCAGTGACAGCGAGAGCAGTTCCAGTAAGTGTGTGTCCACCTGCTCTCCCACCCCGTGTGCGTGTGTGCGTCCCTGTGTGAGTGCATGTTTTGGCACTTCCATCTCGTTTTGTCCCAGTGGTGGTTCTGTTCGGAGGCTGGTCCTTCCTGCTGGTGACACTGAGGTGCTGCGGTCAGCTCCCTCCTCGGAGCCAGGGAGAGCAGGGGCTGGGGAGCAGGAGTGAGCCTGCCTGCCTCACTGCTCTCTCCTGGCTGCAGGGCTCTGCTCCAAGGCGGGGTGGTGGCTCCCCAGTCCATGGGAATCCTCAGTGCCTGCTACAGGAAGCGATGGCCAGAGGCCAGGTCTGTAGCACAGGTGGCTCCTGGAGCCCAAGCCTGTACAAGAGCATGGGATCCAGCTGCAGCAGATGCTCTCTTTGTCCCCAGAAAGTCCTAAAAATACCTGCAGGGAGGACACTACATCCCAAAGGGCTGGGAGCCTGCAGCGGTGGGGGAGGGAAAGAGGAGGCTTGACCCAGAGCTGGGACATGAATAATTGAAGTGGCTCAAGGGCTGTAGCTGCATGCCCATCATGCTTCATGTCCGTGGGTGGAGTGATGGGGACAGCCTGGAGTGTCCACAGAGCTGTGGTAGGCTGGAGGGGCAGGAGCCAGCTCCTCACAGCTGCAGAGGGGCTGGAGAGCTGCTGCAAGTGCTCACCTAYATCCCCCTGGCTCTGTTACAGAAGGACAAGAGGACACCATCCTGTCGTACGAGCCAGTGACGCGGCAAGAAAGTAAGTCCTGAGCTGAGCTGCCCCGTGCCCGCTGCAGCGTGGCACTTGTGTCCCCAGCACAGCCAGGGCGTGCGGTGTGCCCTCCCCTCCTGCCATAGCAGCATGGCACAGGGTGGGTGCTGGTGGARTCTGCTGTGTTGTGTGCAGCAGGGGAGCCAGGTGTGCACGGCTTTCCCTGGCCTCCACTGCCCCCTTTTAATCGACAGAAAAGATTTGTGTCATGGTCTGCAAGACCAAGGGAGAGATCCAGAGCTAAAACTGAGCTGGGCTTTAGTCCTCGGCTGAGGACAGGATTATCCCTTCCTGCCTCAGACCAGGTC
The DNA here is from genome assembly GCF_030028575.1 of Malurus melanocephalus. Classification (NCBI taxonomy): domain Eukaryota; kingdom Metazoa; phylum Chordata; class Aves; order Passeriformes; family Maluridae; genus Malurus; species Malurus melanocephalus. Next base: position 704,788 of record NW_026623406.1, on the reverse strand, counting down.
CCTGCTGCAGAGCAATCTTCCCTGCCCCAGCCCTCGGCCTTTAACCCTGCCTGATGCTCAATCCCTGCAGACCCTTTGGCAGGCTGAATAGTCCCAGTCTGGGTGGTCTGTCCTTGCCAGAAGCTGGATCTGACTCTTAGGCTCCCGTCACTCCCCCAGCKCCGTGGCATCCTCGCCCAGCTGTCCTGGTTGCCTGGCTCCTGCCCCAAGCAAGGGAGCAGCTTTGCTGATCCRCGACCCTGGAGACCTGCAGAACCTTCCCCGGGGCCACGCAGATGGTTTGGGTCAGATGGGAAGGACATGTTGACCGTGACCAGGAGGAGATAAACTCGCACGGAGGAGGCACCTTGGGGTGCCCATGTGAGCAAGAGCACCCACTGGCAGCAGGGAGAGGGCAGGTCGATGGCAATAGCGACTCTAGGGTCAGCTGCCCGCAGCACAGGTGGGGCCTCAGGTTGTGGCTCTTGTTCACAGTTCACTACGCGAGGCCGGTGATCATCCTGGGGCCGACAAAGGACCGAATTAACGATGACCTCATCTCTGAATTCCCACACAAGTTTGGTTCCTGCGTGCCCCGTAAGTCCCAGCCGGCGCTTGGTGCCCTTGCTGGAGGGAGGGGAGAGGTGGCCCTGCTCCTGGCAGGGTCTGGCCACGGTGTGGGGAGGGGGCTGGGAGCTGGGTGGGTTTGCTCCCTCCCGGTGTGCTGGGCATCGCTCCGGGCTCACCCTTGATGCCCACTCTCCTGCAGACACCACCAGGCCTCGGCGCGACAATGAGGTGGATGGGCAGGATTACCACTTCGTYGTATCCCGGGAACAGATGGAGAAAGACATCCAGGACAACAAATTCATAGAGGCTGGGCAGTTCAATGACAATCTCTATGGGACCAGCATTCAGTCAGTGCGAGCGGTGGCAGAGAGGGTGAGTGTCAGGTTGGTGTTCCAGGGACAGGGACGCATCCAGCCTGAGCCCACACACATTCAGCAGTTCCTCTCTTCTCCCTGTGCTGTTAATGAAGGGCTGTAACCACATTAAGCAAGCACGGCATGAGCCTCTCCTCCCTCCAGAGTCCTGCCAAGCCRTGTGGCTGTTTTTCTCAGCTCTTATTCTACCTCAGCATGGTACCTCTGTCATCCAAACTCCACCCAAAAACCCAGCACTGGTGGCCCAGCCTTGTGCTCGGGAGCTCATAGGACGACGGTGCCCAGGTGCCCTCAAAGAGCACCGTTCCTCTGGAGGAGTCCTGGAGTTACCCAGGGCTTGTAAATAGTTTCACATGCCCAGACAATGCAGTTCCTTTGCATTGCTGCTGTCCTGCCCTGAGCAAGCAGGATTGTGAGGCCATTGGGAGCTGGCTTGTGTCTCAGAGCTGGGGTTTCATTTCTGTGGCTCCTCCCTTTTTAAGCACATCTGTGTGAGCAAGCTGTTTCCCACACGGAGTAGACTGTGTGGGTAGGTCTGATCCTGACTGTGTCCTTTGCAGGGGAAGCACTGCATCCTGGATGTGTCTGGCAATGCCATCAAGAGGTTGCGGCAAGCACAACTTTATCCCATTGCCATTTTCATCAAACCAAAATCCATTGAAGCCCTCATGTAAGTGCAGCACTGTATGCTGTGCCTCTCCAGCTGCTTGTCCTGCTGCTCCTGGCCCTGGGTAGTGCAGGCTGGAAAGGATGTGAGAGCTGAGCTTGCAACTCTCCTGAGCAGCTGCAGCAGCAGCAGAGAATATTATGTGTGAGGAGATTCAACAGCCTGAGACTGACCCTGAGATCAGAAGAAATTCTGCTGGCACTAAAGGGCCTGGGAAAACCTTTCTTAAGCCAGAAGGGGTCAAATTGTTTATTTCTGTGTTTGATGAAGATGAGAAAACCTAGACAAGGAGGGTGGTGACAGGTTCTAGAAAAGCAGGGAAACTTCTGCAGGGGTATTGCAARTTTATGGAATTGTCTGGATTTGAATTAATTTCTGTGCTGTGGTGAAGAGGGGTGGGGTAGGTGGAAGTGGGAATAACTGTTGGAAGTTAAGATCAGTGCCAAGGCAGCCCAGAGGCTGTGGGGAAGGGCCCTGCTTGAGAGCTGGGTCCTGCACAGCTTCCACTCCTGTGAGCAGAGGATTCCCAGGCACCCTGGCTCTGTGGGCTATTTTTGCTTCTGTCCACAGCTAAGAAAAAGAGCTGAAAAGTTTCTATTTTTTGTGCATGGCAGGGAGATGAACCGGAGACAGACGTACGAACAGGCCAACAAGGTCTTTGACAAAGCCATGAAACTTGAGCAAGAGTTTGGAGAATATTTTACAGGTGAGTGTCCTGAACAGGCTTGTATCTGATTTACTTCATTTTTCCATCCCGCAGCTGTGACCTCTCTACCAGCACTGTCCTACYGCAGGGTCATGGGAAAACGTCCAGCTTCATCAAAGCAAAAAAGAAATGGCACTTTGCCAGGAGGGCTCTGCAAGGGGACTGCTCCAGGAGCAGTGGATAGGAGTAAACCAATTGAAGGGAAYGAGACAAGTTGTCAGGCAGGATTTTCTGAGTTTGTGAAAGCTTATCGCCAACTTTAATAAAAAATCCAAAAATCCCCAGACTAAAATTCCCCCAGGGGAAGCACAGGGTTTCAGAGTGCTACAAGTCTACAGGAAGTAAACTCCCTGCATGGGAGAAAAGGGGAGCATTTTCAAAAAGAGAAGTTTCTAAAGAGGGAAGATAAAAAATTAGTGACCTAAATGATGGASACAGTCCTGAGTTATTACAAAACATCTACGAAAAAAGACTGGAAGTTTGGCTGGCTTCCTAAGTAGTCTTTGCTGAAGAGCCAGCCAGGGGCTGCTGGCACTTTGTGCCTGCTGAGATGAGCTGCTCATGGCACAGGCATCCTTGTGCATTAAGAAACTAATGTTTGTAACATGATTAATTCTGGAAAACCACAGGCAGGTGAAGAGGCAGAGGAACTGGTCTTCCATCTTTTCTCCAGTGCAGTAGCTGTTTCTTCTTAAGTTGAGGAGTGATAAAGTTGCCAAACTCTATTACCCATCTAACAGCTACTGGGAAAAACCCCAAGCAGKATGTTCTCCAAAAATTGATTTCAGCTGGGCAAATATTTGGGTACAAAGAGGGTGAGCTTTCCCCAGCCCTCCTGTCCTGGGCAGCAGCTCCAGAGCTGCTGGCTGCTCCTCCAGGAAGGCATGCCACAGTTTTGCAGGCCCTCAATGTGCCACTGTGCACTTGGAGGRTGAGTTTGATGTTGATCTGGGAAAGGAATGCTGTCAGTTGAAACGTGCTGAAAGAACTGGGTGATGGGCAGAGAGATGGTCCCTGTCGCAGGTTCTGGGCAGCAGCTTAGAGTGAGGAGCAGAGATGCTGGAGGATGGTCCTGCCTGGGTTACAGAGGCAGGCTGGGTTAGCAGAGACCTTTGGCCCTTCCTGTGCTGTGAGGAGCGCAGTGCAGTGCCTCGTGCAGTGTCTGTGTGAGCAGCAGGACTGGGCAGGAGCTGTGGCTGCACTCTGGCCTTACCCAGCCTGGCAGAGCCGTGCTCCCACCCCAGGGAAACAAAGCAGAGGGAGCAGCGAGYGAGAGGAGCCCTCAGCAGCCAGCCAGAAGGACAGCCCGAGGGAGGGGACAAAGCTGGCACCCGGGGAGGTGCTTGGTGTGCCCCAGCTGAGCCACCCCAGCCCTGCCTTCCCCGAGTCCGGTTCAGCGCAGCCGTGGCRGTGCCAGGCCCGGCCGCAGCCCCAGCGCGGTGCCTGACACAGTTTGCAAAGCTGATTAACAGCCTGGTGTGGGGAGCCCGGGCAGCCCTGCACACACCCAGCAGCTCTGCCAGCCAGGATCAGCGCTGCCTAATCCCTGCCGAGGTGCTGCTTTAACCCTGTGTGGCTCTGGCCCCGCTGCAGCTGCTCTGGGTCAGTCCCCTCGGGCCAAGGCTCTCCYGTAACTCATGGCGGCGCTGCCTGCTGCTCAAGGCCTTGCTTGTTTTCTCCTCTTCCAGCCATCGTACAAGGAGACTCTCTTGAAGAAATTTACAGCAAAATCAAACAGATCATTGAGGACCAGTCCGGGCACTACATCTGGGTCCCATCCCCAGAGAAACTCTGAAGATGTCTCCCACCTGCTTCCCTGTGAGCAGAAGATCTCTGAAGTCTCACCCATCCAAGCCCTCTGCCCTGAGGGGGAGGGATATGAAAACTATTCCTGCTCCCTTTTTTAGATCGTCGCAAAATTGAGTTTTCTAGTCCTGTATCTTTTGTTGGGATGAACTCATATCATTCATCATGTGACTGTTCCCACCATTCCTGCATGGACCTTCCCACTGCTCCATTAGAGACAGATGAGAACCCATTCAAGGTCGTTTTTTTATTATTATTATTATATTATTATTATTATTATTATTAACTAAACAAAGAATCAAGATGGGAGAAAGCGGCTAAGGACTAATGTAAGAAAACAAGTGAAACAATGGACTCTGAACACATGAACTGGTATCAGAGCTCCAGGGGCATTTCTCCAAGTGTGACTGTCTAGCAGCTCTGAACAGTGCGACATGGGCAGCAGAAAGCATTTTATTTATCTGTATATGTAATTTATATATAATATAGAGAGAGATATTATATATATATTATATATATATATATGTATGTGGACTAGGAAATCTGAGGGACCTCTCTGAGAAGGTGTTGTATTATTGCAAGGTTCTTTCAGTTCCTCTGTCCCAACCACTCGGCRTAGGGAGTCCACTTGGGCAGGAAGAGCTCAAAACGGTACCAGGTGCTTTGGAAATGTCTCCCACCCAGGCCAGTTCCCTGCAGCCCCCCTGGGCCTGAGGCAGGGCAGAGACTGGTACTGCCTGTGCAGGAGGGACCAGAGCAAGGAGCAGCAGCTGGCCTGAGCGAGGCTGGGAGACAGAGACTGAGCAGGAGGCTGCGGAGCAAGAGAATGGATGATGCTACATATTAAATTGCACATTGTTTTACACACCACCTTATGTGTTTGCATGAGAGGTTTCCTTTTGGTTCTATTTTTTTAAGCTGATTTTAAACCAAAACCATATTGTGTTGTTGTGTTTGCTTTTTTAATTATTATTATTATTATTATTATTACTATTATTATTTCATTTTTCTCTTGTTAATGATGAACTGAATGGGTATAAAATCCAGTTTTTTAACTTATTTTTTAAACTGGCTCTATTGTAAATAGAATCTAGATCTGTGGTGTTTAGTTGAGAAATACTTTACCGGCCACATGGAACAAATGTACTCACTGTCCTGTGTTGCTGTGAAAAACCTGGGATGTTGGACTGGCCCTGTACCTGTGGGTGCAGGTGGAATGACCCATTATGGCTTGTGGCAGCACACTGGCATTCCCTTCTGCATTAGCCACTGGCAGGAAAAGTCCCCAGCTGTGCCTTGGATGGACACTCACATTTTCCAGATCAGTAACAGAATTGAAAAACTTCCTCTGTTCCCTGCTCCATGTGGAATGCCYGGCTCTGCTGGCTGCAGGTGCCGGGGGTGGCTCTTCCCGTGAGGGGCCGTCCTTCCAGCAGAGCAGGACCTCGCCTGTCACACCAGGAGCTGAGGCTTGGCAGGTGCCTCTGTGAATCCTGTTGCTGAAGGATTGCTCTGTGCTCCCTCCCTCAAATCCTGTTGCTGAAGGATTGCTCTGTGCTCCCTCCCTCAAATCCTGTTGCTGAAGGATTGCTCTGTGCTCCCTCTCTCAGGGCCACCCCAGAGYRCCCAAGCGGTGCCACAGCTCGCAGGCTGAGGGCAGGGGGTGCAGAGCTGCCCCAGCRCTGGGCACTGSCATTTTTCAAGAGAGGAGACTGTTGGCAGCGAGACACTTGGCCCTAAGCTGAGACTTGTCTGCTTTTGAGGACACTGTGGCTCCCGTGCCTGAGGGGGCTCCAGCGTGGGAATAGAGCCTTGTGTGAAGCTGGGGGACACTCGTGTGGCCTTTGAGGAGTGTGTGCTGGGTACTCAGTCAGGTACGAGTGCTCCCACCCTCCAGAGAGCTGGTGGATGCTGTTCCACACCAATGTGTGACCACAACACAGGAGGTCACTGTCCAAGCACGAGCAGGTAAGTCTTCTCCTCCCGCTGTTGGACAGGGACAAGCTGTGGTCCCCTGTCCCCAAGGCCATGGTTGGCAGTGTCGGTCAATGCCCAGCGCCCACCCACGGCCACCAGTGTGAGCGAGAGCTGCTGTCACACTGCCCATGTGCTGCCTGGGGAGAAGCTTCCTCTGCCCGTGCTGCATCCCAAGGAGCCCTGCAGGGACCRAGCAGCTTCTGGGGACAGGACACAGCGCTGCAGGAGAGACACAGCTGTGAGCATGGTGGAGGCAGAAGGATTCTGCTGTCGGTGGGACCGACCCTAAAGGAGCACACAGAACTTTGGCAATGGATTCCTGTCGGGCAGCCAGCCCCCTGCCCCGCTGGTCCTGCTCCAGCTGCTATAAATGTCGGTCCCCRAAGAAGTGGAGTAAGTGAAACAAAAGTCCTTAAGGTGCTAGTCACACATTCCTATCTTTTTTTGTCTATTTTTTTTTTCTGTTTTTTTCCTAATAGCCTGTCTCCCTCTATCAAGTCACGTGGAGAAAAAGCTGATGTACTCCATGGCATAGCTGACAGTAYCGAATCAATCATGACAACAGTAGTTGATTACCAGTGTTTCTTCCAAGGAGACATATATTTTTAATAAACAGAGAGTTGCAAAGAACTCTTGTCTTTGAGACCTTCTTGTAGAGTCCTTCATTGTGTACCAGATCTGTTTTCTTTAGTGCTGATCTTAGTAACTCATGATACCRTCTATGGCAAAGTGAAGTGTTGACAGTGGTTTAGAAAAAAAAAAATGCATTTTTTAGAATAAAAGGTGGTGCCTGAGAATTTGCCTAGTGGAAAAAGGAAATCTAAAAAAAATTTTGAAAATAAAAGAGAAAATAAAAGAAAGGAAGTGGACTTATTTAGAGCTTTAACCCAGCCACAAAAAAGTGCTTTTTTGTTGGGTTGTTTTAACACAGGTTAAGTCTGGCGTGATGACACCATAAATGTATTTTAGGTCATGGCTTAAATTGTGGAGAGGTTGCTTTACAAATAATAGGGTTTATTATGTGCTGCTACATAATTGTTCTTGGATATAAAGACAGCAAAGAAAATACATAGTTCAGCTAATACAGAGCTTCTTTTTACAGTTTTGACATGCTGTTTAAATATCAGAGAGAAGAAAAGTTGTAAAGACAACTTGTATAATTCTTTGTACCTTCAAGTGCAGAGAAAAGGAGTGTTCACTGGAAGACAAATGTGGTTAAAGGAGTGTCACAGGACTTTTGTGCCTGAATCTGCTTTGTCATTTAGCTGAACTGACAGAAAGGTGGTTTGGTTTTTAAATACTAAATTTCTTTTTTTATTTTCAAACTGCACAGAGAAGCAAATTGAGATTTCAAGGGACCAAGGATGTTGTACCAACTGAGCATGAGCACTCAGTTTGCTGACTGTTCAGTTKGTGAAGCTCACTGGACAAATTAAAAACCATTCAGAAACTCCTTTAATTGATCAGATCAACAGCCTGGTGATGGTGGTTGTCCACAAAACACCAGAAGATTAAGCAGTTGCTAAGCAGATCTGATGCTAGAATTACCACTCTCAAAAACCAAACTGTTTGCTTGCATAATGCCGGATTTGGAGTGATGAAGCAGCACAGAGACATTGTCTGTTGCTGGCTGCTCTGCCCAGGCCGGGGTTGGTTCCAGGAACGCGGAGCTGCAGCGTGTGCGGCTGCAGACACTCCTCCCGTGGCAAACCAGGATGTGTCCTGAGCTCATGTGTCATCTCGATCTGCTGTGACAGGGAAACATTCAGGTTCTGGCAGGGAGAGGAACACGGGGTTATGTTCTCAAATAAACCTTGTCACTCCTGTAAGGTAGAAAAACCCCTGGAAGAGAAACCAGCATGTGAAGAGAAMGAGGGTGGCATGAAGAAGGAACTTGCTCTGTTAAAGCCATAGCAACCTATTTTTCTGGACAAATTGCTCTGTCTACATTAGCAAAGTCCTGGCCCAGACAACAGCAGAGCATTGCCCTGATAATGGTCCTGTCTAGCTGTGAAATGTAGGAGCTGGTTCTTTTTCTCTCTCAAGATGTCCGGCTCCAGCTGCCTGCAACAGGCATGCAACTAATCTGCCCTAAGACACTTGTAGAAAATTAGACTGTAAGCTGCTTGTGCTGCAGAGAAACATGTCTGTGCTTCTGTCTGCAGCTCTGGATAATTAACTGTCTCAATTACGTAGAGTAGCACAGGATTCATGAGGCTACTGGAAGATGGGCTTTAAAGGAATTTAATTATAATTTTCTCCAAAATTTTCTTCCCATCGATGGAGCTGCCTTAGATATGCCTGCTGTTGCTAATGAAGCTTGGCAGCACAATCTTTAAGGACTGCTGTTCTCTGCTTTCCTCAGGCTGCCACAGCAGGATTCATGGCACTGAAGCATCTGCTGTGAGCCAGGTAAAGTTATCATCGTGTCAAAGATGTCTCTTTCCTTCAAGATTTCTTGGGTCCACCTTGACCTTCAGTGTCAAAATTGCCTCCAAAATTAGGGTCACCGGTTTACCTTTAGGGTTTTTAACCCTAAGGAAAAACATTACACATTGTTTGGTCATTCAGTGCAGCATTTCTTAATGGTACAAGCACATGGGAGCACTTGTGGGACTTGCAATACCTGGTTGGGGCCACACTTGACTCAGCACGGGGGTGACTGTGGTATTTCCTCCCCCAGTTCCAATGCCCTGCGTGACAAAAGCTTTGCCCAATCCTCTAATGAGCTTCAGCCCTCTTCCAATTACCTTGATTTCTGATTACTGCGACCACTTCAATTTTAAGCGTCAGGGGCCAGGCTAGCCCCTCTTTCTTTCCTGCCYCTCCCTAGTGCTCAGTGCAGCCACAACAGTGGGAGCAAAGCTCTTCCCACACTGGTGGGAGGTGCACCTTCACTGGAGAGCAGCTGGAGAGGCACTGCTCCTGCTGCAGGTGCCTCGGGGTGAGAGGTGCTAGCAGGAGCTCCTGGGCTCAGCAGCTGAGCTGAGGTGTCTTCCCTACCCTGCCCCATTCCCAGACTCAGCAAGGCCTTTTTTTTTTTTTTTTTTCCTGGGCAGGCTCCCTGCAGCCACAATGCCATCAATCCCATATGGTCGGTTTAGAAACGCCCCCTCCCTGGACCCATTCTCCAATTCACACTGCAATTCCCGTGTGCCTCTGCACTGTTGCTCCTCCCCAAACGCTTAAGAAGTTATCAGATTAGGGTAAAAAAGACAGGCTGGGGGAAAGGGGAGAAATTTGTGACCTCCTGCCCTAGAGGATCCATTTGTGTTCTCAGAAGCAGAGAGGACTCTGCAGTTACAGAACCATGGTTCAGCACACCCTGTAGCTTCCACAGGGTGTAAATAGGAAACTACTGCTGCAATGCCACCCTCTGGAGCCATCTGTGCACATCCAGGGATGAGCACACCGGCTCTCGGAGCTGAAAGGAAACACGGATCAGTAAAAAGATAAAGACCGAAAGAGGAATGAACAGCACTATTTTCTCTTTACAGGTCAGCTGTTGCTAATTTAAAAAGATTTATAACCCACAGTCACCCTGGATGGGCTACTGAACTTAAAGCAACATTTAACCGAGTAAAATCACCTGGACCAGCAAACACCTGCAAAGGCATGATTGCACACAAAGGACCTGCTGGGGACAGCCACTGGAAATGCAACTAATTACAGTCTGATTCAACTAGGAGATGAATTCTTGCCCTACTTAAAACTCTTTGGTAAATACTAAGCCTGGAATAAAATGTACTGKGTAAAAATGTGCAGGAAGAGATGAGTACTATCAGCAGGGTCTGTAACTTATCTGATCTGGGCTCCTCACGGCTGTCTGTAGCACAAAAGAAATCAAACTCAGTATCTCCAAGGAAAAATTCAAACCATTTTGGCTGTAGGCAAACCCACATTTAGTGCTTGCTGCCTTCTACAGCTGTGTGTAATTACCTCCTTACACTTGCTGGGCAAATGTGACCTTTCTCATCAGGTACAGTGTGACACCTTTACCTGTTTATGTGTGTGTGCAAGTCAGAACTGAGAGCAGTAATTAAAGCCAGCCTGGCAGGCTCTAAGGAGACGCTGCAGGCAGGATGGATACCTTTGAGCTTGTGGCATTGTTTACAGTCTCCCACTGATGTGATGCAGCATGGATTTCCAAAATCGTGACTCCAGAATAATTTTCTGTGGCATTTGAGATGTGGATTTTTATGGATTCAAAGGTATTTCTTAGTTAAACAGGCAGCACACTGTGCTTTCAGATCTCTAAAGCAGTGTCTCATAGARACACAAACTACATCTGATGATTAAGTTCACCATGAAATGGAGAATTTACACTGAACAGATCCATCCTCCTGTTAAAGARCTCTCCTGTGTGACCCTTCAGGTGCCACTCCTGGGGTCACAGTCACACCACCCCAGACTGTCACTGCTRGGATYGAAGCCCCTTTGCAGTGGCAGCTCCAGTGGCCCAACAGGTCCTCATTTGGCTCCCTGCACACCCCACACTCATACAGACAGGATTCCTCACTGGCTCAATCCCAGGTTTCCATCAGCCAAATCCCAGACACGTGGTCAGGCTGACTTGCTGAGCACCTGCCTGGCCCAGGGTTCAGTGAGCTGGAAGGGAGGACTGCAGCCCTCACAGCAGCRCCAAGTGAGAGCTTCAGCTTTTTCCCTGAGCTCGGTAGTGCTGTTTTTTTTCTATTCCAACTGACTGTCAAGGGGACAAACAGATCTGAGTTCTTGTCCACACTGAAATGGACTGGAAACTAAACAATCTATTAAATATTTATGCATCAAGGCAGCTATGACAACCAGAGGAGATGGAATGCTTTTTAAAGACTTTTATAGTGCTCATTGCCATTTACTACTGAAGTCAGATTTTAAACCAACCTGTTACACAACAGCAGAGGCATCTCATGAAAAAGTTAAATATTTACTTCTAACTGTTAAATAGCTCCAGAGAATGAAAATTATTCCCTAGAGGAGAACAATTACATTTATTGAATAAACACTTCCTAAAAAGTAGATAACTTCTTTGCCARCAAGAAGGAGATYCTGGTTTCTTTTCCACTGCTCCCATGACCCTGTGCCTTCACAGAGCTAACAGCCTTTTTCATTCAGCAGAACGTTTCTAAGAGAGACTGCTTTCCTTTTCTCGTAGTTGTGGCTGTCATTATTCTTCATTTGGAATAAATCCTTTTGCTCTRTCCAGTTTGTCGAGAACCTCACTATAAAGGCCAATCATCTGGAGAATACAAGCAGCACAGTTGTCAACAAAGATGGATAAAAATGTAACATTCAACAAAGTGACAGGGAACAGAACCAAGGGAATGGGTGGGAGACTACTACCAGCTTCTAAACCTAAAATTTCAGAGTGAATGTAAAGATTTTTGGCACAGGTTAAAACACAACAGTTTAGAAAAAAAACAGATCGGTGCAGCCTAACAAAAGTGATTTGATTTACACTGCCATAAAGCACAGTTTGTATCTGAGTGTTACATCAGTGCACAAACCTATTCCCCAAATCACACAAGCTGGGAGTTGAGGTTGGAAGGGACTTACTATTGTCAATTCTTATTGTCTTAACTGATGCATTTTAAATGGTGTAAGAGTTACAGCCAACCCCTTGATTGCTCAGTTTGTGCACAAGACAATGAATGGTGACACCAGCCAGGCTGCAGTGTGGTGCAATCCTGACAGAGCATCAGCCAAAAGCTGTAGAAAGCAACTTACTTGTGACAGAGTAAGAAAAAGTGTCATTGCAAAGTGTCACCTACAAAGGTGCTAACCTGGACATTTCTCCCTCACAGGAAGTGGCTGAGCTACACCTGAGAAGATGAGCTTTRGTGATTTTCTTCACACCAGCTTAAACCTTGTTCATAAGACATAATACTAGAAACAAAGCTTGAAAGTATTCATACAATAGCTGATTTAAGTAATCTGGTACAGCACCTTGATTTTAGTTAAAGCAGGCAAAAGTACAAGGTTCTCCCATGGCCACAAACAGTCAGAAGTTTATTTCCAGATGCCCATTTACATCATCCTTCCAGTAAAAGAATGTTATGTTATTCTTTCTATTGTCTATCAAAACTTTTCTGACCTCACTTTGAAAAATCTTTTAGTATTAGGCTCCCCCAAAATGTTTAGGTACCATGATTCTCCTGAAACTCTAAAGATCATCAGCAATGGCTTCTTCACCCAGATCCACATCTCAAATTCAGGCCAGCCATCCAATCCCATATCCTCAAATGCCCCCAGGCACACTCACATGGCCTTCATAGCTTTTCTTCAGAGATCCTAAGTGATTGAGGAAACGCATTCCCAATCCACACCACAGCTCAGCTTCCTTGTATTTACCAACAGTATATTGAAATATTCCTGTATTCCAGGCTCTTGTCATCAACCAAAGGATCTCCGTCTCTGGGTAAGCATCCTGAGGTAGCAAACAAGCAGCAGCAGCTCAGCAGAAAATAGAACCTTCACTTTCAAACTGACAAGTCAAGAACGTGTTAGAGTTTAATTTTAGAGYAAGAAAACAGTTGGGTTTTTTTCATCCTAAGTAAAGGGCGAAAAAACCTTTACAAAATCCAAGGAAATTTGTAGTGCAGTTCTAAATATCCAAGAGATATTTCTTTTGAGGTAATTTCAGGGTATCCTTTACTGAAGAAGTCTTACCAGCTCCACATATAACACTATGTAATTTTCATTTTACTAATGATTTTCCTTTCAATGACTAATTTTTTTCAAATATGCTCAGGATCATCTCCCAACCTCTTCATTTCCTGTTCAACTTACTGTGCTGCTGACTACACTCAGAGCATCTTCAAAGTAATCCCACACCTCCTGCAGTACACAGGAATCCAAGTCTGTTAATCCAGTCGGCAAAGAAATGTTAATCAAGCTGTGTAAGCATTTGCTGAGAATTGAAAGAGAGCAAAAGAAGAAATGTTAAATACCATGTGACAAACATTTATTGTTTAGTGTCACACTGAGTTATCTCTCTATGATTGCCAGACAGACATGTCTACCTTGGTGCTTACTACATTCACATTCTTATAGCAGAAACATACATTTTCCTGTATTATATCTCTTTCATACAAAATATGAAAAAACAGAGCCAAGAGCAATAAGCACCTAATTATTTTCATTGCCGGTCTCTACAGTAATACTCAAGGAAAGCCTCAGTATTTCTTAGAGTGCTACACAAGACAGCAAGAAAAAAGTATCTTTTTTAAYTTCACCCACAAGAATGACGTAGGCAGCATCCTCAGAAAATCAGTAACAAATACAGGGCTCTGAAAACAGCTCTGTCTTTCTCAGTGTGAAGTGAGAAAGGCAATATCAACATTTGCCTTTGCCAAGTGCTTACTTCAAGGAACTTGGAAAGAATAACACATAAATATGCTAAATAAATCACATATGTACTATGGCATCAGATCTTACAGATCTCACCTTACAACTCACTGCTTTCTTTTCAAGCCTTAATTTTTCATCATTATCTTTGAAATACCTAGCTCACTACTGCAGAGTAACATTTGAAATTAGCATCTTCCTCACAGAAACAACCACAGACCTCTTCTGGATCCTATTTTCATTTCCCTTCTTCAACAGATTCATTTATTGGAAATAAGACTGTGTCAGAAAATATGCCAAGTAAACAAACTGCAGTTAAAACATCTATTAGAAAATCATCCTTCAGAGGTACATTGGTTGGCCAGCAAGAAGTAGAACCTTGTATATAAACTAAAATTAATTTTTTTTTAAAATGCAGGCTTTATTGCCTGTCAGCATTTCCAGTCACAGGCTCATGGCAAAGCTGTGYGATAACACTAACCTAAATTTCACAGCATCAATGACAGCCTGCTTTCTGTGAAGGTTTAGTGCACTCTTGAGAGCTTTCTTGCACAGTACAGGATACCGAGCTGGAGATTCCATTGCTAGTGCTTCAAAGTAAAAGGAAATAGGGAAGAAAAAAAGATAAATTACTGAAGTCAGACTTCAGTCTCATAGGTCACTAAAATAAACTACAGCATGTTGCCAAACCCCTTGTGAACCAATTGAAAAGATATTTGTTTAATGCCTGGGCTGTTCACAAGCTCATGCTTCTCTCCCTCTTTCTTACTGAGCACATTATCAATGAGGACAACAAGGCAGAAGCACAGAAAGTTTTGTAATTCACTGCTGTTTACCTCCAATCCAATAATCCAAAAATATTGTGGTGGAGGGCACTGTCTAAAGACTTTTGTTTGCCTCCTTGAACATTCAAATCCAAATGGGAAATTTAGGCAGGAGCAGGATGTCAGTATGGTGTCTCCAGGCCCAGGAGTGTATTCCCTCAGGACAAGGAGATAAGAAGGAGTTTATGCAATCCTACAGGACACCCTCCAAAGATTTGCCATGATAGCTCTAAATGCTCCTCATCTCTCTTGGATCTTCTCTAGATTCTCAAGGAGGTTTTCATTATTAGGACTTTGTGATGAAATTATGGTAAGTATAGAGAAGTGCTATTTACAAATGGACTATTAAAACTTTARGCTGAAACTTAACCTTGTCTGAGTGGTTTAAATATACTTATAGTATCTATCCAAAATAAACACTCCAGAACTTCTGTACTGGGGCATGAATCAGGAAGGGTCATTCTCTGGCCCTTGCCAGTTTGGAGCTTGTAAAACTTTATCTGAAAAAATCCTTTCCAGACTCACAAGCTATATGAGTGTCTCAGAGTCTAGAAATGGAAAGACATCACAACTTTCTGGTTCCTCATCCAYGTCATATGGTATTTCAAAACACAGCTTTCCTAAGATCCACAGCTTTGCTGAGATCCTAGGCACCTTTGCTTCAGGACAAAATAATACATGGTCAGATCAATTTTCTGCATGTTGTGCAATACATTGTAATCCTGGTCACCTCAAAATAAATGAAAGTTTTGTTTTTGTGACTTGAAGATCTGTAAAAGTCCTTACATGCAATGATTTCTAGTGTCTTGATCTCTATTTGTGGTTGCTCCCAAACTGACTCCATAAGATTGTGAAGTGTTGGATCATTCAGTTTGGATCTTGCTTCAAATTCATAAAGCAGCAACAGTGTGTCTGTCGGGTCTTTAGCAAAATCTCCTATAAAAGAGACAGGATCACCTGTATGTAATGACAAATATTCTCAAAGCCACAGGGTGTACTATAAGGTAAAAATTTTGCTTCCAACAGGCAGGAAAACCATTTAAGATACTCAGATTTAACAGCAGAGCAAGTGGAACTTGCCATTCAAGGAGCACCTAATGGAATTTTTCTACCAATATCCTACCAAATAAAGTGAACTATGCACTGCTAAGTTAACAGTAACATATCAGCTTTTATCATATTGTCATCTATCTGCTCTAATAATCTCTGAGACAGCAATTCCACATACTCTGTATTTTTCATTAATATTGTGACTAAGAGTTATAGGTGCTGAACAGAGACACTGTAGCTTACCTGTTAATTTCAGAACCTTCCATATTTCCTTGCATGTTTGAAGATGTTGAAGGGCCTGACTAAAAAGCTCCGTCTATTTTACAAAGTTTAAAAGGTTATTTTTGTCATATTTTAAAAGCAAAAGGAATACTTATGTCAAAACTAACTATAAAATAAATCAAGAATCAGCCTAGCTAGTAAATCACCCACACCAGTTACTGGGTTTTTTGTTGGTGTTTTTTTTCTCTTTTTCAAAGACCTCCACATGTCAAAGCCACTTCACACTGAACATGTCACTGGTCCAGAAAGAACCATGCATGTTCCTATGCGTCATAATTTTTCTAGTTCCCAAACATAAAATAGTGCTATTGAGACTGACAAAACACTACATGCTACAACACAAGCTGCTGTGCACTGCCCTCCACAGAAAAAAGTTTCTGCTATCACTCTATACCAGACTTCCATACTTCCTTCACAACCACTGTATGTTTTCCTTAATCATCTTACCACAGTAAGCACACTGTCTTCTTCCTCCACACCCCCCCCCCCGCCAAAAAAAAAGGAAAGATGTGTGCATAAAAACAAAAAAAATATTGTGACCTTTATCACAACCACAGTGGCAACTACTTTCAGCAACAGCAGTAATTGTCTTTCTGACTAACCCACACTGAGCAGCAGACTCCTTACAATATATATGTTGTGGATTGAAATTCYTCTAAGAGAATATACTGCCATGACCCTTTACTGATACAAACCCATTGAAATACACTGAACTAATTTACAGAATTCCATTTACAATTGTCTGGAAAGGTGCATTAATTCTAATTAACTACAAAATATTCCTTTGCTTACATTCTCAGAATTCCATTCTAAATTTAAAAAAAAAACAAAACCAAAAACTTTGAAATCAAAAGGAAAAAAATGCTACATTTGTCCATACAGAAACAGTTAACAGGGTTTGCCCTACCTGTTCTGAAGGTGTTACTTTTTGTCTCCCCATTTCCAGATCAACTGCAGCTGCCATTAACAGGCATGTCTTCTGAGCAATTAGAACAGCTTTGTCAGAAGGACAAAACTGGGACAGCTGACACCAAAAATAGGAAAAGGTAATGAGAATTTTACCCATATAAAGCAATTTGCTTGTGAACAGATGATTGCTGACCCTCCTCTATGACACTTGAAGGAATCAGTCATGAGTAGTATATATTCATGTKGCAATTTTACTTGTACAATTACACAAAAGGATTATTTAAATATAAAGTGCAAAGCAGAGTTGGAGTCTCCTCTCTACAAACACATACAAAACTGACAGTGTTGGCAAAAATTCTGGCAAAAATTCTGCATAAAGATTAGGACTCAAGTACTTCAAATGTTTGTATTAATGATACAGTTTCCAAACATCAGAATCCACTTATTTTAGAAACTTCTCATTGAAGTTTTAAATTTCTTATTACATTCTTAAGAAACAGAATGTAAATTATGACAATAATGCACACATTTTGTATTACAAGTCAATCTCCTTGTGACAAAAATATTCCATCTTCAGAGCAAACAAGCATGTCTCCATGGAGATACCCAAACCATGAATGTGACTTCTAAAAAAACTAGACAGATGAAACTATTCCTCAATTAGAGACACAATGAACAAAAGTAAGTACCTTGAAAGACAATACAAAAAAATCCCTCATCTTTGCAGGGCTGTCCTTGAACTGTACAGCTAAGTTCCAAGCTAACAAAGATATAAAAAAATAGAGACTAGAATGAAAATCTGCACTGCTACATGTGTGCACATGTAATCTCTAGCAATAAGAAGTTCACGTTCTGCAATTCTGTTTCTGAATCAATATGTAATCAACAGCTCACTTTACAAAAGCAAGAAATACTGTTATAGTGATTTGTTAAAATACCTTATTCATGCTTTTAAATTTTGCCTTGGTAATTTCATCACAATCAAGTACCCATTTTATGACACGCCCTACTCACAAAAGCATGAACTGGGACAAGCATTTTCTTGTATTAGTTAACCAAGCTAGCAGGAGTGAAAGTGTTGAACAATATTCCCAAGAGAAATAAAAAAGAAAAAGGAAAAAAACCCACAACATCTTGAACCATTCTTCATCTCATCCCAGCAAGGTCAAGTACAGGGCAATTAAGCACACAGTTCTGAGTAGTAAATGGATGAGCATCTAAAGACAATCAAATTACTTATGTATGAGAACTTGACCCAATTAAATATTTAGATTCTACAGCAACTTTCACATTAATTTATTCCATAGAACATGTTTTTGTAGTCTCTGGATTGTTCATCCTGTGAGTGAGAATGCTGTCTTAGAAAGGTCATGGTCACCAGAGATTCCATTCATACTCATGTCACTGCATTTGACCTCTGCATGGTTACATTGTGAGGAGGTGTGCAAAAGCAGATGTCTTCTGATAATGATTGCAACTGTTTTCTCTCCTGTATGCTCTGACAGAAGCAAGGATCTGAAAAATGGGTTCAACCTGTTACCCTAGGCTTACCTATATTTTTGTTGATAGATAGCAAATGCACTAATCCTTTACCAAAACACTGAAACAAAGACTACAAAATGAGGATCCAGAGACAACGCTATGCACAATGCTTAGGGCAGCTCCATGGGAACTGAATCTCCCACTAAAAACCACTTTATCTGCRATAATATTTGCTGTTTAGATTTTACAGTTTGTAGCTCAAAGAAAACTACAGGACTGCTGATTTAAAGGATCTATAAAGACTGAGTAGATTCAGTTGAGGTTTTGAGAGTGCAACCTACCAATTTTTCTAAACCAGTGAGCTTCAAGGATCCTCATGTCCCCTGTAAACTTCTCTTCTGTGAAAGACTCAGCAAGTTTCTTGTGAGCTGCAAAAAAAGTATAATTCAATACAAAAGTACCAGTTTCTGAGCAGAATTCAAACATTTCAAGTCCAATCCCTACACTACAAAACAAAGGCTTCCAAAACTCCCATTTAATTCCTGATGAAGACTTACTCTCACAACTTAAAACTAATATTCTTCACCAGAAAGCCTTATAAAAAACAACAAAAGTTGCTTTGAACAGAATTTTAGAGAAGATGTCAGCAAATATTGSCTCTTCTAAATTTACTGACACTGAAGTCTAATGCAGAGGAGTTTTACTTAATTTCACAAGAAGCCAAGGGGTTTTAAATTTAATTACAGATTTGAGGCCTTTCTTCTAGGAAACTTTTATAAATTTAATTCTACTCTTCAATCTCTTCTACTTGCAGTAGTACTGCCAGCTTTTGTTAGCAAAAACCTGTAGCACTGTGATCAAACTTCACAACACTACTCAATCTCCAGCTTTAGTTTTCATTGATTTCACAGAGAAGTTGGGAGCCTGGACTGAAATAAGGAGTCTAAATATTTCATTGGTATGGACCTAACATTGTGATAAAATGTATGGAAAAACTCCAAAAAATGCAAAAACTAAAACATACCCAAGTTCAAGTAAGTCACTATTGAGTTGATATCTTCATCTCTAAAATGGAGGAAAAAATTAGTTTTAGAAAATTAATTAATTTTTTTCAATAGAACACACTATTTATGTTGGAATATATTTTCCCAGTTGTGGATATATCGATTCTTCTCACTCAACTTCTGAAAGTTACCCCACTAGTGTCAAAGTTAGAGATTGCTTAGCTCACACCCTCCATTAAAAATACCTGAGAGGCATAGGCATTAATCAAAGATGAAGGCAAAGAGCAAATATTTAAAGTAAAGTTTATACAAGTAGAAAATAWGTTCAAAATAATTTGATATTATTAGGTAAAGGTAGAAAGACATCTGGGTGGACTTTTCTAGCACAAAAAATAATCTCYTGATTACTCTGCAAGGAAAAAAAAACAGAAAGAAAACATCACACAATTTGAACAACATATCCACCTTAAGAAAATGGTTTTTCAAACAGACCCACCTTTTCTCTTCATTTTCTGCCATGACTTTTGATAACATCAGACGAACCAAACATCTAAATATGAGAAAAATATGCAATGAAGAAACAAGATTTTTTTTTCAATMGTGTACTTTGCCCTAGTTTTCCTTCTCATGTTTATCCTTGTAAATATATTGAATTCTTACTTCAAGGCTGCAAATAATTGTCGGCAGTCTTTTAAATGTTCAGACAAATACTCCAAAGCTTTGATAGCCACAATTTGTTGGTCACTCTGAAAAGAATTAAAACATGGTTTGTATATACTGCACTACCTCAGTTACCACAAAAAAACCCAAACCAAAACAACAACAAAAACCCAAACAAAAACAAACCCCAGAGCAACAACATATTCCAAGTCTGTGCAGTCTACTAGCAGGAAAAAGAACAAAGGACTATGCACAGAATTGCCTGAGAGTGCACAGAAAACTATAAGGAGAGATCATATGATTCCCTGCACAAAGAGCCTGTGGCAAGAGCAGGACTAGTAGAGGTTGGCAAGGCTTTCATGCCTCACAGGGCTATGAACAAAGCCCTAACAGCCTGAAATGCAATCAGCCAGTTCAGACATCACTCAGGCCACCAACTAAAAGGCAAACAGGAGGGACAACAGACTTTCATTATTGATTTATGTGTATTTTATACACAGGTTYCCCCCCTCACATCAAAGATCAGATCCCAGAGGCAGAAGAAGATATAACTTCTTGCTAAGGAGAATTTTGCAAAAATACACCATGTAATGTCCAGATGCCAACATTCACAACCAGAATTCTGTATCTTCCTGTTGAAATTTTAAAAGATACTACTTCTTTCTATGTGAAATTAATTTCTACTTTGGATTACACAACACATTTGAGTGAGACCTTTGTTATGGAAGCATGAAATACTAAGAAATCCATTAAATACATAGGAGTATTAAAACTAGGCCAGGTTAAAGAGGTTATAGATGTCCTACTTACATCAATAAAGCAAAGTAAATACAACATTATCTGCTCTACCTCTAAAGCAATTTGGGCAGCTAAACTCAAGAGGTTACTGCCTGTATTTTTATCCACTCTCAGTTTGTCTTCATGTTCTGATGGCTTTTCTGCTAGCTTCCCCATTTCAATAATTGCTTCCACAGCTGAAAGATACAGAGAGAAAAAACAATGTTTTCATAGAAGAAATTAGAAGGTGGAAAGTTCTACCGTTTTAATGATTTATGAAAGGCTATAATTTTTTTTAATGAAAAGGCAAGACAAGAAAGCCTGACCATAGCAGCACTTCTCCACAAATATGTATTTCTTGCTAGGGAGGTGCCAGAAAGCTTTCCAAGCTACTAATCTAAGGAAACAAAGATGCCATACAAATGATACTCATCTCACATACTTAATTTTGTTCTGCTAAGTAACAGTTTGTTACCAAAGACAGAAGACTTTCTCTAATACATTTTCTGGGCATCATTCCAAGCTCCCACATCTTGGCTTATGCTACGGGTGCCACTGCTTCTATGCTCACACTGTGCTGTGTTTCCCACTCTATATTATGTGAACAAATTATACTGTCAATAAAAGATGTATGGAGAATAATTAAATGGC
Organism: Malurus melanocephalus; assembly: GCF_030028575.1. Classification (NCBI taxonomy): domain Eukaryota; kingdom Metazoa; phylum Chordata; class Aves; order Passeriformes; family Maluridae; genus Malurus; species Malurus melanocephalus. The sequence continues at coordinate 683,723 of NW_026623406.1, read as the reverse complement.
AGAGAACTCATTGGAAAATAAGCTCTGCACATTACTCTGTATTCTAAGTAACTATAGACTATATTTCTCAATTTTCATTACTTGAGCTAAGATACTCATTAAAATATGAAAGAGCAGAACTCATTATAAAGAAGAAAGAGGCTACAGAGAAACCACATTCTGTAAGTCATCTCAATAATTCATGTATTTCTTGGTAACTTAAGGCTTCATTTGTCCAGAGAAATTAAGAGCAGCAATAATGGTTCCCTGAAGGTTCATATTGTATACACATACAAAAAAGTACACAGTGATTCTCACCCTGGGATGCCACTATTGCTTCTGCCCACGGGAAGATTATACTCCCTAGCCAGAGGCTCCATCCAAACAATATCAGATATAGCAATGAACTCTGCACTTTACATACTGTGTGCAAAAAAATCCTCTTTTTACAACTTAAATCTACAGCCTGACATTTTCAATGACTTTAGAGACCCTTCTTCTAGCTCTCCTCTACTCTGTCTTGCTCAAGATGAACAGTCCAAAGCTGGTTAGTATTTTTTAATATATTTGACACTTCTGTTCCTTGTAATGGACCCTTTAACTTTCAAGTTCTACCTTTATCAGTATCGTTCTCCATCACTGCAATCTTATAGACACTGAACTTAGTAAAGATGCTGGTTGGATCACACCTCTCTGCTTGTTTAACTGCCTCTTTAGCCTATTCACGGAAGGGAATAAAGGAAATCAGTACAACATCTCCTTGAAATTAGTATATCATTTGCAATAAAAGAGATAAAAAAGATAGACACAATGTTAATGAACATACCATTGATATTTATAAAATTACTCAAGATGTCTGGGCAACAACTGCCCTTGAAAAAAAAGTGATGAGGCCAGAAGACTGCACCAAAGGCTGACCAGAAAGGAAAGAGCCAATTCATCAAAGATAAAAGCAATGCAAATAAATACATAAGCATGTCTACATATGTATTAAATACACCTTGTCAACTTGATTCAGATGAAGATAGCAAGAAGCCATATTCCTCTGCAGCTTAGCCAAGTTCTGATCTATCTGCCCAGGTGTATAGAAGCTGACAGAATAATTGTACCAGTGAAGGGCTTCAGAATAGTTTTTCTCCTAGAAAATATGAAAACAAAATAAAACCCAAACAAACAAGACTATATGGATGATGACGGGAAGACTATGTCTTCCCGTTTTTTAAAGGTCATAGCAAAGATTTAGAAAATCAARCATATTCTAGTGTAACCTCCAGGCTGTTTCAGGTGCAGAATCCAGCACTTGCCTTTGTTAGATTTCATACTGGTGAGTGCCCAGSCCTCTAATTTGTCTAGACACTATGAGAGACATTATCCAAAGCTTTACTGAAATCCAAATAGATTACATCAACTGGCTTCAGCTGATCAACAAGGTGGATGACCTTGCCCTAAAAGAAAATCAAGTTTGACAAGCAGGACTGCCCCCTCATGGACTAGTGCTGGCTGTGACCAATGACTGCATCGTCCTTCAGGTGTTTTTCAAAAACTCCCAGAATAATCTCCATAATTTTACCAGGCACTGAAGTGAGACTGACAGGCCTGTAGTTTCCAGGGTTGTCCTTCTTGCCCTTCTTGAGAACTGGGATATTTTTGCCAGCTTGCAGCCAACTGGGACCTCTCCAGATTCCCAAGACCATTTAATAATCACTATAAGGCCTCACAATGACACCAGCCAGTTCTTTGAGTATCCTTGGATGAATCCCTTCAGGCCCCATAGCCATATAGGAACCAGCTGGAGCAGGAATTCTGGCCATAAATGCTCCCATGCAGAAACCTTAAGATGAGGCTACCTGAAACTTGATTTTGTAATTGAAAACAGCACCCAGATGGATGAAAATAAAGCTAGTGCCAGCTGGAACAAGGCTCTCACTAACAGTTTGCACTCTAACCAAAAATAGACATATCAAAGAGGTCAGAAAAGGATTTTCATTTTCACTGATACAAATAAGAACACTACTGTTTGGTCCCAAACCTCATAATATTTGGCAGCTCTATCCCACAAGATGATGTGCAGCTGATTCAAGGCTTCAGGCAACAGCTGTTTCCCAGTATAATGACCTGAAAAGATATTGCAAATCATCACTTTACAAGAACTTTACAAAGCACACTGAGATGCATCTAAGAACTATCCCATAGCCTGCAACAAAAAACAGGGACACAGCAATAGTTTCAGCTAGGAGACAGTTTTTCATATCCTTTCTAAGAAAAAAACCAAAACCAATCAATCAAACAACCAAAATTAAAAAAAAAAAAAAACTCAGTGGGCAAGAGAAAAACATTTTCATCCTTGAACAATGTAAATGTAGCTCTTGCTTCTATCTAGATGCAACCACAAAATAGGATTTGGTTTACAGCAGCTCTGACAGTCATAAAGTACTACAGTGCAACAGATACAAAAAAAAAAAAAAAAAAAAAAAAAAAAAAAAAAAAAAAAAAAAAACCAACTTATCCAGCTGCTCAAAGAAGGATATGCAACCTGTTTTATACTGACAAACAAAAATAAATTGGACTGGATGGACAAAGTATCAACATTAGAGAACTCTTGGTTAATGCTTCTAATCCCACATGTATCAGTCACACACAGTCTACACTAAGGAGGAATTGCTCTAGCAAATGAACTTTGAGTTTGATCATGACTGTCATTCAATATGGAAGTTGAGAGTTGCCAAGTAAAAGAAACATAATGGAAAACAGACACAGAGAAAGAAAGAGGAGAATAAGCAAAAAAAGTGAAAATTAGAATGCAAGACCTTTGCCAACTACATCCAGCTTTCAGTAAACAGGAGTAAAAGATGGATACAGACCTATAATAACTTCTTCAATCTTTTGCTTAGCAAGCAGCTCCCTCTTATTCTGCAACAGGAACTCGATGTGGAGAAGGGTAATTTTTCCAAGGTCAGGTGAAGATTCAAATCGTTCAGGAACAGATTTCAGAAAATCAAAACCAACTGATTCCCTATTCACAGAGATGCATTTTTAAGAGGCTGCACCAGAAGAGCTGTTAATTTTCCATTCTAGAGATTAACATATTCACACCATACAGCATGTTTGTCATTCAATCACACCGACAGAATGAATCAAGGTATGAATTGGCTACAGTTCATCTATTCAATGGCAGCTTCCTCTTACCACATGCTTTTTCCACTGTATTCACAAGAGTTTATTCCTCACATTTGCTTCAAGATAGAAGCATATGTAATCATCATGGAGCATTCAACAGGGTAAAATCTTATGTCCCAATTTATTTTGCAGTAACTTATCCTTCTACTGTTTTTCCTAAGAATGATTCTAGGATGCCAAACTCATTCTGAGGTTTAGTTAGAAGAAATATGTCACTCCGATGATTCCAGACTTTTATTAAATCTACATAAGGASTCTTAATCATTCCAGAGTAAGGCTACAGCACTGCCAATCACCACTACACTTATTTCACACCCTGTTCTATTGCTGCCATAATCAGTATCACCTTGCCACAGAAAAGACAGGCTCCGCCTCAGACCTTACTTCTGTGAGCTTTTATTCAAAATAAAGCATCGTTGTATAAGAGATGTTCTTTGCTTATAACAAAACACCTAAAAGCTCCAAACATTGTGTTTGTGTGTAAATCACCAATATAGTGATGCTTTCATACCTTCCATGCTCCAACAGCAGTTTGGCAATATTCAAACAGGAGTCTAAAGACATCTCAAGGCGTGTGAATTCTGCAAGAGCTAGACAGAACACAAAGCACTTGAGATTATATAATCAACTTAGACACTTAATTGCTCAATTTACCACTTACCTTTTACAGCTTCTTTGAAAGACAGAAACAAAACAGAAAAAACCCTAGCAACCATATAATAGATCTACAATGAAAGGAAGAATAACGTCTATTGTGTTTTGACTTTTCTTTCACTGTACAGTTAATGCAATACTACAGAAAGGTGACAGACTGATAGCCCTGTCATTCCAGTCCTCTGTCTCTTTAAACAGGAACAGTATAGGCATTAGTAGAGCAATCTTTGCCCTCAAGCTGCCTTCCATCAAAATGTCTCATCCCGCAGGAACAACCTAACACCGAGGTTAACAACCAGGCTGTGTGTGGTATCATATTGCAACGGGAACTACTTCAGCATGATGCCCTCGGCATCAGCTGTTGGACTGACTGGTGCTGATAAGCAGGTATCGTTTTTACACCACTCAGATAAAGTTCTAAAATTGTTACTAACCATTCAGCAGAGACTGACATGGTGGATACATCTGTAGCTTGGATGAGATAAAAGAAGGAATACACAGGGACATGACTGAAACAATTGTTAAAAGGAGCATTTCTGATACAAGGCAGTTGATACACGTGCACAATACAACATTTTAGTCAAATGCCTAAAACTTAGCAGGAATCTTCACTCAAAAGACAGAGAAGTTGCAGTGCTTGGACACCACACTTTTCTGCCAGCCATACAACAAAAGAGACATCCACTCATTAATAAACTTGCTTGAAAAACTGACTGGAGGCTTAGTGTTACTAAATAATAGCTGAATGTGTTTTGAAAGACAACTCTATGGTTTCACAATTCAAACTGCAGAACTTAAGTCAGCTACTGTATGTTTATTTGAAAGTAAGTTTCAAATAAATGGCTGCTTGAAATCTGGCTGAAATTCCCCAGGAGCAATCTGAAGCAAAATTACCATCTCTGCTAGTCTGGCAGCATTCAAACCACTCAGCTCTCTGCAAGAAATTCCTCATCACATCCTACATTTCTCAGATTATTCATTACACATCTGATGCTTTCCAACCATGAAGAGTACAAAGCCCCTCTTCTGCAAGATTTCATTATTGATGAAAATTAATTTCTCTGACACATTCATTATCCTTTCCATATTAAAGTCTCCACAAAAATTTTCTCATCCTCTCATTTCATAGGAAAATCTGTTCTGTTCAAGTGATAAATTTGAAAAATAAAGAGAAAAGAGTTTATTTGACTTAAATAAACAAAATAAACTCTTGTAACACAGGTTAATAATAACACACTGATCAGCACTTGATGTCTCTTGGCCAGAATCTGCAAAATCCCACACAGAGAACAGCAATGTTTCACAAGTCTTTCTTCTGTGTTGACTGTGTAAGAGACAATGCACCTTCACCCTTCTGAGTAACCACAGGCATATGTCTAACATAAACTGCAACTTTACATGGCTGTATTTTTACTGTCTTCGTTCTAAACAGCCTTCAGAGTCTTCCCCCTTCCCTATTTTCTGCAAAGTTATTTAAATTAGCATCTGGATAATTCCTCTGTGAACAYTGGCTGTCTCACACTCTAAAACCAGAATGACATTTAGCTAATGAAAATTCTGCCAAAAACATAAGAAAGGATTTTTTTTCTATATCCAACATATGCAGTCTCCTTGGATATGGAGTAATATGACCTTACTGTGGAACCTAGTGAGAGCTGTGATACCTGAGCTGACATCTTCATCTGATGCTCCACTTTTAAGAAGAAATCTAAGTTTCAAAAAAAACCCTGCTGGATGCAAATTCTCCTGCAAATGGAAAACAATACATTACTTGGACAGCTCTTTGTAGAACACAGATCCTGTGAGAGTACAGCACATTCATATCACAGAGAAATATTTAGAAATCACATACTCCCCACTGTGATCTTCAGTTCCATTTTAAAGACTAAAACAATTGGGAGGTAATTAATGAATTAATTTCTTCCTAAATGCAATKTGCATCTTTATTATTTATTCTTATACTGTGAAAAGACCACAAGTATAACAAAAGCAAAAGACATAAAATTCTCATTTTGCTGTGGCCCATTTTGGATACTTTTAAAATAGAAGATGAACAATACTAAATGATAGAAGCATTTCCTGCTTTTCTATGTGTGAATTGGCTGGATTAATTTAGGATTAATATGAGCAGAATTCAAAACACTTTATGAAAAGAAGAAATTCAAGGGGCAACAACAATGGGAGCAATTGGAAATAATGAAGACTGTATACTAAAGCTCTCACTAAAACAATACATATTTCAGGTTCTAGAATAAACATTTTCTTCTGGTTTTCCATACCCTCAGACAATACCAAACTGCACCTTATCAAAATTTATTGTAAAAACATTTCCTGTTTCAAAAAGCTTTGCAAAACTAAACAAAGAGGACAAAAGGCTTAGATACTGTAGCAGCACGTTATTTGCATGACTAAAATACACTGCCTTTTATCCTGATCTCATGAGCATATGCATCATGATCTGTCTGAAAATTCAGGCAGCATGCAGAAAACTGAATTTCAGCTTTTACTTAAAACAAAATTTTATACTTGAAATTTGTTTTATTCAAAACAGATAAATTTTTTTGAATCATCAGCCAAAGACAAATAAGAATTTTTCAGATTTAATCTACTCCCAACCAACCTGTAAAAATATAAGCACAAAATCAATTCAAGTCTTTGTATGGGAAACAGAATTTGTATAGGATCAAGAGACCTCACTGAATGGCTGCTTAGAGATATATGAACTTCCTTTCAGGGTAGCTGGTATGTTTATACACCTCATTTTTCAGGACTGCTCATGTGCCTCTGCCTGGGTATTGCTCTGGGGATCCCCTCAGATAATGAGGTAGAGGAAATTAAATTTACTCTCTGTGTTTCAGCTGTGGGTTTGTGGTGTCCCAGCTGCCTGCCTGTATCAACTGAAACATCAGAGAAATTTTAGTCATACCATCATCAAAGGACCCCACTGTCAACAGACAGGATGTAATAAGGCAGCTCTACCTCTACATGCTAAGTATTTCTCTACACAAAAGAAAAAAAAAAAGCTGGGAACACCAAAATATACGTAGAAGTATGAAAAAGTAAACACACCTCCATCTGTTGTCAAGGCTAACACAGCAGTGGTTAATGTCCAAATAATCATGTCAATAAATGCTTGAGTTTCACCTATAGCAATCTATAAACAGAGCAAAACATGACTACCTGATTTGCCAAGCTTATGGCTTTCAATGCCTTGTCCAGGTACAGACTGCAATCCCACTCAAAATAGGTCGTGGCTAACAATCGCAGCACTTTAGCCTGGAAACAAAAAAAATAGCCACATATGAACATACACACAAACACAAAAGACTTAAATTCTAAGGCCATGAAAAATAAAAGCTCTTAAGAGTCAAAAAAAAATGCCTGCCTGGTATCAGACATATAAAGTGATTGCTCATTTCTGAAGCATATTGAGTCCTGAAGCACTGCAGCACACACAGGACACGAATCAACTAGAATTCAGAGAAAACCAGACAGCTAGCAAGGAAAATCAGATAACTGAGAAAAACAGAATGAAAGAAGAAATTGAAATAACAGGAGGTGCATACTTCACAGAGGAAAACAAACAAATAAAAAACAGGACAAAGACCTACACGATGATGAACTTCAAATATATAAATTATTTACATAAAGAGGAAAAGATTAAAATCTTCATATCTGCAGTCGGAAGTAAAAGAATAAATAGACTGAACAAGACAGAAAAACATCTATCAGGAATGACACAGCTGTAACTGATGATGTATTGAAAGAGAAGGGGAATGGAATTAGAGATGGCCTTTCAGGATCCACTTCAGCCTTACTTTCTAGACTTTGACTTCTGTGAAATAGTAGAATCAAATGTGATTTAAGGGTGCTCATCAGTGACTGACGCTCATCACAACTGCACTTGAAACCCTGCCAAACTTCATAGCAGACTACTAAAAAGGAGACCAAGACATCACTGAGCAGGTTAGGACAGAAGAGGCAGATAATACACTGGAGTCAGTTTAACTAAATCCTCCTATTTGTAAACAAAAATTTCTGTCTTTCTTACCTGCATTTCTTTGCCAACAGAATATTTCATGTCCATCTTCCCAATGTCATAACTCTGGCTATCAGTAATAAGTGAAAGTTAGAATTACACAAGATGACAGAAATCAATTCAGTTCCTCTGGTAAGAGCAAAATTCCTATCCTTTTCCTCTTCCTAACCAGATAGAAATCACATCTATCACACAAACTAATCTCAGTAGTCACCTTTACTAAARAACAGAAAATTTTGGTTTCTTTCTACCCTGAAAAATTGTACTCAGTCATTTCCTTCAACCTTTTGCAGCACATTCTCTAATATCTKTATTCAAACATTTCAGTAGGTTTCATTTTAACCACAGAGATTTTGAAGAAACAAGTATTTCCACTGTCACCTAACATATAATATACAGTAATACACAAAATCTACACATGACTGGTCTCTGGATCCCAGCACATCAATAGCAGAGAGAGAACCTGGAACTCATGATTCCCCATTCTTCTTCTAAAAGTTAAATAGCAGCACAAACGACCACCCAGGAGAAAAAAACAGTGATAATTCAGCAAACCAGCTTTGATTACAAATAATGTGAATGAAGAACTGTTAGAAAGAAACAAGTAACTGGGCTTTTGTTTTCTAATCTAATATACTCTGATCAGGGAAATCTTAAACCACTAGATGGAGCCACACTCTTTCTCCAGATTATTCTTTGCACTTCACAAAGCTKTATTTCCTCCTCAAATTCTGTCATCAGGATTCAGTATTTAATTTTCCAAAAGAATAAAAYATAAAATAATCTCCAAAGCAACAGTTGTAACTAATTCTAAGCATTTCTACAAATTCTCTTTGACAACATATATAACCATAATGAATTTGAATTTGATATGTTGCCTCCTTTTAACTATTTAAAAGAAAAATAACAAGAAGACATAAACTCAAATTTTCTGCACTGAGGCTGTGACAGTGGCATGAAGCTACTCCTGGTAGCCTACATTTTCTCACCCTCAGTACCCCAATAATTATTTGGATCCTACCCAAACCATCTCGAACCACCCCTTTTTCACCTTGATGCTTGTGCCTTTTGTCAGTCAAGAACTCTCCAAAAAACGAATTTCTTTGGAGGAAGTGTTAGGGAAAGAATTGGCAAGAACCATTGGAAGATGATTTTCATTCTAATGGCATGAAAATCCAGGTGGAAAACAGACATAAATTTTAGGCAATAGAGGATAACCCTCACAAAATATCTGCTCTGATAATTTGGTTCAGCTAAAATCTTGTATTCTCACATTTTTCATTAGGCCTCTACTTTCCACTGCTCCCCTCTTCCCTTCACACACATTTTTACAGCTCAAAAGCAGGGGTTTGGTTTATTTCAATTTTTTTCAGTATTTCAGTAAATTTCAATTTTTCTGTATTTTGGTTTATTTCAGTATTTTCATTACCTGAGCCAGAAGGAGCTTTGTTCGTACTTCTTCCATTCATAGGTTTCCACTCCAAAGTTGTAACACAGGACTGCCAGGTAACAGGTCTGCAACAAAAGACTCCTGCTTCTACAATGTTCTTGTAAAACATCATTACATCTATGGCACTCCAGTCTCAGATTCTTTAAAATTAATTTTTCTTTAAAGATATAGCCACTTTTATAATTTCTGGCCTTTTACAAGGGGATATTGAACATGACTAAAGTAGAATCATCAATTGTTTGGGAAAGTGAAGTATCATAAACCAATCCAGGACACAGAAAACAGGAGGGCTCTTGAAACATATGAGGAAGACATAGTTCCTCAAAAAACCACATTGAAAGCAATAAAACTGTGTAAATTAAATTATACAAATTAAAACTTGAGAGGAAAAACTGGAATACTATAACCTCTTTTTTTTTTTTTTTTAATAACAAAACCTTTTATATAGTTGAGTGAAGAGGCCTCTACCTTTTCCATGGTAGGCTTCTTCTCAGCATGTCTCTCTGGGGTTAAAAAGGATTACAAGTTCTAGGAGAAAACTGCTTTTGAATGCTTGGCTATTCAGAGCTTTATCAGTCAGCCCTGACAACATCTGTTCATAACAACTTGCCTTTCCTTTGAAATGATTTGCAGCTGTCATATGTCATCCAAAGAAGAGACAAAAAAGGCATTTTATATGCTAGCAGGCTGCCAATATTTACATCCATTTTGCCTCTGAAGTATCTTTTTTTCCCAAATATAAATGATGCTTTTTGCAAGTGACTGCAGATTTCAAATTCTCAGACAAAAATGAGAAAGGTAGCATAACATCTTGCTTCAAATTTATTATTTCTTTGCAATCCAGAAGCAAAAGCACAGACTAGGTATATGCATGAACACAAAAAAAGATCACTCTCAGATGCAAAACCTTATTTTTCACAAGTTGATTTGCGAATGTTTTCTTTCCAGAAGAGAAAGTTTACTGTACTGAGCACTGGTTCATAGACTCAACAACCCACAATCCTCTCCAGCTGATCTCTGGTATCCCACAACACAACAATATCCTTGTGATATTCTCCAGGGACTCTCTGATACAGTGGGAGCCTGGAAGAGTTTAGGCTTAAGAGCTATTCAGTAGTCCAACAGTTTTGAATTCACCCAGCAATCACTAGTTCTTTCCTTTTTTCCTAATTTTTAAAATATCATTCTTTCAAACAGAAGTAAATTTTCTCTCATGATCAGAAATCTTTTCATTGTTTGCATCGGTGCTCCTGGTTTGTGAAAAGCTTTCATCACAAGACATTTAATATTATTTAATGAAGGAGTTCAAGCAGAAAGAATGAAATTAAATTAGAATTAAATGAGGAACAGGAATGCAGAGATCCCAGCAAGCATTTTCAACAGTAAGAAGCTCTGCTCTCATGATTCCAATCAAAGCTAGACCTCTGCAATTGACTTAGTCAGTCAGACACATTTGAACAAGGCCTGCAGAGCACAAAAAGCAAGGCAAAATCAGTTGGAGTTTAATTGGTTAAAAACCCAAATAAACTCCAACCATATTTCCCATATTTTCCTTTCAGAATTTCCATCTGCCCCTTTTAATTTTATTACCTCTAYCAGAGAGATGGGAACAAAACGTTTCCTAAATATTGGGAAAACATGTTAGCAAATGAAAATAAATGTATGTCAGGAAGTTTATTCTAATGTAAACATCATAGACTTTTATCTTTGCAAACAAAAAGCTAATTTGCATATGATAGCTTGTTTTCTCTGTGACAAAAGAACTACCAAAAATGCAGTTTAGTGCAATGGGAGATCTCCATTCTTAGCTCTACAGTTTCATGAAGATTAGAACTGATGGTAGTGATACACTTGCATATCAAAAATATTGTAACTCAGCTCTTCTCCCATCTGTCCCAGACAAATGTCTACATGGGTACAAGATGCAATATATGAGATCAAGATGCAAAATGCAGCTGGTTCTGTAGAGAGTAGGTAGTTTATTCAATTTAGAAATCTTTTTGCCTTGCTTGCTCATTTGTCTTCTCATTATTAAGGAAGAGTTTATCATTCTATTTCAAATTCTAATCTAAGAGAAGCAAGATAAAATGCACTTTGAAAAAATCTCTGTTGTTTCCATGCAAAAGTTTTAGTAAGAAAATCTAAAAGAGTCAACTAACCGCAGAAGAGATCTTCAGTTCAGTGCACTTTTCCAAATTTTATATGGCATATGTCATCCTTTAATATAGAGAGAGAAAAGTAGGTTCTCAAAGTTTGGAATGATAAAGAAGGGATGATTTCACTTACTTCTTTTGGCAATTTCATCAACATATCTTTGCAGCGTTGCATGCACATAACTGCTTTCTGAAAATCCCCTTGAGCAACCGCCTAAGAAAGAAGCAGAGCATGCCAACAAACTGTTAGTATGCCACTGGTCTTTAAAATTCACTAAAAAACTGATTCTGTAAAACAGAATTCAGGCTTTTCACATGCAGTAAAGCTAGGTTTGGGATTAGAGATGTGTAATTTGGTATATTTCTATATACTACCAGATGGTAAAACATTCACAAAATCACTGCAGTCCTTAGGTAGTGTGCAAAGGCCAGAGACAGGGGACAAGATCATTCAGATGTTAAGATGATACAACAGTTCACCAAAATTTCCACACCTCTATTTCTATCTCCATGATCAAATAAAAAGTTTTGGCCATTGCTTTGTCCTGTTTAGGGTAGCTCCTGAGAATTTTGGAGATCGCACTTCCCTTCTCAATAGTGAGGTCAGTGGTGTGACCAATAAATGCAGGAAACTTATTCTTTATATTTGCAGTCCTATGTTTGTAATACTCTGTAACATTGATAAAAGCCCTCAGGCACTTCAGCCAAGGAAAACAATTCCTCTCAAAACTTAAAATTTCTAAATTACATACTTCAAATTAAAGTTATTTGTTTTGTTCTCCAGTCAAGCATAGGACACTGTTGGAACTGACCCATTTCTGATTCATACAGGCAGCTGTTTATTTTATAAACAGCAATGCCAGCCAAATCATAAAGCAACAAATCTGAACTAGAAGATATAAACACCACAGCAAAAATGACTGAGATAAATCAGGGAAATTAAAAATCATTAAATGATTACAACACTGAGTGCAAACACGAGATCTGCTATCTCACATCTAAGTGAAGGAAATACATCCCTCAGCAAGGCCTCAGTGCCAAGCATTCAGGTATTGAATAACTGGGTCCATTTCCCTATATACCCCTAGTGACTTAGAAGGAAAATGAGAAGAACACATACTGATTCAGCTTGGTAAGAGAGTACTTTGAAAAGGCTCTTCTCCACATCAGCTCTGTGCATTTGAATATCTGCTTCACCCTCACTCTCCTTTCGCAACTTTGCATACAACTTTTCTATACTCTGGAAAACAAAGTACAGGCATCAACCATGGAGCTTACAAATTGGTGTGTATGTAAGAAATTAAAACTGGAAAAGAGCTTACACTTATGGCATTCTCTAGAAATCCATCTGCAAGACTAGCTTTTCCAATATCTATCCATCCTTTCCCAGTTTTCATAGACATCTGAAGGAGGAAAGGGTAAGTCTGTTGTGAAAATACAGTCACTTTGCAGAAAGGCAACATAAGATTTCATCTTGCTTGTTGCACATATCTAACACAGAACAAGGGTATTTCACCTCTGGAATTTGTGACCAGCAACTCTCCCTTCTGAATGAAATCCTGAATGCTTAAATGCAGCATAAGACTTATGGGGACCTACTAGGCAATATTATAAGATACTGAAATGTACTGCTCAAAACACATTTTACCCTAGAAAAGATGGGATGCTAACCATACAGTCCAGACATTCTTAACTCCAGTGGCTCAGAAAGGTACCCCTGTAAAACACAGGTCCCACTTTAGCATGTACTTTGTTTTCTCAAAAGGGAAATAATGGGATCATCAATCTTATCTTTACTTAAGTGATGAGAAGACAGAGTCAGCAATACTCCTGCCAAAACACCAGCTATCCTTCCAGAACTAGACGTATATTTCATTCCCTTTTCAAAGAAAATGTAATAAGATTTGAAGACTTCCCTGGGGGATCAACTGTACTTCATTACTCACCCACAATTAGCCTTACCAAAATCTGTCTTCGAATAGTTCCCTCCGGAGGATCGCTGCCTTCACAAAGGCAAATCAGTCTGCAAGCAACAGACCGTACTGCAAGAAAACAGTGTCAGCATTCAAAAGTTTCCTTTTCTCTACTTTTTTTTTTTTTACAGAATGTCAGGCCCTGCCATATCTGAAAGACCATTTGGCATTTTAAACCACAAGAGAGAAAATACTGAAAGCTTCAAGAATCAAAGCAATCTGAATTTTAGCCAAGATGTTTAAAATTGCTTTTCAGGCAGTAAGGAAAAAAKATATATTCTCATTAAAATATCTATTAAACAATTTACAGAGCATTTAAGTTAATACATGGTACTCAAAGACTTAATTACATTGCAGGTGCTTACAGTAACATGTCTTGAAAGCCCCAAAATAGCCTTGAGCAAAATAAGGAAATAAAATTTAATAATCTTTACAGTTACAAAGTAAAAAGCAAAAATATTTTCAGGCCTTCCTTAGACATCAGGGATGGAAAAGACACTACTTAATGTATTTAAAACAGCCTCTCCCTGGCCCTTCAGCTGTGATCTGAGAACATCATGCTCAATTTTGTGTAAGCTTCCCCTTTTCCCTTTCCCTGATATAATTGATGTGAAGCAGATTATACAYAATTTTGACTATAATCCCTCAAGACAAGAATGTAGGCCTGACACCGCAAATCCACAGAACCACAGAAAGAACACATTGAAGGAATTCCAAAATCTCACTTCTGCTTTCCCCCAGCCCTGCTCCTGGCCCAAGAGAACCCACCAGCTGTGCACCTGGTTAAAGCAAATCAGTAAAATGAGGACTTAGAATTTTTCTGTATGTAAACATGGATTAGATAGTTAGATTTTAAAAAAAATCTCCTTTGATATAAATTGACCAAGAGCCTAAAATTTACATCTATGTTATTTCCATACGTTTTTAGATTAGAGCCACAGTATCAAAAGGCAAATTACAACTTCCTTTGGTCACACCACCCCTTTACTGATGCTCAGGTATGGAAAAGGGGAGTGATAAGAATGCCTACACTGATTCTGTGTCACAGGAAGAGAACTATTACACCAGAATGCTTCTTCTTGAACTGTTCATACAAGCCCAGCTGTACATTTTTCTCTTTCTACACCTTATCTGCAAAGACCCAAACAAATCTACAGCACTATCAGTGCCTATCAGATGAAAGTGTTTAATTTCCATACTGGAGCACACAGAACACATTTAGGAAGGTACACAACATACATACATACATTTTGCTCTTTGCTCGTCACTGATGACAGCACTGGTGTGTTTGGTCACAGTCCAGTTCCACAAACTGATTGCACTCTCTTCAACCTGAATAGGAGAATTCCACTCAATTTAATTTTATCCTGGATGTGGATCCCATTGCCATTTACTGCACGAAAAAGAAGTATTTTTCATGTGTTTTACAGGAATGGCCTCTCCACATATTTATGCAACTCCCTTTTACACTGGAGGCTAAGGTACGAGTATTCCATAAAACTGTCACAAGACCCCACAGGGACACCTTGGACAACGACCTGAAAACAGCCATGCTGAATGGACTACGTAGCATTTCATTTAAAACCTGAAGGTATTGGAAAAGAATTCTAAGAATCTTACCACATTTGAGAATGTATCTGTAGCAAAGTTTCATCTCTTTTGAACATCAAAAAGAAAACAAAGTAACTTAATTACTTTAAATGCCTACATTGGGAAACTTTTGATATTAGCAAACAATGAACAAAGGCCACTGACTACATACTCTTGTTAAAAAGATACAGCACTACATAAAGGCAGTAAACTGCTTTAGCAACCCACCCTGAGGGGCTGCATTTTCCATCACTTTATTCTACTTTCAATGACAGATCTTGCCTACAAATACATTCTTGACTATCTAGGAGACAGTTCATAGCCCGTTTCATTGAAGTGGCCAGATTATTATTTAATGATTTCTCCTTTCTTCAAAAAGAATTTAGCCCAACTGATTCATGAAGAACTGAGGGATATCAGTTTTATACTCTTGTATTTCTTTACACACTGTACTAATCACACTCTCGGTTACAACACTTCTTGATCTTTGTTGCAAATTTAGGACTTTCAAAATCAGTCTTCCTTAGCTGTTAATTGYTAAGGTATTTAAATGTCACTTGAAAATACCATTTTTGAGGAGAAAGTTGGATAATATCTCAGCTGGTCTTTTTTTTAAATTTCAGATTCATTTATTACTCACCAGACTTCTCTTTAAAAAGGACTTTTAAAGTAGATGTTTATTACTTTCTAAATACTCCTCTAAGAGGAAACACACAGAAAGAAAAAAAAAATTAAAATATTATAAACAACCATCTGATAAACTTTCATAAGTACTGAAAATGAGTACTTCTCACTTCAATACTGCATACTATTTACCAGACAATTAAAATGACACTTTTGCTTGTTTTCTTCTTCCTCTYCTGTCATTATGGGAATCCACATACAGGATGAGCAGGACCTCTCCTCTGATCCAGTACCAAACTCTTAATGCATCAGAGCTCTCTGCCTGCATTTTTACTTGAAATTACAACCAGATACTACTAGTAATTTGAAATCATAAAAACCGGAACATCACCAGTAACTTTTCCCATTATCATTGCAGAATGGTTTGGGTTGGAAGTGACTTTAAAGATCATCCAGTTCCAAACTCCTTGCATGGGCTGGGACAACTTCGACTAYCYCAGGYTKCTCCAAGCCCCATCCAACTTGGCCTGGAGCACTYCCAGGGATGGGGCAGCCACAGCTCCTTTGGGCAGCCTGTGCCAGGGCCTCATCACCCTCACTGTGTCTCACTAATAACTGATCTAAATCAATCTTTTTTTTCAATATGAAGCCATTCCCCCTTTTCCTGTCACTTCATGCCCTTGTCCTAATTCCTCTCCAGCTCTCTTGGAACCACTTCAAGCACTGGAAGGTGCTGTAAGGTCTCCCCAGAGCCTTCACTTCTGGCTGAACTGTGTCTTCCCAGGAGAGGTGCTCCAGCCCTTTAATAACTTCCACAGCTTCCTCCAGCAGGTCCACATCCTTGATTTGTCGGTGAGCCCAGACCTGGACAGTATCCAGGGGAGTCTCCTGACAGCAGAGTCAATGACACACACACTTTTACATTTGGAATCGTCATTTCACATTGACTTTAAAAAGTAGTGTTTCCCACTTTATTTTGGACTTTTGGGGTAAACTATGAAGAAATGAACTCTTCTGATGACTCTTCCGTACCGCCACACGTGTGTGGTTTCACCGCAAAGGATGGCAAGCAGCAGCAGTAGTTATTTACACAGCTGCAGCACCAACCTGGGCCAGGGCTGTGGGGTGTGAAGGACATACACCCCCCGTTTCTTCAGGCAAACAGGGAGCGGGGAGCTCGCTCTCCGCCGCCTTCCCATCCGCCTCAGAGATGCCCTCCGTCGCCTGGAACAGCTCCTCGGTGAGGGCGGCAATGCGGGACGGTGCCTCTTCCCTCAACAGCTCCTGCACCAGCGCTGTAAGACATGAGGACAGCGGGGCGTGATACACAGCCCAACAACAGCCGGCGGCGGCGCTTCTGGGGAAGGGAGAGCCCGCGACCCGCGGCACCTTCCACCGCCGCCACCCGCAGCCCCGCCATCGTCCCTCAGGGCAGGAGCGGCGGGAACACCGTCCCCGCACTGCGCGTGCGCGCCGAGCCTGCGCGCGCCCCGACCCAGCGCTCCCGGCGGGCTCCCGCGCCGCCGATTGGCTGCCCGGCGCTCCAGCCCCGCCCTTCCGCCYCGAGTGACAGCCGCCGCAGCCAATCGCAAGGCGCGGCGGAGCGGCTTCCCCCGCGCGCCGCTCGCTGCGTCCGGTGCGCGGCGCTTCTGGAAGGATCCGGGCGGCGGGGCCCGGCGGCGGGGCCGGGCGGGAGCAATGTCGGGGCTCCTGCACACCACGCTGAGCGGGCTCAACAGCGACTCGTACTGCGAGATCAGCCAGTACCGGGACCAGCACTTCCGGGTGCGCCCGGCGCCGCGGGGGGCGCGGTCCGGCCGGGGCGGGGAGGGCTGAGGCCAGGGCAAGGCCGTGCGAGGAGCCGGGCGCTGGGAGGGCGCGGGGCGGTGGGAGCGGGACGGCGAGCGCGCTGACTCCGCGGTCTGCGCCTCTGTGCCCGCAGGGTAGCAGGCAGCTGCAAGAGAAATCTCTGAAGATTTCCTCTACGCTGTATGTCGGCAACCTGTCCTTTTACACCACCGAGGAGCAGATCCAGGAGCTCTTCTCCAAGTGCGGAGATGTCAAGAGGATTGTCATGGGTCTGGACAAGATCAAGAAAACCCCCTGTGGCTTCTGCTTTGTAGAGTATCCTTTCTGGTTCTCTTCTGTCAGCATGTGTGTAGTTGGCACCTGTAGTTCCTCTGCCCATCAAGTGCATCTGTACTGCTGTTGGGAAGGAGGGATAGCCAAGTGCTTCCTACCAGGCACATTTCGTCCATCCTTGCTTCTTTCCACACCCTGAGAGACTGACTGCACAGTGGTGCCAGATGTGACAAGTGCCACCAGAACTGTACTTTCTGGAGGTGGCAGAAAGCCCCTGTAATTAGTTAATTTCTTTAATAATTTTATGGCCAAAATGAGAACTGTTACAGTCGTCAGGTCTGAGGTCTTCCACGTACAGAGCACGTTTACTTTCTCACCTCAACTGCACACCTGAAGGAAGTAGCAGGATAAGCCATGGGGGCATTTTCAAGCAGAGGGTACGTGCTCATACAGGTTGTGCAAGGAGCTGTCTGTGCAAAGCTCTCCTGTGACGCCTGCGCCTTTTGTTCTATTTCAGTCAAGTTTTGCATAGTACAAAAAGGCATATTACTGATTTCTTGCCCTTAGCAAGGCTTTAATATCTTTGTTCTGTTGTCTTGTCTGTGCAGGTACTAACATTAAAGCACAGAATCCTTTCTGAGCATTAGCTGCTTTTAGCTTGGATTTACATGAGTGCAGTTTTTGATCCCATAGAGAAGAGCGGGAAGAGCAGAAAAGGCTGGAAGGCAGGGGAGGGAGTTCTGCTTRTCGAATATAATAGTTCCCTTTTTTATTTCCCCTGTACCCAACAAAAGAGCACACTTAGTTGTCCTTATAGAGTGCCTCAGGTACTACACGAGAGCAGATGCTGAGCACGCCATGCGGTTTATCAACGGCACGCGGCTGGACGACCGCATCATCCGCACAGACTGGGATGCGGGGTTCAAGGAGGGGAGACAGTATGGAAGAGGAAAGACTGGAGGACAGGTAAAGGCAATACCAGTTCATCCCCCAAATTTGATTCCCAAAAGACTTTCCTCTTCTGTGCTGGTTTTGTTTCACTGAGTGCAATTTGCAGACTGTAAAGACCTGATAATGAAATTTAGTCACTCCAAGGTTGTTTTGGTAATTGATACCTGATGTTAAAAGCTGGAAATAGAACTTAAGGTATTTCTGTCTAGGACTCCAAGCTTCCTGCAATGCCAGCAGAATGCTCCCTTATCCAAGCTAGTATCCTTGAAATGATCCTGAATTTGAGTAGAGGGAACCAGTGTGGCTGCCAGGCCAATCTCATAACACAGCAGTTTCCCCAAGGGCAAAGATGTGATGTAGATAGGATAAAATGTTCTGGAGGCCAAGCCTGGCAATTTCAGAAAGATGGACTGAAAAGCTGAATGAAAATATTTTGGGGTCTTCTTTGTTTCTTAACTGAAAAGATATTAGCCATCAGATACATCATTATTTGACATTTTCACCACCATTACCACCTTTTTGGTGGATTGTTTGAAGAGATCTCAAATGAGTTGAAGTGCTTCTGGTCTGAACTTCAGTTCCCCACCARCTGAACAAGGAGGGGATGATGATTCTGAAGTCTAGTAGGAGACAGGCAGGGCAGRCYACTAATATGTGTGTTGTTACTGTGCCCCAGGTGCGAGATGAATACCGGACAGACTACGATGTGGGAAGAGGTGGCTTTGGCAAGATCATTCAGATGCAGAAGGCAAATCATCAGCCTGCAATCTATTAACTGCCTCGTGGGTCCCAGCTTGTAGAGAGCTCTGTCCTTCCAGAGCTAGCCCTGTTCTCGCATTTGGCATCGAGGTGTGGAGTGAGATCCAAGTTCCAGCAAAAGGTGACCCTCCTCAGACTGTGGGTATACATGTGTTCATTCTCCCTTCTTTCTGTGCTAGAGAGGATGTTCTGTGCTGACACAGGGCAACAAGGGAAAAAGATGGACATCTCTCTAGGATTCTGGACAAGAAGAACTGCAGCATGTCATACACACCTTACGCTATGACATACTCTTCATGTTGCACTTAAGCAGATGGCTTCCTCCAAGCTGTAACTGCAGCCATGTTTGCTTTCAAACAGAACTTTCTTTAAAGGCTTACCACCAGTGGAGCCCTCCACGTGCCTGAGCACCTTGTGGGGATGCACAAGAGATTCAGGTTTCTAATTTACAACCTCACCTGCTTAATAAACAGTATCACTGTTCAAATGAGAGAAGTAGACAAGGTCTTAGCATCCACTTGGAGGTGCCTATCTGCACATCTAGACCTTGGGTTGGTCCAGGCCTGCAGAGCATTTTCCTTTATGATGCCCCCAATGCTGCCTGGCTTTCCAGATCCTCGCTATTCAGTGTGATTTTATTGAAAGTTTCTGTTAATTTTTTTAAATAAACRATTGTATTGGGTCTGGCTGAGATGAAGAATTTTACCCCTGGCAGCCCTTGTAGAACTGTGCTTTGTATTGGTAGTTAGGAATGTGTTGATAACACACCAATGTTTTGGCTGTTGCTGAACAATGTTCCCACAGCATCAAGGCTGTTTCTAACATTCCTGCCTCACCAGCAGGCTGGGATGGGGGCAAGATCCTGGGATATTCCAGACCATATGGCATCTGCTCAGCAATAACAGCTAAGAGAAAGGAGGAGGGGGGCATTTCTTATTACAACATCTGTCTTCTGGAGCAGCTGCTGTGTGTACTGAAGCTCTGCTTCCCAGCAAGAGGCTGGACATCTGCTGGTCCGAAATAGAGAATAAATATTTAGTTTTCATTTGCATCCACGTGCAGCCTTGCTTTTGCTTTATTAAACTGCCTTTATCTTGGCCCACAAATTCCATTCCCATCTTTTCTCCCTGCCCCCTCCTGCTGAGGAGAGGAGTGAGAGAGCAGCTTGGTGGGTACCTGCTGTCCAGGCAGGGTCAGCCTACCAGAGACCTGTTTGGTGCCCTGCCTGGGGCCTGAGACAATGGTAGTCCTGTGCTAAGTGTGCTTTGGTCACAGTAGTTACTAAGTAGGCAGCTCCTRTCGGGTCACACTGTTTGTTGGCTGCACTGCTTATCTCTTTACTTTGCTGGGCTTTGGGAACATGTTAATGCAAGCCATGGCTCTGTGCTTTGCCCTGGCACTGATGGCCTTGCTCTGCTGGGGGAGCTGCCTTGTRGAGAGGATCACATTTCCCACTCCACCTGGTGTGGGTGGCTTTATTGTTGCTGCTCACGAGGTCCCTGCTCACCCTTATGTGAGCTGTTTAATACTACTAATTAACACTGTTGGCATACCCTGGGGGCTGTGTAATCTGGTGTCATCTTGGTGTAAGAGAAGACAATTTTTGGGCGAGTCAATACTAAAATGTGCCCTGAGGCTGCTGGTCTGTGGGTGGCAGAGAGTGTGGAAGGATTTGGGCAAATACCTGGGCTGGTTATCACCTCACATAGCCCCGAGATTACACCTGAACAGGCAAGTAACCCTGGCAAGCTGACATGCCAACTGATGAAGGTGCCTACCCCAGTGAAAACCAGCAGCTTCTGGCACTGTACTGCAGCTTGGCATGTGCAGGCTGAGCCACAGTTCAGGGTAGTCAGAGGGCTGTGGTTAACTCAGGGACCCAAGCCACCTTGGAGAATGACTGAGACTGGGGCACAAACTCCATTTGAGGTGATAGTAGAGATGGGGACCCAAACAACAACAACTRCGATTGCCCCAGTTGTGAAAAAACCCAGGTGGACATGGAAGTCAATGGGTCCATGTCATCAGTTCTTAAGGGAGGAGGGATAAGAAGGGTTCAATCAAGAAGCAGGTCTTGGAGAAAAGAAAATGCAGAAAGGAGTAAGGGAATTCAGACAAGAAGCAGAAACCACCTAGTCTGACCTCATCAGAACTCGGAGACGTGGAAAGATTACAGCCACCAGGTATGTGGAATCCTGACTGGATGCTGCAGTGTTGGGATAATGGAGCCCAAAGTCAGCAGGAAGATAGGAATTAGAAGAACTATTCAGTTCCAGGGGACAAAATAAGATGGATGTCAACATGTGCCTGTGGATGTGATCCAGATACCAACCATGTCTCCATTCTTGTTAAAGGAGGAAATACGAGCTTTGTGCTCATATTGTGAGGCATAGTGGAAAGTGCATATTCCAAGTTATTGCTAGTTTGTGAACCTTCCTCATCGAGTAACCCGAATGAACCACAGAATCACAGAACGGTTTAGGTTGGAAGAGACCTTGACCAGRTAGTTCCAAGCATCCTGCCATGGGTAGGGATACCTCTGAGGAGAAGAGATACATGGGACTTGGTGAACAGCTGGTATTCAGCCAAGGACAACCCACTCCAGCAGTGAGTCCTGTACCTGTTGCAGTTTGTGTGTCAGAACCACTTTATGACACGAACTGAGGGGGACACATACCCTGTTGGTGTTTTAAAGCTGCTGTCACTTGCAGAGATGGAGATGGATGGGTGGGTGCACAAGTCTCACCGTGTTTGTCTACACTTTGTCTTAGTGCTGGCTTTTCCTCTTCTGCACTGTAGCTGATGGAAAACAATTGCATTCTCTAGCTTGTTCTTGAACAAGAGAKCAGAAGAGATGTAAACCCTTTTTGATTCATCCCCAAGAACCTCTCAGCTAGGGCAGGTAATTCCCTTGAACAAGTTAAATTCTGTCTGTAAATTTGGGTTGTATTATGTACACAATAGCAGCTGCTTCTTGCCCAGTAATGTGTCACAATTTTTAATGCATTATCTCATCCTGGATGATAGAAACTGTTGCACACCCATCTGCAGACCAGGCAGTTAAAATCAGCTTAACACACCGTCAGAAAGTCTTGATAACTGAGCTAGGAGGGGTGTTACATTTAGTTTATCAGAATTTCTCCTACCTGTTTGTTCTGCAAATCAGGTTACTGTGCCCATACAACTGTCACAGGTCTTGAAGGAGCCACATGTTTATTCTTCAGCAGCTTTTAGCAATGACAGCATTGACCAGCCTGTGATGCAGGCTGTCCCTGAGATGCAGTGAAATGGAACAGGACATTGACTTAAGAATGAGAAATACAAGCAGTCATCTGTCCAGCCTTGCAAAGCACCATCAGTGTGAGATCCCATGYGGAGAATATGAATTACAGATGGAATAATTGCCTGGTAAACACAGCTGGAAAATGGGAAAGCTTAAGGAAGATGAGGAGAGGTAGCAGCCATAAAATTCTAGGATTTGTAAAGAAATCTCTTGTGTATGCAGTAGGGAAATCAGCACACCTGTGCAGCCTGATAGTGGCAGAGAAGGGGTAGTTCTTCAGGAAGTGGTCACACTGATGGAAAACTACCTGTCTGCACCATAAATGTSCCACTTGTACTGCATGTGCTGCCTCTGCCATCTCCTCCCACACCTCTCAAGGGCTCACTTCCACTGCAGTGAGGGTGTGGGTGCCCTTGGGATACAACTGTCTCCTAAGAGAGGTAGGGAGCCCTGAGTAACCAGGGTGAAGTTCTAGGTGCAGGCACCCTCAAGGTGTGTTCTCAGCTCCAGGACAGACTGCAACAGGAGCCACCCTTTGTTGCCATGTGGACTGGGGGGCAAGAACAGCAATCAGGGCACCAGCTGTAGTGCTGAGAAGAATAAAAAGCAAGAGAAGAGCTGTTGCTCTTCTGGCAGCAAGTCATCATGCCAGACCTGCAAAGGCAAAGCCAGGCGAGCATTAAGCCTGTGTGATTAGAGAGCTGGCCACCTGCCACAGCTCAGGGCCAAGAGGATTACTGGATGCACACAGCCTCCCCACAGCTCCTGGGTCATGTGTGCTTCAGCTTACCACAGAGAGCAGAAGGGCTAGGGCCTGCCTGGAGCCAGGTGAGTAAAGAGTGATAGGAATCTCACCCATCAGCGGTTTTGATCTCCTGGAGCTCTTTTGGACAGTGAGGGCTTACAGCACAAACCAGTGCTGCTGCAGAAATATCAGGAGCTGATATGTTTGCTCTGTTAGACCAGTGATCCCATCAGCCCAGAATCATTTCCCTAGATTCCAGGACTTGGGCCCTACTGATGGATTTGTCCCATTCAGCAGCTCTGCTCCACCAGCAGGGAAGGGGATCTGACAGAACCTGCTCATTGGTTTTACAAGGAAGAAGGTGGCACATTAACTCCTCACATTCAAGTATTTGGTATCACAGAGCAGCGGAGACTTGCCAGCCTATTTTAATTCTCAAGTGGATCAAAATTTAATCTGCTGCCTACGTCTCCGCCTGCCAGGGCCAGTTCTGGCCAGGGAGCAGTGCAGGAGCAGGCACTGCAGCTGCAGCTCTCCCTCCAGAGGCTCTGTATCACGGGCCCATTGGCCTCTAGCCTGGGGTAACAGCACCCAAAACTGGGTACACGGGGAGACTGCAGGCTCTGGGCTCAGCTGGGACCCATGAGCTGCCCCTGGCCAGAAGATACCCACGAGGTGGGATGTGAAACCAGCATGGCACACAGGCACCACCTTGATGAGGAGGGCTGGGAATCCCTGAGGAGTCCCCTGCACTTGAGGGCTGGAGCCTGAGACTCAGGCAGGGCACTCAGCCCGGGGCACTGGGGCAGTGAATGCCTGGCCTGGGGCCAGAATAGGAGCCACATCCCCTCTTAGTGCAGGCACAGCCCCTGCAGGGCTCAAAGCTCCAGCCCAGACCCAAGCAGAGCTGATGGTGCAGGTCCCTCACTGCTGACCGTGCAGTGACCCTGAGCCACTGCCAATTAACAGCAAGAGATGCCAAAACCAAGCACAGTCCATCTGCCTTAAATTAGTTTATTTTGGATAATAATGTCTGGTCTGATTTAGACCAGAACAAAATCTGGAATATCATCATCTTACATGGATGCAGCCCAGCTCCTGTCAGGCTTCCTCTGCAGACCATTGCTGGTGCCTCCAGGAGGTGCCATTCCCAAGGCCTTCAGTGCATCCACTCTGGGACCTGGTGACACAAGCCCGTGCAGCAGAGGGCCTGCAAGGCAGGGCCATGACAGGCTGCTGTCCTGCCCCCTCCAGGTACCAGCAGCACTGGTTTGAGCTGCTCTGAAGCACTGCTCCCCAGCTCCTGGCTCGCAGGCTCACTATCCCAGGGGACAGCCTGAGGGATGGTGGCTCCAGCTGGCAGATTTTGGGCAGGGACCGCACCCAGCACAGCTGGCTGGGACCAAGCACTGTTCTGCAGTGGCATGGAGGGTCCTGCTCAGGGGCCCATGAYCACAGGGCATTAACATGAGATGCAAAAAGACCAACAGAGAAAAGCACTTAAAAAACCACTTAGTTTAATAGATTTTAAAATTTGCTTTAAAATTATAGAAAGGCAGATGAGGTTGGACACGACTACCACTACACTGAGGACATCTCACAGACACTTGAGCAAGATATTTACGCCAAACAGCATGGGCTGGGCAGCACCAGGCTGCTGGCAGTGCCATGAGTACCAGAACAAGTTGTACCGAGCCTTCCTGCAGAGCTCCGGCCATGGCTGCCATGCACATTTCTGGCACCTGGAAAGCAGAGAGGAGGTGGTGAACACAGCCACATGACAGATGGGATGAGTACAGCTGCACCATCACGTGGGGCCTCCTATGCACGGGGAAAGCAACTTTCATGGAGGGAGGGCTGTGCTGTGGAACTGGAGGGCAGAGACCAGCCCTGGGCCACCAGTGCTCCCATCCAGCCAGGGGACTTTGCTGTGCCAGGAAGGGGCAGCACATGACCTGGTTCTGCAGTACTGACTCTGTTTTGCCAGTGGGTAAGGTCAGAGACACATGCACCAACTTAAGRAACAGTGTAACATGTACCCTATAATTTCCATAGTGTTATAAATCCTGTTAAGATGCTAATATAACTCCTCAGTTTCCTTGCATTGTACCCCCAGTTACCAGTCCACAGGTTTTCCCACATAATCTACCCTGTGACTACAGTCACTCAAACGTCACAAGATCCAACAGAGCTGGAGAATATTTCATGCTTTGGTACCGCATGGATTGTCTGCTATCAGTGGAGGTAGTTGGTAAGTGAATTGTTTCATGAGCATCCAAACCTTAACATACAATGCAATTAGTAGAACAAAAAAGCAAAAGGATTAGCATCAATAAAAAACAGGGTGAAGCAGGGGGTTCAGAATTCTGATAGCTGTAAGCACCCATCCAAAAAGAGTGTCCTGCCATCAGCGTCCTCCACCTTTCTTCAGCCGCTCCAGCACACCATGTATTTCTGCCACACCATGACTGACAGCAAAGTCTTTAGTCCATTTTCTTGAGCTTGTTTGAGCAAATGCTTCAGGTCTGCATGTTGCAACAGTTCCTTTACCAGTGTGAGGCTCATACTGATGGCAGTAGGCTGCAAGTCTTGGATCAGGGTATATAGTTAGATTCCAAAAATTGACAGTATATAACGGGAGCTAAAAAACTAAAAAAAAACTAAAAAAAAAACTATCCTTAAAAAAATAAAACTAAAAATAAATAACTAAAATCCTGTCCCTGTGATACAGTTACAAGCACAAATATTGGAGTGACTTCTTGGACCTACAGTAATGTTATCTACAAATGCAAAATCACAAGAGGTTCTCATGCAAACACATCCTTTGCCAATATACACAAATACTGTTTGCAGGCTTTCATCTGAATTAATCTCAAAATGACAAACATTTCACTCAGTGTCAAGACAAGTATTTTGAACTTTGATAGTGTTACTTTCACAAATGAATCCTTGTTGTTCCTGCACAAGGTATGCATCGATATGAACAGTTTGATATTTTTTCCCATCTTTTTGGGCCCATACTCTATGCTCCAAAGGATAGAGTACAGTCCCATTGGGATTTAAACCTAATGCAATGATTTGGTATATTTCATTTACCCAACAACTGCATATTGGTAACACAATAGCTGGGCTGTGCTGCTGGTAAGATTGACTAGGTAACACCAGGACTGGAATCACTTTTTTAAAAAATTCAATCATTCCAAATTTGACTTTTGAATTTAATGAGTGAGGTACCTTCTTCACCTTCCCTTATGATTGTAATAGGTATATCAATTGATCATCTTTTTCATTAATTATCACTCACTGAGGTATAAAATATTTGTTAAAAGCCATTGTTTAGTTAAAGGAGGGTTGTGTAAAAGTGAAAATGTACCACAATTCTGATGTCTGGTAAACAAATTTAGGTTTCCAGATAATTATGCATAGCAGAAATAGTATTAGTGCCAAAACTAGTAACAGTATTTCTTATATACATTCAAGTTTGGTGTAACCTAATCCATCCATCCATATGCAATTCATTCACGGTCCCTGTGAAGCTGAAAAGAAAGGAAACATTCTTGGCTGCAAATGCTAACTTAATTGAATTTAAAAGGTTCAGGTGGAGTCTCTCTACTTCACGTGAGCAGAAGTCAACTTCTACTTCACAAAGTGCTTGCCTCATGACGGCTGCAGCTTACCCTACAGTTTGGGGGAGGTTCTCCTCTGATCATATTATCTGGAGAGAGACTGTTTGTAAAATTTTGGATTCACTATTATTATTTTGGCAGTGTAACAGATAATACTTTTCCAATAAAGCCAGTCAAACTTTTTTTTTTTTAAACTTAAGTTTAGTTATTTAGCTTCCATAGGAGAAATCAAAGAGATTTTGCTCTCTGCTCCTACAGCAAATAAACATAGGGGCCATCCTGAATATTCCCCTAGTCTTTTTCTAAAGATACAAATCAGAATATGGTTCCCAATCTGTCTTCTCCCCCAGAATAACTGATACACTCACAGGGGGTCCTCCGTGAGCAGATGTGAAATCCCATTGAGGCTCTGACAAGGGTGCCATAGCCTGAGTTGTTCCTGCATTGTTTGCCTCAGAATTCTGCACTTTGTTACTTTATTTATTCAACCCTCTCCGATTATAAATATGCCATAGCTCATGGATTGAAATTCTATCCTTTTTTTCCTGAGATATAGCATATTTTAATAAAGCTGCAAACATTTCTTTGCAAGGAGTCTTGTTTTGACTCCCTTCAGAGCTGTATCAAGTATCTCAGTTCCCTGCACTACTGCACAGGCCCCGTTCACCAGGGTCACCCAGCTGCTGTTATTTTCTCAATTATTTCATCTGGAGGATTGATTCCCTGTCTCCTTAATCAAGACAGTCGTGATTACATTTTTATATGCTGGTGGAGCAGTCCAATTAGCTCTCACAGTAACACACAAAGCATTTCACATCAAAGAGTCAGGGTCTCTGGTAAAGGCTGCCAATCTCATACCTCCCTGCTTTATTCACTGTATACAGTCTGGCAAACTATATCTCTAACTTTCAGAACCTGGCCTGTAATCATTTTCTGTAGGGTATTCAGTTTTACATCCAAGGCACCCAAAGCTAGCAAGTAAGTGTCATGAATGTTATTTCAAAACACAACCTGCTCAGAATGCTAGCTCAAAACTAAAAACTTAAGACTGCCCTGAGTCTAGGGTTATCCCTGATACTCCCCGGTCATGCAAACACAAACACACCATCCAAGGGAAGAGGGGTTCCCCTGGTCTTTGCTTAAACTGTTCAATTATTTCATTTGCTTCATGCTGAGTATAATCCTCTCTGAGTATCCCTCCTGACTGACCATTAGCAACTAATTCTACCTTTCATCTCCATGCCAGTCTCACATGTACAAATTCTTCTGGGGAACCAACCTCATCAGAATCCAAAGAACTTCAAATATCTCCACCTGATTTACAGGGATCATACTGCACACCTCCCTGTACAATCACTGCATGCCCTTTCCTGTGATTCACTTCTTCCCCTCCTTTTCTTACACTGAGCTGCTCTAACTGCAGCCTTTTCAGTTAGTCTGGTAAGTGTCCAAATTATCAGCAGGCAGCTTATTTTGGCTCTGTAGCATTACAATCTGATTCTGCAACTCACACGTTAGAGATTTCAATAACTGTTCCTTTTGTTGGTGTTTTGTTTGATGCACTGTTAACAAAATCCATCCTTGCCTTCCCAAACCCACAAGTTCTTTTTCAGTATATGGTTTTTGAATGCATTTCAATATGTCCAGCAGTTCAGCTTCTTTTAAATGACTTCCCATTGCTCACACAGTCCTCCAACCACAGCCCACTCAAGGGCTAGTAAACTGTAGGGAAGGTCTTCCCATCCAGGAATTTCGGATAGGAYGGATTCCTTACATTTAGACTTAAAAAGCAACAGTTGGTTCTAACCCAGCTGACTATGCCAATTTTGTTTTGCCTGTGGGTCAGAGGCACAGACACCAACTTAAGGAATAGTGTCATTTACTGTAATGTAAAACTGCAGAGAATCACAAAAGGATAAGCTCAGCAATGCACCTAACCATTAGCAAAGAATTACAAAGCAATGCTAATCATTACTACAGAAGAAAGCCTATAGTGATTAAGAAAGATACATCACCAGTTACCCCAGTAAAGACACATCATCCAAGTCCCAGAGACATCAGCTTGGGGGGAGCTGTCATAGCCAAGGACTGGAGAACCACCCCTGGTAACTGGGAACTGCTGCGGTGCCTCCACCTTTGCAGCCACGAGGCTCCCCCTCCGCTGTGACAGCACTCAGCTTTTGTACTCCTAAACAAGCTGTCATAATTTCTAATTTCATTTTCCTGCTGGCTTTCTCCCAAAGCCTGGCCAGGGCTCAAGGAGGACCCAAGGGAGTCGTCCTTGATCCTACAACCCCTAATTAGGCCAGAAGTAGCCTTATCTGGTTTCTAGATATGGAAAGGAACACATTTTGCCAATAAATAAACACATATAACAATACTTTGTTGATGAGCGGATGCACACAACATTTGGTTGGAATGTTCATCAAAGGTCAACTTTGGCTCAGGGCCTGTTGTTCAGGCCTTAATACTTCACTCTGGGACTCACTCTCTGCACGAGTGTGTGGATCTGCAGATGTACTGTGTGGATCATGATCTTGTCTCCACATGAGAATACTGGCAGAGGTCCATGGAGTGCTGGTGCCCAGCCCCTCATATGGCAGCAGCCCCAGGGCTGAGGTCCAGTCCAGGATGTTGCAGAGGCTTTTCTATTGTGGCACAGGCTTTTTCTGCATTTTTCCCTTCCACGCTGTTCCGAATCCCATAGAAGAAGTAAATAGTAAAACCTGCAGGACAGTTTCCATAATGAAATGTGCAGTGGTGGGCTGTCAGCACTAACAGCCCCCCAGAAGAGACCTGTGAGCACTACACTCCCCGCCACAGGACACTTACCCAAAACCATCCAGACAGCAAACTGCAGCCAGGTGTTGGCACTCAGCTGTACCATCAGCAGGATGTTAACGAAGATGCTGAAGATTGGCACGAGTGGGAGGAAAGGTACCTGCAAGGGACAAGAAGTGCTGTGTCAGCTGCGCCTTGAGGGACCAGGCTGGGCTTGAGGATGCTACTGGTCAGGAGAGGGACCTCACCCCTGCCACAGCCCAGAGAGCACCCAGGCATTTCCACACTGGGGATTACACCTCAGAGAGACACATTTCAGGGTCCTGGGCTTTCTTGGAGACTGCCTGGCAGCAAGCCCTGGCAAACCCTGCAATGCCCACATCCTGGTGGAGTCCATGGGGCTGCACTCACTTTGAAGTTTAACCGTGTGTTGCTCTGTGGCTGCCTCCAAATGATGATTATGAGAATGAGCAGAGCCACGAGGAGCAGCACCAGAGTCACGACACAGCCCACGTTGGCGTCCTTCAGCGCGGCCACGTTGAGGTTCAGGACCACACAGATGACTGTGATCAGTGCAGCTGCAAGAGAGGGGATAGTCAGGGGGCTGCATGGCCCACAGCCTCCCTGGGACCCTGAACCTCACCAGCACAAGGGCTGGGCTGAGGCATCCACTCCTCTTGGTCAGGTAAGGGTCCAGCATGCCCCAACACCCACCCCAAAGCCTCAGGAAAGGGCTTTCCTGCAGGCACTTCCCAGACSAGCAAGTGGCAGGGAGCCTGCACTCGGCTGGGCTCAGACCCAGCTCTGATGCTTACCCAGACCTGGCTGAGCCATCCCATCGTTCTGGCTGTACAATGGAGCCATTGATAAATCAAACCTTGCTGGCCGAGCCCAAGCACTCTCAAGGGGCTGGGCACTGCCCTTGCTGGTGGCCAGCGTGGGCCAGGCTCATCACAGGGATCTCCTGCACATCCCTGGCTTAGCACCCGTGTCCTCCAACAACCTCCATGCACCCCAAACCACCGCTGCACCCTGCACCTGGCACCCTGCTCAGGGTTCAGCGCCTGCTGGCACTGCCAACAGCAGCTGGCAACCTGTGCTGCCTGGCTCCTCTCCTTTGCCTGGCATGCTCTCCATCCTTCCCACCCTGCAGAGACACACCAAAACACCCCGGCCCCTGGCAGGAGGGAACACCAGCCTCCTGTTCACACTCACTCACCAATGAGGGCGACACAGACATAGACAATGCGCCCCGAGAGTGCAGTGGGGGTGTCCCCAGGTGGGTTGAAGAGCATCGCCAGGGACAACGTCTCTTTGTGCTGGGCACTGGCAGCAGTGACGGTGGGGTTCATGATCACTCTCTCCTCCTCGTTCCCATTCAGCTCCAGCATTTCCATGGCCTGCGGGGAGTTCAGCTGTCTGGGCTGGTACCTGAGCAGGTTAAGACAAGCTTGCAACAGACCCAAGGAACTTCCTAGCCCAAGGGAGCAGTGGGCAGCACCCTCATATCCCTGCTGCTCCAGCAGCAGCCCCGTGACAGCCACTCCATGGATATGCCCAGAGACACACACAGACCCTGGTCAGCAGCCTCCTGACATTTCCCCAGGCTGCACACCCCTGGAAAAAAGCTGAGGCTACAAGACCCCAGGACGATGTAAGGAACACCCTTGGCACCACCAGCCATGAGGAGTCACCCACCGGAGGATGAGCACACACACTGCCACCAGYGAGTAGGCCAGCAGCGTGCCGATCGACATGAGGTCCACCAGGTCCTTCAAGTCAAGCAGGAAGGCCAACACCGCTGCAGTGAGAACACACAACATGAGCACAGCTCCAGACCGACGTGGGGCTCAGTGTGAGGAGGTGGCCAGCAGTCTTACCTGCGAAGAAGCCTGAGGCAATGGTGGCTACCACAGGGGTCTTTGTGCGACTGTTGATGTGAGAGAGGACCTTGAAGAGCAGCCCGTCCTCGGCCATGGCATGGACCACTCGGGGCATGGGAAACATGGAGCCCAGCAAGCTGCCATGGGGAGAGATTAGCCAAGCTGTCCACGCTTACCACCCCAAAGGGAAGGGACAGGCTCTGTGCCAGGAGCAGGGTAGCAGCTGGACAAAGCAAATCCCCAGGCCAGCTGGGATGAATGCTGCAAGAAATAGCCAGTCCTACCTGGTGGAGAGAGCACAGAGTGAGCCAACGGCAACGGCGTAGCGGGCGGGCTCCCAGCCCACTGCTTTGAAAGCCTCAGGCAGAGGGCTGTTCTTGTTCAGGCAGAAATAGGGCACCATGAGAGTCAGGGAYGCAGAGACCCCAAAATAAGCCACAAAGCAGATGAAGAGGGACACGATGATGCCAATGGGGATCGAGCGCTGTGGGTTCCTGGCTTCCTCCCCTGTGCAGACACAAGAGCCACATGTACCTCCTCCATCACACAGCATGGGGCAAGGACCCTCAGGGGATGAGCCAGAGGAAGGATCTTCCACAGGAAGGAAGCACAGGACAGGGCAGCAGCAAGCAGGGGCTGCTGGACAGAAGGGGTCCCTGGCCATGCTGCTGCACTAGCAGAAGGAATGCAGCTGCCTGGCAGCCTGGGTTTGAAGTCCCCCGGCCATGCCAGCCCTCCTCCCCCACCAGCAGCTCCCTCTCCCTACAGAGCCCATTGAACGGAGATCCTCTGTGCACCTCAGATTTGCAAAGGTGCGCTGCACCACGCTCCCAGCAAGGGGCTTGGCAGGAGGAAAGGAGGAGGCTGCTGGGCAAGCCCCTAGGGCAGGGTGGCACAGGCAGGGAGGTCAGGCAGACCAGCCTGTACCAGCCACCCACTAAGTAGATTTCTGGGGTAATGAGAGGAAATTAAGAGAGCTGCCTGTGTTCCAGGAAGCAGCAGTTTTGCATGAACCCAGTCATTTAGAAAAAGGCTGCTTGAGGCTGGGAAATAACTGGGAGGCACCAGCAATTCCCAGCACTATCACAGCCTCGGCTCAGCAGTCAAAAGGCTCCCCACTGCTCTGGGAGCTGCCTGCGCAGGCAGGGTGCAGCCCTGCTCCCACCATGTGGTGTAATGAGCCACTTTTCCTGCGGCAGGGCAGGCTCTGAGCCCTTTTGTCTGGCCCAGCTGAAGATACACACTCCACAGGGAAGCCTCCCACGAGCGGTGAGACCAGCTGTTTTCCCACACCGCAGAGCATCCTCCCCGTCAGCTCCCAGCCAGCTGCTGGCTGTGCAGGGGAAATGCCCACATCACCCTCACTCACCTGTGGTGGCAATGCAGTCAAAGCCCACAAAGGCGTAGAAACAGGTGGCAGCACCAGTCAGGATCCCTTCCAGTCCAAAGGGGACAAACCCACCAGAGCCAAAAGCTTTTTTCCTGGAAAAAAAGGGAGAGCAGCTGCCATGGAGTGCAAGGACAGCATGGCCTGCCCTGTGCCAGACCCTGGCCTGGCACGGTTGCTCTCCTTACATGTCATCCGGTGAGTCTGACAGTGAGCAGTTGACATGGTCCTCCCCTGAAAGCTGCCAGTTCTTGATGTCTCCCTTGATGAAGCCAGCGATGATGACGAAGCTCAGCACCAACAGGTTCACCGCTGTGAAGATTTTGTTCACAAGGGCAGATTCGCTGGCACCAAAGGCCAGCAGTACTGTGGGGACAGAAGAAGTGAGTGGGGACCCATCAGGCTCCCATGCCATCACCCATGGTACCATGAAGCCACTCCTACACACTTACCCGTAAGCAAGACAATCAGGAGTAAAGCAAAGAAGTCTGGACGCTCAGCCAGCACTCCCGGTAGGTGCATTGAAGTCTTGTTGGCGAAGAAGGTGGAGATGTGGCTGCCGATGATGTTGTCAAATGTTGCACTCCAAGCTCGAGCCACACTGGCCGTACCTGGTCAATGGCAAATCTGGGCATTGGCCCGAGCCCAGGGCAGACTGGCACCAGCCACACCTGAGCACCACCTCCCTGCTGGTCCCACTGACACCCTGCACCCACAGCACCACACACTGCCCCCAGAAGTCCACCATGCTGCCAGCATGGTGCTGAAGGAGCCCAGGCACACACAGCAGCATGTTTCCTGGCCTCGTACCTATCACATAGGAGAGAATGAGGTTCCAGCCGGCTATAAAAGCCCAGATCTCTCCAACGGTGACATAGCTGTAGAGGTAGGCAGAGCCGGCCTTGGGGACACGGGCCCCAAACTCTGCATAGCAGAGCCCAGCCAGTACCGATGAGAAAGCAGCCACCAAGAAGCACAGGACAATCGATGGACCAGCCGTTTCCTTGGCTACCTCTCCAGCCAGGACATACACACCGGCTCCTAGGGTGCTGCCCACCCCCAGGGATACAAGGTCCAGTGTGGACAGGCAGCGAGCAAAATGTGTGTTTTCGGAACTCAGGTCAACAAGCCGCCGACGAATGAGCTTCTTCCCAATACTGGCCATTTTTTCGCCCATCATTTTGTTCTTTCCTTGGTGATGTCCAGATGCTTAAAAGCCCTGTAAGAAAAGGGAAGTATGAAGCTGAGTGCCCTTCAGGCAGTGTGACTAACACTGTAAGGGGCAGGGCAGGCAATGCTGCCCACAGGAGCCTGCTCCCAGCTTACCCATTGGCACCACGTCCCTGTCACAATGGCTGACCAGAGACCRTGGTGGTGGCACCCTCCAAGGCTCTGTGGGGCTGCACACTTTGCCTGCGCAGCCCCTGCACCACGGATGAATCCCAGTCCATGGTGGGAAAGAACCTCATTGCTCCAGCCCTGTGTGGTCTCAACCATGGAGCCCCTCGGCATATCCCAGAGCTTGCCMACTGTTTCCCAGGCTTGGCAGTCTGGAGATCCTTCAGCCCAAACTTGACTGCTGGCACATTGGTGTGGAGACAAATAATTCCTCCAGCAGAGGATCTGGCAGGCTGGATGCAGCCCTTCCTCTTTTGCTTTTGGCTTCTGCAGCACATTCTTTACAGGGATGCATAACCAGACAAATGCATGGGCCCCGGGTGTAAACCCCTAGGAGAACTTGCTGAGCGGCCTGCAAGCTATGCAGCCTGTAATCACCCTGAACGTGTGACACCCCCACTTCTCTGGCTCACAACAGCCCCCCATCCCCAAAAAGTTCTGAAGATAAGCAACCTGTGAAGCAGGCATTGAGCACAGATAGAGGAACTGCAAGGAGAGCAGCTCCCCCGGTCCATGGCTGCAGCTGRCACCTCTGCCCAACACCATCCACTCACCAGTGCCTTCTCCCTGTGGGCTTCTCCCTTCATTGGAAAAGGAGCATCCTTTCATTCATTGAGAAGGGGCTCCATCCAGGTGCCCAGCACAGCACATCGCGCTGCATGGATAAGTACACAAGACCCTGATGCAGGGGAGAAACTGCTTGCTAAACAGTGTATATTGCTTACTTAACTTTTGTGTTTGTGAAAGCAGGGACTGTGAGCCCAGGCAGCTTCTGGTCCAGGTTTCAAGGGAACAAGTGCCCCAGCACTGGGACCCTCCTCAATCTGACTGATTTCCCCAGTGCTGCTCAATGGTTCCAAGTATTTCCAAAATGAGACGCGAGCTCCGCAAGGGTAGAGGAGAGGAGAAGCGGTAGCAGGAGCCTCCTGCTGCGCGCTGCATCCCCGTTGCCATCATACCCCGCCAAGACTTAGGGTCGGTGCCGGGGGCCGTTAGCTCGGAACCATCATCCCAGCCCCCGTGGGTCCATCACCGGTCCCGAAGAATGCCAGACAGGCTTCGTCCCGCCGGGGAGCCCGGTGATGCCCCAGGTACGGCAGAACCCGAACAGGGARAGCAGCACCGGCCACGTGCGCGGGCGGTAGCTGATGCAACAGTGGCACCGGTTGCGCCAAACCCCTCCCGGTCCCACTCACCGGCGGCGCGGCTCCCCACGGCCTCTGCTCGGCTCCCTCCGATGCGATCCCCGTCAGGTGAACTCAGTTTAATTCGCCGCCGCTGCCGAGAGCTTGGCCGGGGACCCGCTGCTCCCGCACCAATCCGATCCGAACGCCAGCGCACGCCAACTGCACTACTGGCGCTGCCTGGCAGAGGCGGGAGAGCGGGAGCCCCTCCCTCCCAGCCCAGACGCGCCTTTTCCCGCCCAGATTTTCGTAAATAGTTTCGGAAATAAGGGGCAGAGGGGGCGGCACGGCGGGGGGGGGAAGTCACGGCTCGGCCAGCCCTGCTGTATACAGGGGCTGTGAGCAGAGCTCAGCCCGAGGCCTGTAGGGCAACTCTATCCCGACCTCCCTATGCTCTGCTACAGCCTCCTCAGCCCTGGGAGCAACAGGCAGCCCTAAGTGATGGAAATGCCAGTCTTGGGGAAGCTGTTCGGCAGCCAGGAAAAAGGCAGGAGCCAGCACCATCCTCTTGAAAGCAATGATTTCCCTGACACTGTCCAGCATGCAGTGGTGAGCGCCCGTTCAAAGTGGCAGCCCACAGGGAGGTGAGCCAGCCCCTTGTCGGCATCGCTGGCAGTGCTCTGCTCCGGCGCCGCCGAGGCAAAAGGCTTTCCAGTCGCTTGCAGAGCRGAGCGGAGCAGGCTGGAGCGCTAGGCAGCTGCCCTCCCTCCTACTCCGGACTGGAAACGGCAGACGCTGCGGTGACCTCACGGTGATGGAAACGCCAGCTCATGCTCCGAACACGCAGTGACGCGGGCTCTGCCCCCGCTTCCCAGCATCGACGGACTGCTGAGGAGAAACGCCCCGTTCCCCTCTGACCCCCAGGAGGAAGTAAGCTCAAGCTCAAAAGGCATGGCTGATACTCCCCAGACACTTCCCGCTCGCTTGCAGGGCTGCCATCTGTAGGCAAGGACTCAGCTGGGCAGCACCATTGCCGTGGGTGTTCTCGGGCAGGGCAGGGAGTACCAGGGGCCCAGCAGGACTCCAAGCAAGGTGACCCTGTCCCAGAGAAACAGAAACTGGGTGCCGAGAAGAGTGAGGGGGCAGATGACATCGTGATCTGTCTTTTCCCAGAACCCTTATTGCAACATCAGGCGCTGGAGCCAAAGCTGAGGAAGGGTAATGTGCCATCAGCCAGCACTGGCTTTTCCCACATCCAGTGTGAAGATGGTCTAAGGTGACCATACAGCTGCCCACCACCACCACCATTCAAGCATCCCACGCGGAAGCACCAGGTTTGTCCAGAAACACTTCCCCAGAGCCACACTGTATCTCCATCCACCAGCTCCTCCTTGCAGCAGACCTCAAGTCTCTGGCTGAGCAAGAGCAGCCACAGAGAAGCACAGAGCTGCCCTGTTTGCCCAGTACTCTGGGGATCAGTGGGCAGCACTGGGCACTACCTTTACTCAAGCAGACAGCAAGCACTACTGCAAAAGACACCTTTATTTTAAATACAAGGAGTTAGAAAATTAATTAATTCAAGAGCTCCACGTGGATCATACACCCAGAGGCTCACGCAGCTGGACAGTGGCTGTTATCTGTCCCCATGTCCCAGCTGTTAGTCTCTCCCCAGGTCACCACTATCAAACACTGCTGCATCTTTCAGATTCCTGAAGCAACAGCACCATCAAAGCAGTAATGCTTCTGGCACTCAGCACGTGACCCCTGGGAAAGGCCACAAGCTGTGTCACTTCCACCTGGCAGCCCTCAGTTATACTGGCAAGGGATCACTGGAGCATCCCTGCATCCTGCCCAGAGGCAAGGGCCCACCACAGTGAGGGAACATACCTGCTGCTCTGAGCTGAGCCTGCAAGCTGATTGTCTGCTGATAGGCTTCACACTGGGCAGTCTTGTCAGCTGCAGACAGGAGGCAAGAAGGTGTGTGCTCAGCCCATCCTAAACACCTCACCCCCAGACTCACTAGGGCAGCAGCTGAGATCCTGCTCTACCCCCTAGACAAGAAACCAGCCTCATTCCTATGGGGCTGCAGGCCCTGGGCTCCAAGTACCACCACAGGGATGTCACCTGGATTGCAGGTGTCCTGCAGTCCTCAGAGCAGCCAGCTCCACGTACCAAGCTCGCCCTTCACTTGCTCCAGCTCTTTCTTCACTTGCTCCAGCTCTTTCTTCACACGCTCCAGTTCCTGGGACAGTTGATCACCTGCAGACTGGCAAGACCAGGGCGTAAGTGTGATGCAGAGAGTTGTTACCCCCACTGCAGCAGAGCCCATCCTCTGGAGGAGCACTGCAGCCTATCCAACACTCCAAGCTCAGCACTCTGGAGACCACTGCCAGGGCATGTCCATCACAGGAGCGGTGCCTAGCAAAGGAGCCACTGTAGTGAGTATCTGCCAGCACCTGTGGGTGGCAAGAATGCCTTTGGCTGGCTGCAGTCACACAATGAAGAGCCCTAAAACTGCTGGAAAATGCACAAACTTATTTTTCAGGTAGGAGATTTCCTAACTTGGAGCTTCATCTTGCTGCAGACTCTGCTCTCCCCATCCTGGAGCTACATCCTACATATCAGGACATATAAATGTGACAACACAACCCACAGGAGGTTCACATGTTTCAAAAGGCCCTTAGAAAATCTAACTGGACAGAAGCCTGTGGTCCCCTGAGCAGTGGAGCGGTGGTAAAGTCATGCAAAAAATGCACATGGTCTTGTGTAAATCCCAGGGAAGGACTAAAACAGCTCAGGTGCCAGCCAGGAAATGATGAAAACTAGGGCTGCCCACCTCCCACCTCTGGTATACCTGGCCCAAGACAGAGGCTGAACAGTGCTCCATGGTGCCAGGACACAGCTGGCTCTTACCTGCTTAGCAGAGACTGCATCTTCACACCTTGAAGTCAGGCCAGGGGCCAACCCACAGGACAAAGAGCACTCCACACACACCCAGGTCTGGTTAGCCTTACCTGTGAAGAGAGGTATCACATTAGAAACCTACCATCCTTGGCCTTTCTTCAACYTGGCCATAGAGCTGCTCCAGGCCAGGAAAAGTCAGAACCTCTACAAGAGAGTCAGACATCTCACAGCACCTACAGCCCAACAGCTACTCCTGGCTTAGCCTATATGGGTGCTGCTGGGAGAAAAGTGCTTCTGCATGGCCTCGCTCCCAGCAGCTCTGGGCTCCTGCCTGAGCAGACAGAGAGGGCAGGCAAGGACAGAGCTGTCCCAGCAGAGTGGGGACAGCCTCCTCGCTTCCCCTTCCTCTCAAGGGCTCAAGACTGCAGGCTGCCCAGCTGCAGTTCCTGCGAAGGCAGCACCCCCTGCCTGTGCTTCAGGCACCTGGTCAGCCAGGATCCAGCCRGGGAGTGGTGCTGCCCAAGAAGCACCTGCCCATTTTTATCCACAYTCTCCTCAACACGGGGCAAGAATCTGCACTTCTGTTCTGCTCACCTGCTCCCAAGACAGTCCCAGCTGCAATCAAACTTTCTTTGCTCTCACCATTCTCCTTCAGCTCTTGAGTCCTATTGCACACCAGCTCCTGTGCAGTTGATTCTGAAGTGTGACCCAGGAAATGAAAACAAAGAGCATCAATCTCTGACTGACCACAGTCACTCCCTCTCCTATGAATGAGCTCGAGGACCAGATTTGTTCAGGCTCTTTACTGGGTGCCTCTACAGGAAAGGAAGGAAGGGACGTCACCTAGCCTTGCTTGCTCTGCACTTCACCTCCCCTCCTGTGAGCATGAGCTCTAGTCCTTTYCCCTTGATCAGCTTTATCCCTGCAGCCAAGACCTGAGTGTTCTTCCCATGGCAGGAGCTCCCCTCTCCCACAACTCTGCAGCCTCTGAGGCTTCTGCCAAGACTCACCATTACTGAGGCAGAAACGCTTGGATGAAGCCACTTTGCCCGGAGGCCGCAGTGAGGAGCGGGAAGCCACAGTAGGAATTGCAGTAGATAGCCGTGAGGGGGGCTGTTTACGACTCCCAACCTTGACAGCAGCTGTGGTGGACAATAAACACAGAGGCTGCTATTCCAAAGCAGCTCCATCGCACCCTCTTCAGGCAGCCCGGGGCTCAGCCAGGCTGCCTGC
Source organism: Malurus melanocephalus (assembly GCF_030028575.1). Taxonomy (NCBI): domain Eukaryota; kingdom Metazoa; phylum Chordata; class Aves; order Passeriformes; family Maluridae; genus Malurus; species Malurus melanocephalus. The sequence continues at coordinate 643,928 of NW_026623406.1, read as the reverse complement.
CCTACCCCCACGGGCACCAGCACCCTGTGACCCCACAAAACCATAGGGTGAGGGCTCCAAAACCAACAGGTTGCCGGCCCACGTTGGCGTGAGGCCAGATAGCGTTAACACATCCCTTGGGGTATGAGGATATTTCCTAGGCTCCTACCTGTGCCACTCCCATGGATCCCCACTCCCCATGCTCTGATCCCGGCCAGGCAGAGGCAGCAGCCCAAGCCCACCCACTTCTCCCTTCTAGATGCAGCACCCTAACCCACATGCTTCCCTGCCTCGCGTAAGGCAACTGGCAGGTGCAGAATTACTTTTCATCTCTCGGAGAGCAGGTTTGGGACGGGTGGAAGGCTGTGCCTGCTGCGTAGCCCCGCTGACATGCTGAAGCCTGGACCTGGCAGGCGACGTCAGCTTCAGCCTGGTACCTGGGGGAAAGAGAGGATTGTGCAGCGCCGGACGGGCGGTGGCCGTGCCGGGGCTCCCCGCAATGGCCCCGCTTACCTGGGGGCTTACCTGGCAGCCGAGTTTCCCAGGCGCCGCGCCCCGTGCCGGCCGCGGGGAGCCGCAGCCCCAGCGAGGCCCTTGTGCGGGCGAGAGCGAGCCTGCCGCGGCCGCGGCCCGGAGTGCGGGCAGGGCTGCCGGGGTGGCCGGCCGAGAGCCGTCCGGCAGCGTGCCGCGCCCGCTGGGATGGACGAGCGAGGCGGGTGCCGGAGCCACCGCCGGCAGTGGGCTGTGGGAGGCACCCGGGCTCCCTTCGGGTCGGGCTTGGGGCAGCAGCGGCCTCGCAATCGCTCACACTCAACTGCGGGACCCGCCCGTGGCTCGGGACGGGCAGAGGCGTGGAGGTGATGGGCCCCGCGGGCGCGGGCTGCAGCGCGCTGAGCTCCCCCAAGCCAGTCGAGGGCTCCGGCTGCAGCGGGCTGAGCTCCCCCAAGCCAGTCGAGGGCTCCGGCTGCAGCGCGCTGAGCTTCCCCAAGCCAGTCGAGGGCTCCGGCTGCAGCGCGCTGAGCTCCTCCGAGCCCGGCGGGGGCTCTGCACCGAGGCGCAGGCGGGCGGCGATGGCGCGGCACTCTTCCTCGAAGAAGCTGAGGTAAACCGGAGAGAGCGGAGAGGGCGGAGGGGGCGGCGAGCACAGCGTCTGACCGTGCAGCATCAGGTCAGGGCAGTCCGGCGAGCCGGGGCCGGCCCGCGACTCCGGCCACGACATCGCACCTCGGTACCGCCGCGGAGAATCAAGAAGCCCCACCCGCCCCCGCGCTGCGCCCGCCCAGCCGGAGCCCGCTCTGTTCCGGCTGTTCTCCCGCCCCACCTGTGTCCGCCCTGTCCCAGCGCTTCCCCCGCCCCGCTTGTGCCCGCTCTGTCCCAGCAGCACTCCCGCCCCCCTTGCCGGTGCCCCCCTCGCTCTCGGCGGTTCCCCCAGCACCAGGCAGACAAGTGGCTTCACAGTGGTTTAATGCGAACGGCACCGGGACGTTACACTGAACAGGGTGCAGACAGCTGGATGGATGGCAGCCCCGCACAGGGCAGGGGAAGGGGCCGCCCCGAGCACGACCGGCGGCGGCAGGAGACGGAAACCGAGCCCTTCCGTGGCCACGGCCGCCTCCACCGGCACCAGGCTCCGCGCTGCCCCACGGCCTTTTTCGGGCCGAGCCAGCCCCAGGAGCGGTTCCCTCGCGCTTTCAGCGACTTCTCCCCAAGAGCCACCTCTCGCCCAGCAGTGCCGCTTCCTCATCAGAAAACAGAGGAGACGTTGGGAAGGCCTCGGAGAGTGTGCCTAGCAGGAACAGGAAGGCATCCACTGCAGGCCTGTGCTCCACGAAAGGCTCAACTGTGCCACAACAAAGTGACCTAGCGCTTATAAACCAGCCAGCCTTGACCTGAGGAGCCCCGAGCTGAGGCCCAACCTCACTCATCACAGCTGGGGCAGCTGGGGGAGCCTCCAAATAATATTTCTGCAGCAAGTCACAGCCTCGTTGTCCCCCCAATCTCTGAACACTTCCCTGGCCAGTCATGTGTTCTCACTTCCACACAAGTGACTGCCTAGCTCACTGCACAACAGAGAAGAACACAGAGCCATCACTACTTCTCCTGCTTTGTAAATAAACATCTAACCTAGAACTGATTGACCATGTTTTGCCATCCCTTTCTGGAGAGGTGGCCTCACACCAAGCCCCACTGCTGGGTTCCTCCTGTGGCAGCCATCACGGATGCATCCTACAATTGCTCCCACCAGCCTTCTCTTGCTCCTCCTCAGCCAGACCGTCTGCTCCTCCCTGCAGCTGGGGCGCAGGATAAGGTCACCAGGCTCAACCGAGCAGGGTGCTGCAGGGAACACCAGCACAGCAGCCCACAGCACAGCAGCTGTGGCGTTTCTTAAACTCTGGGCCAATACATCACAGTACACATGGCTACAGCCCAGACTATCCCATCTTCCACATGCCAAATGGCCCACACAGAGCATCATGAGAGCACATGGGATGGAAACCCCTCGAGCTGCCAGCAGCACCTTAGAAAGGAGGGGGCACAAATACACCAAACAGGTCTGTAATGCAGGAGGCCGACAGCGGGGTTTGAGTAGGTGTTGGGTCTCAGCACTTCCAGACAGTGAAGAATGGGGGTTTCATGCAGGGTGAATGGGGTGGATGAGAGACCGACACACCCAGGCACCTACTCACTGGTTTGGATAAACCTTACTAAAACTCTAATACCTGATATAATCACTGACCAACATGACAACTGCTATTCTTCAAAGTCTCCTGCAGAGATGCTTGGGGCTGCACAGACAAGGGAGTGAAGGTCATCTCATACCTTCCTGTACAGGGAGAGAGAGGCAGCTCCTACACCAGAACACCATTAGCAAGTTCCTGTTCCACACCTATCCACATCTGCCCCTGGATGTGGGACAACACGTTCACTTGCATAAATCTTCACACCTTTAGGCCATGACCACAGCCCAGTAGAACAAACTGCTGCCAGTTACAAAAGAGGAAAATACTGAACAAACTGGGAGGTTCAAGAGAGGAAAAGCTGGTTCAGAGAAGACAGATTTAGTGTAAAAATAAATGTCATTTTTGCAGGAGGGAGGGTGGAATGGAGGAAGACAGTGCCAGGTGCTCCTACTGGCGCACTTTCCCTGGGACGTAATTCCTATCAATAGTCTCCTCTTGCAGGAACATATGTAAGCAGCGCTCATTCTGTGCCAGTGGGTGTCCAGCAATTCTGGAAGAAAATCAGATGTGGAGGTTAGCACAGCTGCCTTCAAGACCCCCACGCCTCTACTGTCTGTAGGAGGGAGTCAGGCAGCCAGCTCAGCCCACCTGCACCATGCTCAGCCCAAGGTCAGCCTGCAACAGGACCAGCAMGAGGTGCTTGAGCACAGGCTGTTCCCTTCCACACCATGGCCTGAACCGATAGTACAGTGTTGGTGGGTCCCTGTAGCACAGCTGTTCTACTAGTACTCACTACAGTCTCAGGAGAGAGCACAAAACACAACCCCCACGCAGGGCAGGACTTGCTCCAGTTCCAGTTTCATTACATGGTTACAGGCACCACCCTTCAACATTGGCACCTGCCAGCAGCAGGTCAAGACTCAAAACTCTCTCGCAGTCAACCCACGGCCCAACAGCAGCCAAAGAGGCATCCCACAGCAAACAACAAACCCAGAACATCAAGCTTACTTGTTAATAAACTGTTCTAGGCCCTGTCTCCGCTCCTCGATGAAGGACTCCTCAAAGATGCCTTCATCTCCTCGGAAGGGAAGCTGTCGTTTCAAAGCTTTTCCAGGCAGCGGTGGCACTACAATCTGAAAGCACAAAATCACCCTATGAGCAGAACAGCYACCTGCAAGCAGATATCCTTTGCTGTTTGATGCTCATCTCCAGTGCCATCACATGGACAGAGCCCCAGAAGGTGCCCACTGTCAGGAGACTGGGTAAGTTTCAMGTCTCAAAACATTTTGGGATGCTTGGCGAATGCTTGTGTTTGGTGGGAGGGGCAGATCAGGTCTTTTGAAGGCAAGACAGTGAAATGCCCCAGCCTAGAGCCAGCATCCCAGCCTTAGCAGAGCTGTCCATCAATCACACACTGTGGACAGTGCTAAGCCAGCCCCTGAATGCCCAAGCAGCCAGAAGCCTCACCTTGAGAGCACAGGGGCCATAAAGGCTCAAAAGCCCCTGTGAGGGACCTACTTGTTGTCTGGACCCTGCCCTCTCCTGGAGTTTTCATCTCACCCATGCTGGAACCCTAGGAGTTGGTAGTTATATATGTGTTTTTCTGTCTATTTTCTGTCTTTCTCATTCTTCTCCTTCTAATCCTCTTTTTATGCTAAGCTAATACTAAATTAATGCTAAGTAATGTTATTATAAGTGTTTTATAAGTTTATTCACTCCTTTGCCGAAGTTTCTTAATTTCATGTATTTTTACCAGTGAACTTTTGTGTATTTGTGACCTCTTGAGAGTACCTGGTTGGGATTTCTCCTTGYGCCAAACTGGAGAAAAGGAACCTCAGTTTAACCCCTGGATTCAAGTGTCTGGGGTGCAACACCCACAACTACAGCCTCACTTCTGGGCAGCTCAAGATGATTGCTGCAACTGTTCCCATGTCCTGASTTTAGGGACAGGGTGGTCTGCACAGGCCTAACCTTACTGTCTCGTTCCAGCTCATTCTTCAGCCACTCAAAGTCGCTGTATCGTCTCCTCACACACGACTCCTTCAATTTGAAGATGGGGAGGTTTGTCTGTAAGGAAGCAAAGCAGTTAATTTCCAGGTTGCTCTGGAAGCCACACAGTATTTCAACATGTAACTGAAACCTGAAGCTGCAAGGAGAAAATCAAACCCCCTGAGAAGGAGCCATGATGGGAACACTCAGCTTCCTTATTCAGGACAACATTAACACCAAAATCCTTCAGATCCAAGCAAGCCAGTCTACTCGGTGCCAGCCATTCCCTCTCCCTCAAGTGACTATTTCAGGAACACACCCCCTTTCCCAGGGGCACACACAGGAACCGACAGTGCTGACAATATCATTGTCCACACAGTGCTGACAATATTATTGTCAAGAGAATGATTTTTTTTTTTCCCCTCCCCAGGTTCATTCCATTTTGAAGTGATCTATAGGAGAGCTTCGCAGCAGCCTGCGGAGCAAAAGAACATCTGACCCAATACTGGCATCTCCACGGAAGAATAGGAAATCTTGCCCCAGCAATTGTTTAAGGCCAGACCTCTGTCTACAGTCTTCTCTCAGAACAGACCACCTACCCCAGCAGGCTTTTCATGTCCATCTTGTGTCACTGGAGAAATGTGCAGCAATTYCGCACCTTTCTCCCCTGCCACTGGAGTCCAACAACTGACAGCTACATTAATTTCATCTTTACCCCATCAACACAGCCCGAATCATTCCAGGAACGGTGACAGCAAAACCTTCACTAGATGGGCAACACTTAGATATTGCTGCAATGCGATTAACTGTGTTCTTATGAGGTCTGTGAGATAAACCCAGCTGCTTTCAGAGCATCTCCGCTGGTTTCAGGGGGACTAAGATGTTCCCGTTGCCATCTGCAGGCTGATGGCAGCCAAGCACCAGAGCAGAAAAAAGCAAACAACAATTCCTTTGAAAGACAGTGAAGACTCAGCAGTTAACTTCTGCTATAAGCAGAAGTTAAATCAGCACCACAACAACATGGTAAAGGGAGCTTGCTTTAGGGGAAGCTCAATCTTATTTTCTCCAGCTATCAGAGCTGCGAATGGGTCGGTGAAGGCCCATTGACGAGAACCCTGCTCAGCCTGCTATGCACACTCCTGGGTCATGGGCTTTTGGTAAAGCAGCCAGCCTGCCGTGTGAGCAGGTCCCAAGATACTGCTACCCAGCTCTACTCCCCTGCTTGAGATAACCAGCTACGTGCAGCCATGCCCTGCTCAGCAACCACCCAGTGGGGCTCTACGGAGGGGACAGGCGCAGGAGCTTGCTGAGGCAGCACCTCCCTCTCCCTGTGCGCACCAGCCCCCGCTGGATGCCGAGCGGCCCCGGCGAACCCAGCAGCTCTGACCTTGAGCCCCGGAGCGCCGCAGGCGCGGTGCTCGCCCCAGCTCGGTGCTGCCCSGGGCTTCGCTTCCTCCGCCCCCCGCTGCTGAACAGCGGCACCACCCCAGCCCTACCCGGCCGCCTTTCCTCGGCCACCGCGTCCCGAGCGCTGCCGCCCCTCCCCGGGCCGCASACCCGCACACCGAGCAGCCCAGCCCCGCAGGCCCGACGGGGGCCGCACCCGCATGCGGAGCTCGTAGCTGGTGTATCTGGCGCGGCCCATGCCCACGGTCTGCGGGTTGAAGATGTCGATCTCGAGGAAGTTGCTGGGCGGCCCGTACGCGTCCGTGAGGTCCTGCGGTTTCGCGTTGAGGCGCCTGGTGTCTGCCACCGCCGCCTCCGACATGGTGGTACCGCCGCCGCCCCGCCCGGCCCGGCCCGGCCCGCCCCGCCCGCTGCCGCAGCCCGCCCCGCTCGCGCATAGCCGCATGGCGCTCCCCCGCCGCCTACATAAACCGAGAGCTATCCAGGGTTTGGGGCCCTTCAGCCGCCACCCCGCTCGGGCACCGCAGCAAGGTGCCCGTCCAGTGCCTGCATAAAGCAACAGTTATCCACGTTTTGGGGCCGCTCAGCCACAGCCCTGACAGCGCCCCCKTGCGGCCGCCCCCTACATAAACGCAGCGACTATTCAGCCCGCGGGGCGGGTTCGGAGCACCCCGGAACCTGCATGGCAGGTTCGGTCCCAGCGTTGCTCCGCCTCGCCTGAGCTGCCCCGGCCGGGCCCCTGCGGGACGGGGCAAAGCCCGAGGCTGAGGCGGCCGCACTGAGCGCCCGGGTGGGAATCGGGGCGTGGGGCCAAGTAACCTATATAGGGACTGCACCATACAGTGTCTGGGATATAGCCATTCTCGGGCAAGGTACAGCGCAGGAGAACAGGGCCCCGGAACCTGGCTGCCGCGGTTCTGACAGGTAGACCGGGACGTGAACCCATCACGTCTTGCGCCAGGGCGTGTCCCGGAAATGGGCTCCCGTCCGTGACGGGATGGCGGAGGGAGCAGTGCTCCCGACGCGCCTCAGCGTGCTCGGGGCTGGGCAGAGGTGCTGTAACCGCTTCAGGGCTGCCGATACCGCGCTGCCATCATCRCTCCACCATCGCGGGGGCGTTAGGCCCGCACGGGGCCCAGCGGGTTATGTAAGCGCAGCTGCCGCGGTGCCCGCTGGGAGCTGTAGTCACATCAATGCGCCGCCTGCCACGCTCACCCGTCGGGGGGTACGCCCCGCCTTCTGCCGTGGGGGACGCTGGGTAGTGTAGTCCGCTGGCCGTACTGGGCTGCCAGCTACCGCCCCGGAGGGACTACCGCTCCCGGCGCGCCCCGCACGCGCAGGCGCGGGGAGCGGCGCTGCTCCCTGGTAAACAGAGCGGCGCGGCAGCGGCGGGCCCGGGGCGCACAAAGGGGTGGCGGGCCCGGCACTCCCGGCGGGGCTAAGGCGGCGCCCATGGCGGAGCCGGGTGGGGCCGCGGCGTCGCCGGACATCGACCCTGACTTTGAGCCACAGAGCCGCCCACGCTCCTGTACCTGGCCGCTGCCGCGGCCCGAGGCGGAGACGGGCGGCGCGGCTGGTGCGGCGGAGGAGGGCGCAGGCGGCGCGGCGGCGGGGC
>NW_026623406.1:605034-636112 GCF_030028575.1 Malurus melanocephalus | reverse complement strand
CGGAAGGGCGGCTCCCGGCGCAATGCCTGGGGCAACCAGTCCTACGCCGAGCTCATCAGCCAGGCTATCGAGAGCGCCCCCGAGAAGCGGCTCACGCTGGCGCAGATCTACGAGTGGATGGTGCGCTCCGTCCCCTACTTCAAGGACAAGGGTGACAGCAACAGCTCCGCTGGCTGGAAGGTGCGTGACGGGCTGGGGCGGGAGGGACAGGCCTCGTGTGCCGGGGCCGGAGCGGGCGAGGAGCGGCTGCGGAGGCGCCTCCCCCGTGCCTCGGCCCGGCCCGCTCCGTGCTCACCTGTTGCTGCTGCTCGGCTGCAGACACATGGCTGTGCCAGCGCATGGTCCCCACGCCGCGGAGCCTGGGCTTCAGCTCCGGTGAAGGCTCCCGCAACTTCCGAGACCCAGCCCAATCTTCGGCTCTGTGCAGCGGGAACAGCTGCAGCGGGTGGTGGTGGCATGGCCCTGTGAGGCTGCTCCTTGCGCTTTTTGCGTTTAGAAACGTTCCCAGAAGAAGAGAGAGAGTCATTTAACAGGCTCTATCTGTGTTTCTGTGCAGGGCAAAGCCTCGGTTGAAGGGTTTTTAATCACAAGGCCGCAGTTCTTTGTCACGTGACTGTGCTAAAGCTCCATATAAATAACTGTGTCATGGCAGGCGTGCTTGGCTTTCGAGGGACTCCCTTGAAAAAAGGTGCTTTGTCCTGGTACCGTGCTGGAGGCTTCTGCTGGAGCTTGGAAGAGGGATAGCAATATTTTGCTCTAAAGGCTCTGCCATGTCTTCTCTCGATCTGAAAACAGGTGTGTGCAGAGCTCTCTTAAAAGAGCTCAAGACTGGTTCAGTCCTCTGCATGTGGCGCTGTGGTGTTTTCTTATCTTTAAAGAACTCCAGCAAAGAGAAAGGGAAATGTGAGAGCTGGCTTGCRAAATAGCCCCTCAGCCTGTCCTGATGTGTTGGAGTGGATGCCATGGAGACTGGACTCCAAAGAGTGTGATCTGTTGCTCTCACTACAGACTGGAATTACACTCTTGTTTGCAGTATTTATTAGCAGTTCATCTATGCTGCAGTTCTGCAGGAGGTTCAGCCAGCACGGTTTAGGGCTTCCATGACTCCAGCCACGTGTTCCTCTGCTTATGTGACTGGGCATCTAGAAAGGACAGAGAGTTAATTTCAGACAATAAATAAATAAATAAATAAACGTCTGTTTCTGGTAGATTGGCTTTCAGCTGGCTCAGCTCTCTGAAGTGGCACACCACGTGGTGGTGTGAGTGCAAACGCTTGCTCCAGAGGGTAGAAACATGGTGAGAGGAATGCAGCTGTCACAGCTTTAGGCTGGCACATGTCAACACAAAACTTTTTACCTTTATCATTTGTCAGGCTTGCTGACAGTTCCTAGAGAGTGTGTCTAGTTTAACTAATATGGATTATTTTCTTCTATGTATAGTTTGAATGCTGCTTACTGAGTTCTGATTTGAGACAGTGCTTGGGTTTTAATGGTCTTACTGTATGATAATTCTTGTTTCCTCAGGCTAGGGCTACTTCCCTGGTCCTGCTGCTCCTGCGTGCAGTCATGTTAATTTGACAGAACTGGTGCATTTTCTTGTCAGGACTATATCTGTGTCTGGCAGTAGTACCTGAGATTAAAGTTTAGTGTGGTTTCTAAAATGCTCCCTAGATACTTTGGTGAAGGTGGAATATAGTGAAATGTTTTCCTGGACTAGATTCTGGAATAAATACACTCCTGTCTTGATTCAGTATAGCTGTTCTTTTGTTATAACCATTCAGATGTAATGGGACCATCAGTCCTTGGTTTTACTCTGTGTTTTAATTATGTGTCAYTTTTGGGTCATGTACAGGTAGATTTAAATTCCAGAAGTTCACTATGAGAATTTGTGCACACACAAGAGTGAGATTCCTGCTCAGATGTTGTCATAGCTGTTCTGTGATTGACTTTTTAGTGTGAAGTTGTTTCTGTTTTTTCAGCCTGGGAACAGACTAATTCTGGCTTTAGGAGAAGAAGAGAAACTTCTTGCCAAGAAGGATGAGGGCGGGCAGAGCAACAACAACTGTGGTGGGAATCAGCCTGTCTTATGATTAGGGCAGTTTAAAGCTCATGACTTTAACCAGCAAACAGAAAAACACGATAGAAATACAATCAATTCAATCAATTTTCTTTCCTGCTCACTCTCAAAATCCTGTTGGCAGAACTTGGCAGGATGTGTAATCATAGAAGTTAGTTCTAGTCTTTCTTTCTGTTAACACACAGTTACATAGGTCTGCAAGAGGTTTTGTTTGTTTCACTGACCTTAGTCTGTTTGCATTAAGATGCCTTAGGTGAAGGGAGGTCAGACATTTGCAGTTTTACAGGTGTGGAATCAGTCAACTCAGTTCAATTTGACTTTTGTGACTTGGAAGAAAATTAATAGGTGCATATTTAAGACAAACTGGATAAATAAAAGACATGTCTTTACTTGAGGAATGGACCTGCCTTTTTTTTTTTGTTTGTTTTTATTCTTCCTTGTTATTCTTAGAACTGTAAAGCTCTGCTTGCATTTTGGGGGGGTTGTTGTTTCTTTTGGAAATCTGTAAAATAAAAGAAAAATTTTTTAAGTTGTCTTAGCTTTTTAGTAATTTTTTGATTTTGGGATGAATGATTTTGGACAAAGTAAATTAATGTAAAGCTGCTGCTAAAGTTAGTTGTAGCATTTTGGTAGTTGTTAAGATGGTGGTGCAACTCCAGAGTTCTGGCATTTCTGTCTTGTTTGGACAGAGCCAAACTGATAATATTTGTATGTAGTGCAGTTTAGTAGAGAATTTGAATAAGTAATTAAAAGCAATGTGTCTTTAAAAACTCTTAATCTACTTTAGTTGATATAAACCCCATAAACTCATTGTTGTTTCATAATTAATTTAGAGCTGTCCTACACCACTATACAATTGGGGGAAGTGCAGCTGTTACAGACTGCCAGGGTGTAACCTCCATGAATTCCGGAAGAATCTGTGTTTTCGAGGAAGATGGCGTTTGCTGTTCTTGAAGTACTTCAAGCACCTTGTAAAGGACAGATTTGCTGAGCCTGCAGTCTGTCCTTTCCCTGCAGGAACTTGGCAGAAGTTAAGAATTAACCAGCCTTCAAGGCAGAAGTGTCCTTGCAGGGGTGTGTTGTGGGGCTTCTTTGTAATCCTTCCCTTGGTGCTCTGCAGAATGGTCTGTGGATATCTATGGATAAGAGGAAAATTCTTTTTTCATTTTGAGATTACTTGCAAAGGGAAGGAATTGAGAGTTTTGAACAAAGAAGTACATAAACCCTGCAGAAGCAGTTTGCACTTGTTTCATCTGTGATTATGAGCAAATTTGTCACAGTGAGGAACAGTATTAAGGACTTGTCTTTCTCAGTCAAACAAACTGTGTATTCTGCCAAAGCTCTTTTCCTGTGTAGCCACAGAATAAACTTTAAAGCCGTCCTTTTCACCCTCTAAAAGTACGTCACTGAAAAAAAAATCGTATGTTTCCTATGTGTGCAGTATAAAGAACAAATTATTCTGCACTATTGTATTAATTATGGGAAGCTGGTGTCACACCTCTGCATCCTGATACTTCCCATTCACTTCAAATGTCTACATGAATATACACATGTGCAACATATGTACCCTCATACATATGTGCAGCAGCTCAAGGAGCTATATTGCAAATTAAAAATTACCAAGTGTTCTGTTTGTCAAAATCAGAAAGTATCACACATCTGGAAACTTGTCCAGCTCTTAATCTTTGCTAGAATGGGCAGCATTTTCTTGAAAAGCCTTCTACTCTTGCCTGGTATTACGTGCATTTTGCATGTAGCTGATATTAACTGTTGACCAGATGGATCAGGAGACCTGGCTGAGGGCTCAGTCACAGTCACTTAACTGGCTTTCAGTGCCTATGTACTGCTCTGAAAGTCCCCAGCTCCCCCAGAGCTGTGGATATCTGATCTCCTGGCAGAGCATGGGCCTTCAGGTTGGAGCAGCTGCTCATCCTCTGTCCCTCTGAAGCTCCTCCATGAAAGAGAATAGGCCAGCAGACAAAAGCAAGCCTGTCCATCCTCTGAACTATTTTTACTGTGCTGCAGCTGGTAGATTCTGCCAGTCTATCTTTATGCCTTGCAAATAAATTCCAGTTCAGTGGATACAGAATTATGTGAACACTTGTTTCAGTAAAGTTGGAAAGTTTATTGTTTGTTGGTGTACTGATTACCAATCAGACAAGTTTTKGGGGTTTTTTCTATAGTCAGATCTGGAAATAAGCAATGATAAGTTCCTAAAACAGGCATGTTAGCTGTTTCCTTTAGCTGCTGCAGTGCCCCAGTATCCTTAAAGATTTTTATTTGTCTCAGATTTGTCAAAACCTTAGCTTCTTAACTTGAACAGGTAAGAGGCCAGATCACTATCAAGAGAACTTCCTTAATTTCACTAAGAAAGCTTTTACCTGGATTGGAACGTCTGGTGGCAGTGCTAGGTTTGCTTTGACTTTTGGTAATTTGATAATTTCAAGATACAGAATTACAGAATGGTTTGGGTTGGAAGACACCTTAAAGATCATYTCAATTCCACCTCCCTGCTGTGGGCAGGATTACCTTCCAATAGACCAGATTTGCTCCAAGMCACATCCATCCTGGCCCTGGATATTTCCAGGGATGGGGCAGCCACAGCTTCTCTGGRCRGCCTGTGCCAGGGCCTCACCACCCTAAAAGGGAAGAATTTCTTAATATCCACTGTAAACCCACTCTCAATTTGAAGCCATCCCCCCTTGTCCTAGCACTCTATGCCCTTGTAAAACAGTTCCTCTCCTGATTTCTTGTAGATCCCCTTTAGGTACTGAAAGGATGCAGTGATTTGAGAGGACTTTTAAAGGGRGGGTCTGCCTGTTTGAATCCAGTGTAGCTGAGGGTGAGTAGAAACTGMTGGACTCTTACCATTAACTCATATGGCCCCAAATGCATTCATGTGGTATTAGTGATGTGCTTGGTCTTGGCCGCAGGGAGATGTTCTCTGTCTCAGCTACTGACAGCCTAACTGGGTTTCCTTAAAGCAGGGAGGAAATAATAAACAGAAGCTGAGTGAGGGTTGTTCAGATGCTGTGCTGAGGAGTCCAGCATGGAACTGGACGAGCGAGCACTGGTGGATGTTGTCCATCATCTTTCTCTTTACAGAGTATTTTACCTTTTAATCCCATTACTCCATAAATGGTCTGGCCACAGCATGTAGTTTGGACTAGATGCGGAGGGAGGAAGGCGCTGGGCATGGCAGGGTTGTGAATGGGAGAATGGCAGAGTGCTGAGTATGGAAAATGGGGCTKGTGGCAGTGCATAGAAGTAGGACAGTGGTGTGAGTGTGGAGTCACCAGGTGTCTGATATTTTAGGTGGAAGAAAACTGATTGATGATTACTCAGTTGTGTAGAGGGCTCATCATCACCATGTAGCAACATGGACTGAGCCCTCCTTAAATGACACTAACAGGCCCTTTTTGTTGTAGTGCCCTGAAAAAATATGAAGAACAAGATTTTTTTTTTTTTTTCATTTGAAGCTTTGTTGAGTGTGGTTGTTCCTCTCAAAAGTGGGGGAAAGATCATCTTTTGGTGAAAATTCATTGGCTTCATGCCAGTCAAATTACTTGAAGATTTTGTTGCTACTCTTTCCTGTTCCCTGCCAGTTTTTTTTTTCTGGAAAGTTGCTTTGCTGAATGATTATTCATTGCAGCACAGCTCAGTTTTCCAGGCAGTCCTCRGAGAAGGCTGTTCCTGGGCTGCTGGTATTACTTCTTCCAAGTTTCTTCTTCTCTGTCTAATCCTGAGCATCTTTTGTTGTGTWTACCTGCCTGTCTTGTAAATCACCTCAGTCTTTGCTTTTTCGAGGGCTGTGATCYTCTTTTTCTGGCCTCATGCTGAAAGATTACAGAAAGGAAAATGTTCTTTCTAAGATACAGATCCCCGTCTGCTGATCTTGATGTCTGTGCCTTTTGGAAGGGGATTGCTGGGGAAGTGTTTCAACTCCCTGGCTCTGGAGCAGTTGTTTACTTRCTGGTGCAAAATCTCTACAAGGAAGACTTTTTCCTGAAGCCTTTGGAGCCAAGTGGCTGGGTGAGTGCCTGAGACAGGCACTGACAAATACAGCAGGCGGAGCATTCTCCCCTTGCAGCCTCCCAAGAATGCCATGGCAAATGATAATTCGGCACAATTATAGGCCTGGCAGTGAGACACGTGGAACATGGCCCTGCGCTGGGATGAGACCAAGTTCTTTGTATGCCTCCAAGGCAGTGAGAGTGTATTACAGGCAGCTGCAGTGATTGCATGTATTTTCTTCTTTTTTTTTCTTTTTTTTTCTTTTTTTTTCTTTTTTTTCTGTCACTCGTTCTTGAGAGAGACTTTTTGTTAAGAAATCTGTTCTCTGTGGTTTGTAGTTTAAACTTGATGTTCCTGGGAGAATGGCCAGGAAAGCAAGGAAAGCTTCTGTGTCTTGTCTTTCTGAGCATAGCTTGTGCTTGGCCCTGAGTACTCTTCTAACACAGGCCATTCACCACTCCTGCATGGATGTGCTCTGCTGGGCAGGGCACAGGAGCCTCCTTGTGCTCCTGCACATTTCATTTTTTTGGAAGGTAACCTCATCTGTACCTACAAAACTGTATAGTCCCATGGCAGGGTTGTCACTGGCCTTCAGTCTGCAGTATTGCCTTCACCTGAGCATTTTCCGTGGTATCTGTGGCAGGTGTCCAGAAGGCTGACTGGACATGAAAATGGCTTGGTTGTGCCACAGGCTCCAGTGGCTTATTCCATCCTGAGACCAAAGCACTGTTTGGTGCTGGGAAGAATCTACAGCAGCACACATGTTGGTGTAGGAGCAGGCCTGGTTTGATAATGAGAAGTGTTGCTGTCCTTTAGATGTGACTGGGCGATTTTATCAGAGAAGAAGACATAATGTTCTGGTAACTAAGATTTGGAGAATAGTTTGCATGAGCTGCTAGCTGCCCTTCTGTAGCTAGTCCATATATCCTAGTTTGTACGCATCATGGTTGGGACCGAGTGAATGGTCTGCCCTTCAGTGTACAGTAAATGTCTCTAGTCAAACTTGAGTTTTTTGCATACTGTGTGTCTTCAATTTCAGACTGATTTTGTCTGAATGCGGTTTGCAGGATTCATCTTTGATCTGTGATGGATTAGAGACACAGGCTGGCAGATTTTTATGGCAATGCTTAACATACAGCCAGAAGTACCACCATAAGATACCTAAATAAATAGCAATCCTAACCTAATAACCTCCCCTAAGTGGTGGTTGAAGATGTTCCCAAGGATTTGAAGGATTCTTGCCTGCATCTCCTCCTTCAGGTCATGCTTCTTTATGATCAAAGAGTTGCGGAGTCAAGACCTCGTGTGCTTTGCAGATGCTTATACCAACTGGGATACTCCCACACAGCTGAAGTTGAGCATCTAAAAAGTTAATGTCATCTGTATGTTCCTGGTGTGGGTTGCTTAACATGGGGAAAGGAAATATGTCAGGGTTGCCTGGGTGACTGAACTCTGTCATTTCCTCTTCTATCAGGTCTGACTTCCAGTTCTGTGATTATTTTAGCATAATTGGTCAGTCCCTAGCTTTGTCTGTGAGATTTGAGTGTGCCCCTCATGTGTTAGGTGTATTGAATCACTCTAGCAGGTGCATTCTGGTGCTGTCCCATAGCACCCGGACTGGTGGGTGCRTGTGTTCAGTTGGAGTTTGGGACACTCTGGGCTCGAGCCTGCAGCTTGCAGGCAGGCTCAGTCCTGAGGTGAGTTAGGGCTTGGGGCACTGCAGTGCAGTAGTGAGCTGCCTCCCACAGTCTGCAGGAGAGGTKCAAAAGTGATAACATTGCAGTTTAGATAACAGTTAACCCTCTGGAAAGAAATATTTATGTGTTTTTCCTCTGCTTACAGCTATACTGTTCTTTACTTTTCGGTACTTGACCCCTACAGTCAAGTAGTTCAGAAAACAAAGATAAAAGAGGCAGGAAAAGTAATTTTCAATGAAGGATAAGGCTACTTTTCAGTTTGGTTTGCTTTCTAAACTGGCTTATAAGGTCACAGATGCTTGTGTTATGGAAGGATGAGAGTTTGAAGATGAGGAAGGAAGGAGTGCCACAGCAATTATCTGTTTCTACAGCTTAACCATTATGTCAGTTCAGCAGTAACATGTAAAAGCACTTTGATACTGTTTCATAAAAGATACCAGGCTTCACTGTGCTCATGTGAATCCTAGTCTTACTTCAAGCTACTTTTCAGCTAAAAATTATTTACTCAAATTGTCTCTTATGATACCTAAGATGCCATTGTGAGTTTACAGGTTACTTTCAGGAGAACAAATGAAGAATTAAAGACAACGTAGTGGTTTTTATTGCTGCAGCAGTGTGCATTTAAAGTTACGCACATTTACCTGGGAAAAGGGGTGGGATTCTTTGGAAATGAAAGCATCAGCCTTGCAGGAGACAGTGCACCAGTCTGAATTACTTGTTTTAACACTTGAAGGAAAGGAAAGTTTTGTTTAGAGAAGATGCCAGGCAGGAGTATTGTACAGTTATTACTATGAACAGCTCAAATAATAGAACTGTGTAAGAGCATTGACTGACACGTGTTCCATCAGGCTCTGGCTCTGCACTTACTCTCCAGTTAAGAACGTGTATTCTTTGATACCAGTTGCAACAAGCAGCCAGTCTTCCTCAAATCCTCCAGAGCCAAAGGTTAAAAAGAAAGCAAAGCCAGGATGATATTCACATCTCCTTCCCTCTCCATGAAAACTTTCCACTTTGCCTGTATTGTTTATCTACATCCACTTTTTTTCTAGGATGTTACTTTTTGTGAGGTGGCCAAAATTAGCATGGTGAGGACTTTTCCGAGAGGAAAAGGKTGGGGAGAGGGAAAGCAGCAGACAGGAAAGAACTGTGTTGAGAGTTGGTGGAAAAAGATGATACAGTTAATTTGTTAAAAATTAAGAGTACGCATGAAAGCTGAAGGTTGTTAGATAGCTTTTAGTTTGTATGAGAAAGATGTTGCTTTTGGACCGCTGTTGTGCTTTCAGTGCAGCATCTTTTAATGAACTGTAATTTGGCCATCTGAACAGATTATGTACAGAAATCAAATAAATGCATAGGCCTCGAGGGGAGTTTATGGAGGATCTGTTCAAACAATGAAGATTGTTGCTTCTTGATCCTAAAATACTGGGGAGTTTATCCTGATTCTAAAGTACTGGGGAGTTTATCAGTTGCAGAATGGAAATTTAGTTTGATGATGGTATACTGACATGTTTGCACTTTTCAGCAAAGCTAAACCAAAAGGAGGGAGCTGGGAAAGGCAAGGAGTCTTACCAAGCAGAAAGGCTAAAATTGGCATGTACYGTGTGGGAGTGCAGTATCCACTGAACATCTTACCCTGTCAGGAACATGCATTGAGGAAAGCACACAGCCTCCTTGCAGAGGGAGCCTGGCACTCTCAAGGATTCTAGGACTCTTGTTCCTCAGAGTTTCTCTCTCATTTCTCYGGTTTTGGGGTGTAAATGTTAATGGATGCACGGAAGAAGTAAATTGCTGTTTCTCTTCACCCAGTTTGTTGGATTCACTGTTATGCTCTGCTTCAATCTAACTGAAAACTGGCCAAATAAACATTAAAAAAATTAGTTAGGCTTATAGTGGTTAGAGGGGATGACAAAAGGGTGGGAACAGCAATAGCTCAAATTCAGGTAGGCTTATGTTGAACTTCCTTTCTTTCTCTGTGATGTGCCTAATTTTTTGCAGATTCTGTGTGGTCTTTAAAGTTCTTTTGTGTTAATATTTTGCTACGTGAAAGCTGCTAGTTGTCATGGTAGTTTCTCTCCTGATATTGCAGTGAGACATGGCACTGCTTGCTAGTGCTGCCAAGCATGTTCAGACAGAAATAGCAGGTTTTTTTCGGGTAGGTTTTTGTTATAATTTCTTCACTAGAAATTGTCTGAATCCATTTAAGCTTGTGAGGTTTCTAGGTGGGATGTGTGTCAACTGTCAGGTCCTCACATTTTGTGGACTTTCTTTCTTTTCTTTTTCAGAACTCTATTCGACATAACCTGTCCCTGCACAGTAAGTTTATTAAAGTCCATAATGAAGCCACAGGGAAGAGCTCTTGGTGGATGCTCAATCCCGAGGGTGGCAAAAGTGGAAAAGCACCAAGAAGAAGAGCTGCCTCCATGGACAACAGCAGCAAACTTGCAAAAGTCAGAGGTAAAGCATCCAGGAAAAAGCCTCCTCTCCAGTCTGCACCAGAATCCTCTGCTGACAGTCCTAGCTCCCAATTTCCTAAGTGGCCTGGGAGCCCATCCTCAAGAAGCAATGAGGACTCTGACGTGTGGAACACCTTCCGGCCTCGAACCAGTTCCAATGCAAGCACCATCAGTGCCAGGCTTTCTCCTATCCTGACAGAGCAGGATGACCTCCATGATGAAGAGCTGCTTCCTTCTCTTGTATACTCCAGTGCATCCAGCAATGTCCCACCAACTGTGACTGAGGAGCTTGAGCTCATTGATGGGTTAAATTTGATGTCTCCCAGCTCATCTGTGCTATCTACCCAGCAATCTGCCTCGAGTGGTCAGATACAGAGAGATTCCAGCTTTTCCTTGCAGAGCCCAAATGCAGCTGGTCAGACTTTTGGCAACTCCCTGTTTAACCCCATTGATATTTCACTGCAAAGTTCTGTCAGCCATTTCTCTGCCCCTCAGACCTTGGAAGCTCTTCTGACACCCAGCTCTCCGCCTCCAAGGGATGTTATGATGACTCAGGTGGATCCAGTTCTCCCACAGACTGGTAGCAGGATGAGCAGCCGAACTCTTCTGCTTCTGGGTGGACAAGCTGCCCAGAGTAAGATGAGCTCAGGCAATCCACGAGGGAAGCCTGCAGAGCAGCAGGCAGAACCAGTCGGTGCCAGTGTTTTGCCATCAACGCTTCCCATAGTGACATCTCAAAACACTGCCAGCATCACCAGTTTGAAGGCTCCAGTTTCTGCAGCAGCTGCCCAGTCAGTCCAGCTGGGCAGTCCAGTGCTCCTTTCATCTGCTAGCCCTGCTCCCTTGGGATTGAATTCAGACAGGCTGCCCACTGACCTGGACATGGACATGTACATGGAGAACCTTGAATGTGATATGGATTACATAATCAACAGTGAACTCATGGATGGAGGACTGGACTTTAATTTTGAACCCATTCTGCCTACTCCCAGCTATCCCAGCACCTCACAGGCCTCCAACCATACCTGGGTACCAAGTTAACTTCAGGAGCACAAAAAGGTAGGTGCAGTTGTGTAGAATGTTGCAGCTCAATAGTGGAAACAGTCCTGTCGGGGATGGGTCCTGTGCCCAACTCTGCAGCAGTTAAAAGAGCCTCTTTGAAAGTGTAGTAAAAAGCTTTTGGAAGAGTTGTGTTCCCTTTTAGGAGGAGAAGAAGCTGTGTAAAGGTAGGTGGATTTAACTTACAGGTAGTCAGCTCCTTTATGAAGTAAAGTAATAGTAAAGTTAAGAAAGCAACCTGAATGAAACTCGTGTTGTCTCCTGTCACCCAAAATKACTCCATCAGAGGACATCAGGCAATGCCTACAGCTCTGCAGTTGACATGAGAGCATGTGCTGATTTGGTAAATAAAGACATCCATCAATATGTRCAGAATGGTTGAACTGAGCCAAGCACATGCTGTATTTCTATCCAGAAATAGATATTCCTTGCAGAATTCTCTAGTATGTGCAGTAGCAAAGCATGTCCRTGTCGTGACTGTCTGGTCTGTGTGTAGCAGGACACAGTCACTCTTATCACACCTTCTGCACTGCCTTTTCCTGGGATGGTGTCTGTAAAGTCAGAGGTAAGCTGGTTCACCAGCATTATTGAATTGCTTCTCGTTATTAGAATGGGACACAGGAGTCTGCAGTGTGGATGGAGGTGGAAGGAAGAAGGTTTTGTCATATTTGTACAAATAGAGTCAATTTGTCAGTGTTTATGACAACCAGACTTTAAAATACCTTCTTTTTTGAGGCTGTGACACCCTGATTTGACATGCTTAAACCAGAGGCAGTAGAAAAGTTAGGGAACTGGAACTGAAGCCTGCTTCACTCTTGGAACTCAGTTAGCTGATGGAAAATGGACAGACTGGAGCATAGGCTGGATACTGGCTGGAAACTGGAAGCCTTGCCAAGAATATTTCCTTTTTAGGAGGCAGATRTGGTATTTGTTAGTGTTGCAAATTCAGCTGCTAATACTGTCCAGCTGAGCAGGCAGAAGTAAGGGCAAATTGCAGATACTGCTTGTTGTGGGAAGCCCTTGAGCTTCAAAACCATGGAGACTGAAATTATTATCTACTTGACCTTAGTACTCTTTCCTAGACACCTGAGTAACTTGGAGGTGGTTTGGACTGGGTGACCTCTGTCAGTAGAGACATTCTAGACAAGTGTACCTAACAGATCTCTTTATTGTAGATAGAGGAGGCTCAGTCAAGCTCTTGTGTTTTGTTATGGTGCTTTTTATAGTGATGTGTGTTTGTTAACTGTGCATTTGATGAATTACTAAGTGTCTTAAATTGAATATCTTCAGGTGAAAGACAGAAACTCAATTTCAAAGACAGAAACTTCGATTTCAAAGACCAATTTGGTTGACAAAACAATGACATGCTTCATCTGTGTTAGGACTSTTTGCAAGTTAGTGACAAAGTCTGTGGCTTTTTGAGCAGTGTTTCCACTGGATATTGTTCTGAGCTTTTGTGTTGTGGGGTTGATTTGTTAGGGTTTGTTTTTTTTGTTTTTATGCCATATCAGGGCAGGCCATTRTATTTGTGGACTTTTCAGGGATGAAATGTTTTTCACAGAAGTTTCCAAAATGTATGCAAGCTGTCCTGCATTGCTGGGCCCAGTAGGCAAGACTTCTCTTTGCAGAATACCATAGTTTTGGTTTTTTTTATGAATGTAAAGCAGAGAAACTGAAGGACTATTTATCAAAGGGTAGGGTCTAGTACTGTTGAAGATGTGGATATAATCAAATTCTCAAGAGGGAGAACATGAGCTCTTTACAGCATGGTTATGTTCATGTTCCRTATTATATTCTTTGTAAGTTGCTTAATCAAAACAGGAGCTACTGATGTTAAAACCCCTGTATTTGCTGTGCTCCACACATTTGCTGTGCTCACACAAGTTGAGGTCATACTTTCTGGGRATATGATGGACACGAAGGAGTGAGATCTGGAACAAACTCTGAACCACTATTGTATTTGAGCAGAAAGCGTAGCTCTCACGTGCTTCTCGTTTCTCTGGTCACAGCAGTGCTGCCCTGGGAGGAGAGGCCACACCCTGTCAGTGTGCTTAGGTTATGTTTGCCTTTTCTGAGTTTTGCCAAGCTCTTCTGTTTTGCCTGTGTGCTGGAATCCATGGAGTTGGATGAGGGGGAGCTTTTTCCCCAAAGCAGAGCAAGTRTTGTGCAAAAGGCTGCCAAGACAGAGGGGTGGATCAGGTTTCTGGCAAAGGGGGAGCAGGGCACATGTGGAGAGAAATAGGAGTGTTCCTGGGAAAAGAAGGAAGAATGTTTTCTCATATTAACGGGTTCCAAAACCAARTGAGCTGCAGACATCAGTGTCTGTGAGGAGGTCAAGACTGTGTCCATTCTTCCTTACTGCAGTGAGTTCCTAGGGTCCCTGTTTGGAAATCACTGTTCAGGGCAAGCTATAGATTGCTCTGATGGGGCAGATCTTTTTCCTTTCATATTCTTTCTGTTACTGTTTTTCTCCGTGTTCAGTTCACATTAGCAAAAGCTGCTCTTAAGTGATCACTAACATAAAGTTGTCCTGAGTAGTTCCTGTGGGCTTCACTCATAGCTTTCTGAGTCAGTTATGGGTGTCATGTTGAGCAAAAATGGTTTATCAGTTAGTCAMAATGATCACTTTCTGATTTAAGCAGCCAGAACAAAATTGGACTGGGGAAGTATTTCTCTTTGTAGGCAAGAGAAGATCTTTAGGGATGAGTACTTAGTCTTACGTGCAGCACTTAGGAAGATCTGAGCTAGTTGGTGTTACCCATGGTCCTCAAAGCTCTCATGATTTTATCCTCTTCTTGCAAGTTAAATGCCAAGGAGCTTGTCCACAGCTTCACCAGGCGTCTGTTTGAACCCTGTCTCTGTTTCTTTGCATGGAGATTAGAGATCAAACATTGAAACTTTGCCCAGCAGCGATGTAGCACCCGCAAACTGAGCTATTAGCCACAGAGGAAGACAGCACAGAAATAGAATTGCCTTTTTTGTRAAGTGCTACTGTTTGTGTCTCATTGGTGAGTGTAAAATCCATCCACTCTTTTGGTGTATATTAGTTAATTATTGTTAGCTGTTCTGTTAGACTCTCTATAACTTTAGAGTCTGGAGAACTCTTTATCCCTCACCCAGTTTGGTCTGGATTCATGATTTTCTTGCTCTAATTCCCTTTGCTTCAAACACTGGATTTTTGTCTGCCAAAACATAAATAAATAAAACCCTCATAAACTTGCAATTTCCCAAAGCAGCTTGTTGCTCTGGCTTCTGTTTTAACTTACTGTCTTTTCTTGTTTGGGGCTGATTCCCTCTTGTGGTTTTTTTTTCCTTTTCACAAGTTTATTTCATGCTTACTGTTACTGAATGCTGCTGATGGGATGTCCTACATTTATCTTGCTACTTTGCCTTTCAAAGTGGATCATAGACCTACAATGGTGGTTTTATGTCAGTGTCTTAAGTCTGCTTAGACTAATTCCAAGACTTGTTTGAACGAGTTGTGACAGCTTTATTGAGGTGAKGCAGAAGACCTGAGAAGACATCTTTAGACTTTTGGGGTATTGAGATTTCTAAAAATGTTTAATTAGTTGGAAGGTAGAGACAGGATTTTGTTAAGTGGGTGAGCATAAACAGTTTGTGTGTGATCTCTAAAAATGTTTTTTTTCAGTCCTTTCCCTACCAGTCAATACTTGTGGTTGTTTAAGGTGAAGAGTAATTTTCCTCTTCCTTKCTGCTTTCCTGCAATGCCTCTGGTGTTAGCCAAGTCCTTCTTTAAACTTCCTTATCTTGCAGAGCTGTCAGCTTACAGGAGGAATGCTTACTTTTGACCTTATCTGTCTCAGTTGTGCTCTGAAGCTTGGAGCTGAGCAATTGCATCCTCTACTTGACTCTCTGTTGATCAAGGTCTCTTGTGGTCTATGTTTGTTCTGTAGGGGCAGATTTGTAGTAATTAACTCTTTATCTATGCATCCAGGATTCCCACTGAAGCTGAGYTCTAACCAGTCACTCTATTTTTCTTCTTCCTAGTGTCCTTCAGGTTTTGAACATTGGGTTCTGACTTCACTTCCCACCCCAGCAGAGAAGAGAATGGAGCATGTTGGATTCAGTTTCCCTGCACATCATGCCTTGGGCAGAAGGGGCTGCCCATCTGGGAAGAAGGGGCAACCTGCATCTGGCTGCAACAGGAAGAGTTTAAAAATAATAATCCTGTTACGTGCCATGGCTCTTCCTACAAACCTGACCCTGCCTTGGACCACCTGGAGAAACCCATGTCCAAAGAGGAGCCCTGGGAAAAACCTCGGCCAGAAGACTGTGTGCCAGGCAGTAGTGTTTTCCTGTGTGATGAGTTGGGTTTGCTGGAGGAATCTCTCACTGGCTGTCCTCTCTCTGCTATGGCAGAAAGTCTCCCAGTGCCTCGGACTGGTGGAGGGCTGGCTCTGCTCTCGCTTGGCTTGCCTCATGGGGCAAAGTAGTTGGACTTTCTGATTAAGCCACTAGATGTGCACTTGGTATCCCACAGACTCGCAGAGGAATTGGAGGGAGCTGGTTGGTAGAAGCCCTGTGGGAGAGAAGGGTGTGCTGTTTCAGGGGTTGGTTTCAGTGTGCCCATCACTGGAGCATCCATCACTGTTCTGCAGGGARGGGTGGTTGTCGTGGTATAGAAGGCTTCCTGTTGTCCCCCTGGGTGGAACAGGAGGACACTGTTTTTCACTGTGCCAACTGAGCCCCATTGAATCAGAAGCATGTTTTGAGAAGTCCCTATGCTGTTCTCAGCACTTTCCTGATACACCAGGCTGCTGTAAAATAAGCACAGGTGCTAGTAGCTGCTTTTTGGGACATAAAAACATTGTTTTGGGTTTGTTTTTGATCTGTCTTGCTACAGCAGCAAAATGGAAAGCCTGGGTGTGGCCTTAACAGAGCCCTGGTTGCTTTTCAGAAGGGCATTTTCTATAGATGAAATATTTTTTTACTAATCTGGGAACTTTCTACAGTGAATATGAAGCCAATGTAATGTGTGTCCCTATTACGCATCTCTCCGTCTGAGAAGGCAACAGCGACAGACTCTTTTTCAGAGCTGTATTAGGAACAAACACATTTGATGTTTGATAATGTATATGATTGAGGGGAAGGAATTGGCAGGTCCCCGTGGTTTCAAACCTCTGTGGGGAAGAGTTGTACATTATTGTAATCTATATGTAAAAGTAGGTGCAAATTACATAGAAGCTTTTCTAAACCTTTTTAAATATATATTATATATTTTAATTGAAAAACGAGATTATTGGATAAAAAGAAACAAAACATATTTGCTGCATCTGTCCCCTTGATACCAGATAACACTACAGTATGGGAGGGGGCAGACCTAAGGCATTTTGGGTCAAGAAGCTGAAAATGTTGGAAAAGTGGGAAGGAAACTGCAGTATAACTGGGGAGTGGCTGCTCTCCCCAGAAGAGGCGGAGGGAAGGTGCCTGGCAGGACACTCAGCCCAGCTGCTCAGGCTGGGCACTCCTGCCAAGCCAAGAGCACAATGGAGGAAATGCTAATCATTAACAGCACTCGTTCTCAGCTAATCCAGTAAGTAGCTGGCCTGCAGCTGATCCACAGGACAGATTCCCTAGTCTGCTAAAGAGGTGGTTTGGACTGAATCATGCTAGATCTGCTGACACTCTGCATAGCCCTTATGGAGGGCGTGATCTGTTGTATTTGGTAGCTCATTTTTTGGTTTCTGAGGGTTTTTGTTTTCTTGCTGAAGTTTCTGCTACTATTGGGGAACTTGAAGCCTGTAGGCTCACCCTCGGGGGTCTGCCTGGGATCCTCCTCTGTCTCTGTTCTTACAGGACAGAAATTAAGGGTCAGAAGATAAGTTCAGAGCATTAGTGGCGTGTTCCTGTCACTGTTTTGGTGTTTGCAGTGGCAGGGTCTGTGGGAGACATGGTGTTTTCACGGTGTTCGGGTAGGCTTGGTCTGGCAGAAAGACTCTCCAGTACTTTCTGAAGGTGGCTTCAGTTCAGAAAGTTTGTRTCATGCAGTGCAATGAGCCATACTGTTTTACCAGCTTGTCTGCTCTTTTCATTTTCATTTGAGTGGAGATTGGAACAGGAGTGATTGCCTGGTTACCTCCAACAAGGTGTCATCAGAAGTCTTATCTACAGCATGCTGTGCCATCAAAGCCTTTGAATGGTTTGATAACCTTTGCTTTGAAGGCTGCCTTCATGGCAGACCTCCTGATGATGTTTCAAATTTACCCACAATCTACATGTCTGGCCACACCTCATTGTAACAAATAAACARAAAGGCAGCTCCTAAGCTGGGATCCCGGGGTTTGCAGACTTGAAGAATGGATGAACATTCTCACTGGAGTTAGTTCATTACCCATGTGGATAGATACCTTTTCCACAAACACTTGGCACATGCCACACTAAGAATTAGCCATTCTGAGCTGCAGAACAGACCTGGAAGGATTTATGTTATTTGGCACGTAATGTGCTGCCTTGTCAGCTTGGGTCCTGAAGGGAACTTGATCCAATGATGTACAGGGCAAGTTGAATGGCTGCCCATGATTCTCAGCCATGTGTCAAAGGGCGAGACACCGAAATGTGTGCTCATGTTAAATGTGAGTCTTTTTCCCATAAAAACAGAACCCAAAGCAATAGAAAGGACAGTATTAGTAACCAGCGCTTCAGACCAGATATCCATGGTGAACTGTTTCTGGCTGGATTGGTCTGTGGGAAAGAAGTGCTGTCTTCAGGCTGTTACAAAGTGTCCCTTAACTGTGACAGCGCCGGGGAGCTGGCCTGATCTCTTGTCTGCAGAGAGCCTGGCCCTGAGCACTCAGGTAGCACCCCAGAGAGATGTGACCTAATCTCATCTGGTAATGTCCTTGACCTGTTCCAGCTGAAGGAGGTGCAGCASCAGTGTGAGTTCAGAAAAGACCCTGTCCTTTATGTAAGGAATAGAACACATACCCTTTTTTTTTTCCATATTCCTGGGCCATACTTCTG
The DNA here is from genome assembly GCF_030028575.1 of Malurus melanocephalus. NCBI lineage: Eukaryota > Metazoa > Chordata > Aves > Passeriformes > Maluridae > Malurus > Malurus melanocephalus. The sequence goes on along the minus strand of NW_026623406.1, from coordinate 617,832 downwards.
GGGACAGCACTGGAGATGGGAGCACCTCCTGCTGTACCAGGCTCCCAGCAGTGACATTTCTGCCTTGCAGCAGTCTATACAGGTGCTTTCTCTCTCCTCAACACAGCAGGAGTTGTCAGTGGTTGGAGAATCTTGAGAGTGCACAGTGCTGAGAATGGTGTTCAGAAGACTCATGGAGTGCTCAATAAACTATGAATGTAATGTTGCAGGCTTAAGCCAGCAACTTCTCTTTTGTATGTTTAGCAGGATAGCTTGTATTGTGGGCACAGAAGGSAGGGATGCAGAGAATTTGGGAGTTCTACAGACACTTCATTTTCATAAACCTTGAGGGTTTTTAGCCTAGGATATTTCTTCATAGGACGCAGGACACTCTAAAGTTCCTAAATTGCTGCTTGCTGAAAGGCTGTACCTGGCAGGGGGTTGCTCTACATTTGCCCATTTTTTTCTATTCTTGCCCAGAGCATTTGCTCTTTGCTGCTGCTGGAGCCTGGATAATATCTGGGTGGTTCTTCATGCTGCATTAGCACCACAGACCCCCTACTTTGGGCTAGGTTTTGCTCTAATGAAGGATCGGGCTTGCGTTTTGAGAGCAGCTATGAGTGGGCTGAGGAGAGAAAGGGCCAGAGACATGGGGAGTGATGCTCCTGGTTCAGTGTCTGAGGGGAGTGGGCAGGGGACTYTGGGCATGAAGCATTACTTTGTGCTGTGTTCCTTGTAATCACTGAGTTCAGGCMATAAGTTCCTCCATCTTCAGAGGATCAAATGTCATCTTACACAGCACTGAAGCCACCATGCAGCTCAGGGCCACAAAGGATTYAGGTAACTAGGCCTGTGGAGCTTAGTAGGAGGCAGACTTGTTGCTTTTATTTACACTTGGGTTTAGCAAATTGCTTGAACTTTCTTTATAATTTAAGCATATTTTACTATACTTCCAGCTTCATGTGAGAGCTTGGAAAATTGAAAGCTTCTTGGAGCCCTTAATTTTCCCTGCTGGTGTGTCTAAAAACATGTCATCCCTATTCTGTGCTGCTTTAAAAACAGCAGTMAAATCTTCCTGATGAGAGGAATGAAGCATTCCAGAGCCTGGGTGTATTCATAAACAAGAGTCATAATAGAAGCAAGTAGCACTAATCAGCTTTTCCAAAGGAAATGCCTAGAAAGCTTTTATGTAGATGATAATTTGTTAATTTTCTTACTTAGTTGCTTATTTATAGCCACACTGAAATGCTTCAGGGCTAGCCTTGCTCCAGGATTAAGAAACCTGTGCCATGGGTAGGAGTGCCTTGGGAGTAGTGTACTGGACTGTCACCAAAATGTGAAAGTTTGAATCCATTATTTAAGAAAAACAAACAACAAAAAAACCCCAGAGCAAATCAATCAACTTTGGGACATGARCATGAACAGGGAATAGCTCAGGGTTTGCCTCAGTTGCATGTCTAATGAAGAACACCTTCTAATTAAAGTGGGGAAAAGCAAGCAAGAGGTGACTTCTGAAGCCTGAAAGATCTGTCCATGTGAAAGCTCAGAGCATATTCTAACCCACCACCACACTTGCTCGACCTTCAGCAAAGGGATGCCCTCTCTTCACTAGACTAGCCTTTATGTCTTTCCTTGTACCCTGATGTGTCTGTWGCTGATGGAAAGAGGTATCTGATGGAATCAAAATCACTCCTAATACTGTGGTGTAAAGCAGGGAGAAGAGGTAGCAGAAGCTGAAGGTGAAAGAGCTGACAGTGTTGCATTTAGGGTTCTCTGGCTGAGGCAGTGTTACTGTGTGTGGTAGAAGGGGATGTTCTGGGACACAAAAACAGAGCCCTGGTTCCTTTTCAGAAGGGCAGTGCTGTGGGACTGGTGCTGTGGGGCTCCCCAGGGTGTCTTGAGAGGTTTGGCTGCATAGAAGATAGGTTACTTCTGAAAGGAGCCACCTTCATACAGCAATTGGGGTGGTTCTGTGAAATAGTGCTTCCAGCACAGTGGAGTCCTCACCTGCTGCGATCCCAGGAAAGGTTTCTGCATTGCTAGCACAGATGTCTGCTGCACACAGGGCAGGCAGCACTACCTGACATAGTTTCCACCACATCCCCTGTGCACTCTTTCACCCATTTCTCACAATAATTTTTTTTTTTTTTTTTTTTTAGAAAATAATCCTCTGCTTTTGTTTGCTCTTGTAGCAGTGTAACTTCTGAACCATTACAGGCTTTGTTACCATCTGTGCTAGCAAGACTGTAGAATGTGCTAGACTAGGGGGGAATGTTTGAAAAATAAAAACCTGTAATCCTCTGCTCTGTGTCTCATCCAATTTGTTCTGTTCTCAGGGCAAGGGCCAGCTCTTTTTCCTTGCCCTTGTCTTCTTTCCTCTGCCATCCTCAGCTGTTGGGGCACCCCCTCAGTGGAATGGCCCTTAGTTTGCCAGACATGGAGGGGTTGCAGTGTGACCACCCACACAGGCTCTGGTGTGCTCTGCAGTGTATAGAGCCCCTTTGTCACAACTTGCTGGCAGTACCTGGGGATCCATGGGGTGCCAAGCCCTAAAACCGACCCTGGGGAGTCTTAGATCCTGCAGGACTAGTCTAGAGTTGTTTGAGCTCTTTCATTCCTTGCCTTTCTAGACCTGAGTGCTGAAGGTGACTGTTTTGTATAGCTACATTCAAATATCTTCRTGTGGCAGCAGCAGCGGTGGCAGGTAAGGAGATGAGAGAGAAACGAGGGAAGGAGTGTAGAGCATGGATTCCACGGGCCTGGTYAGACACTCAGAGGACAGGCTGGGGATGTTCTAACACTGCTGAGGATCAAGACTCACTTGTGAAATTCCACAATATGTGTACAGCCAAAAAACTTGCCTTCAAAGCCCTGGATACTCAATATATTTTTTAATTCTGTTCTTCACTACAGTTAATGCAAATTACTCCCTGGGGATCCTTAAGGGTCCTGCTTCAAGATTTAACCCAGTTTTCAAAAATGGGGAATTAGGAGGACATCGTTAGGGGAACTAGTCTATTCCTTGGGTACTTAGGGTGTCTTGCAGTCACACAATGATGGGTGCTGTTGGAGACCTAAAATGCTGAAGATTTTGCAGTTGATTGGATCAAAGTGGATGTGTTCAAAACTTGCCACACAACAGGGGAACATACGTTTGCCCAGAAGCCCTTTACACTTCTTATACCTGTTTGAGCTTTGGCCTGTACCATGTAAGCATTGCCAAGAAGAACAAAATGGGACCTGAATGCCTTGGCTCAGGGTTGCTTTTGACACTGTCTTCAGTAGTCACCAAGAGTCCTGCTGTGTTCTGGGGGTTCAGTGTGCCGTGTTTGCACCTTTCTTGCAGTCTTGGAGACCATGTAGCTCTCCCAAGTTGTCACCAGAAGTATTTTGGCTTATGGAGTAGCTGCCTGCAGAGCAGCAGTACATGAAGCCGGTGCAAAAACAGCTTTTCTGCTCAGCTTGGTTTCTGGCCAGAGTCCTCCTTTGCCTCCAACCCCTGCTGGTTGATGAACACCTGTATGCCAGCAGTGATGGGCCCAGGTGTGGAAGCACAGCAGGGAAGGCTGCTGCCCTACTTCATGTGACCTTTGTGGTGGAGCTGGTGTGTGAGGAAGGAGGGCTGGGGCACAGGGAGATGGTGGGTGTGCACTGCCTGCTCCCCAGCTGCCTTGTGTGCTATTATTTCCCCCTTCATGGCTGTGGTAAGAGCATCAGCCAGGGGCCTGGCTTTGAATTGGGTTGTAGGAGCTGTGGCAGTACCATTGCTGCAGCRTGTCTTGGTGCTCTCCATGGGTCAGGACACACCATTCCTCCCACAGTGCAGTTTGGGAATGGCTCAGCTATTACAAAAGCAGTCCTGGCTGCACCTGCCAACACTTCTTTCTGCTAAAGGCTTTGCAAGAAACTGAGTTATTACTTTGGACATGTGCCTGCATCCTCCCCTTGGTAATCCCAGGTACAGTCACAGTGCCCCAGAACCCATGTGAGTGTGCAGGATCTCCTGGAGGGTTCCTGCCGAGGTGATGTACCTTGTACTTGGCAGTTCTCCTTCCAACCACAGAGCAAACAGGAATATCCTGGCCCTSAAAGATGCAGAGGGCACTAGGACAGGGACCCAAGCGTTGAAGTTGCCAGACTGGTGGCATGCTGTGTGTGACTGCCTGAGACTGGCAGTCTCTGCCAGCAGCTCTGCTCATTTCTGSTTAGGGATGACAGAGCATGGAGCCCTTCATCTTACTGGTGTTACTGCTGTTTGTGAGCCAGTGTGTGGCAGCTGCCCCAGCCCTGCAAGGCCAGCCCTTTGTGCAGGTGTAGAGATGAGGTGAAAGGGAGCCACCCTCACATCAGGGACAGGCAGCACTTCACCCCCAGCCAGAGCAGTACTGTCACTGCCTTGTCCCTGCCCTCACAGGACAGGGGGGCAGTGGGAGGTGATGCTGCTGCTGCTGGCAGCAGGCTGGGAGCCAGCCCCGGGCTGCCCAGTGCGCTGAAGGGTCCAGTAGTGGTGAGCCCTGTGGGGAACTGGCTGCTGTGGCTYGTCCCAGCCGTGCAGGGGACAGAGCTGCTGTTGCAGGGACAGTGGGGAGACTGGCAAGCTGGCTGGCAGGCAGCAAGGCTGCTAGGATTAAACAGTGCTACCCAACAGCAAGCAGTACACCCAGGCTGATACCAGCCCAGCYCTTGCTGGGGCTACATTACAGTATGGAGAGTCAGTCCCAGCACTGTCTAGCCAAGCCTGGTGGCAGCTGTCCCAGCACCAGTCATCCTTGCACTGGTGCCACTGTTCCAGCACCAGTACTGACTCAGCTGGTACTGCCCAGCACCAGTTGTCCTGGCATTTTACAGTCCAGGCACCAGCTTGGCCCAGTACAAGCTGGCCCAGACMCAGCAGAGAGAAAAGCACCAGCAACGTGGATCAGGAATGAGTTGGTCCTGGCCTTGCTCACTGAGCAGTTATCTGCACGGGAGTGTGAGTAAAATGCTTCTTCCTCAGCTGCGGAAGCAGCACCCACACCTTGGCCATGTCTGATGGGGTACAGCCAGCTCCTTCCTTTGGCATACTCCACTCCTCCTTGCTGGAGTGCCATAGCCCCTTGAAAAACCTCCCTCTTCCTATCAAACACAGTACTGCAGCAGGTGTTCATCTGAGCATGGCAGGRGACATAGCTGAGCTGAATAGGACAGATGTAGATTCAGTGACCAGCTGCTGGCCATGGACCAGAGCATGGCTGAGAATGTTGGCAATTGGGCYGTGTCAAGGCTGTGGTCAGACAGTGCTGTCCTGACTTCAGAGTAGCCATGCAAGCCCTTCCCAGCATCTGGCAGAAATAAAGCACGCATCCATGTCAAACATAATATATTTATAGCAAAAATAGGCTTTTTCTTTAGCTTCCATACACAAGGTTTTCTCCCCGTACATTTACGCAGTAAACAGGTCGACTGAAGCAGCGTGCGCTGGCTGACTCGACAGCTGCCCTTGCTTCAGGCTCCCACTTACAACGGGTGGCTTCATTCCCCTTTTGTGGCTGCTCTCTGGAGCCTGCACTGGTGCCCTTGTACCTCTCCAGCCAGGGGTTGTGGCACAGGCAGGGAGCAGCCCAGGGAGATGGGGGAAATGGTGGTGCAGCCTCTGCCCCTCTGGCACAGGGCAAGGCTGGTGGACAGGCTGCCTCTGTTCAAATGGGGCAGTCCCAGGTGTATCCCCAACCCAGGCTCAAGGAGAAGCTTTCCTGTAGCTTACCTGTGCTGACCACAGGCTCCTCCACCATGCTGTTAAGCAAGTGACTGGGCACAGGACCTCAGCCCTCTCATGGTGGTAAGATACAAACCACATCAACTCAAACACATGAACAAGCCTCCCTTGTTCCTCCTGCCCCTCTGCTGAAGCAGAGGAGGGGCTTAGGACTGCCAAAGTCCCCTGCAGAAACTTCCAGTGCCTGAACACTGTCAAAGACCTTCACACCCTGCTGTCGGAGAAGGCAAAGCATGAGGATGCTCTGCCAGCAAGAGCTTCACAGTTTGGAGTTCGCTGGGTCATCTCTTGTCCATCCCAGAGGGGTTTGGCACATAGACCTAAAGGACGTGACACATAGGCAGCAAGTGCATCCCCTTGCTGTCCTGGGCTGGGGAAGGGCCCTTGCTAAGAGCCAGTGCTTCTTGCTGCCTAACTCAGAACATTGCAACACACCCACACACTGCCCGCACTGCTCCCAAGTGAGAGACACCATCCTGATGAGGACAGGTGCCCAAGGGTGGCTTTGCAAGCAGAGCAGCCACTGCAGCACAGGGAAGGAAGCCAGCTCTCCCCGCYGCCCTCCCTGCGCCACTGAGGCTCCCACAGCACCCAGGCAAGGAGCATCCCTCTAATCTGGCCCCAATCCCCTCCCGCTTCCCTCTCCCCCCATGTTTTTGGCAGTCCTCCTTGGACATGTTCAAGTCTCCAGCATCTCAGCAGCACGGACTTGCCTCACAGTTTGGTAATTGCACGTAACAGGGCCACTCAGTGACCCCCACAAGGCCGGGGGGGGAACCAACGAAAAGGAACAAGACAGTCAAGTAAACTAAATCAAGAAATCCCTCGCCATCGGTCCCAGCATGACGGGTCCCGCACGAGTTCAGGAGAGAGGAGGCTGCCCGGCCCTGCCGCAGCGCAGCTCCCCCTTGTTCTAGGAGATCATGTACTGGGTGATGGCCTGCAACGCGTACAGCAGCTCTGCCTGCATCCGGGCTTCCAGGATCAGCAGGTTCACGTGCACCTGAGGGAACAGCAACAGAGCCTCAGGCAGCCGAAATGTGATGTGCTCAGCAGAAAAAGTAACTACCCCCCCCCTAGGCAAGTGAGTCTTTTGTCATCAAAATGCCACCAATTTTTCCAGCTCAAGCAGCTCCCATTTCCCCCTCCTCCCAGTCCTGTAGGCTGTGGCTGCTTCCCAGAGCTGCATGCCAGGGAGTCCCCTGCATACTTGGCACCAGCATTCCAGGCTGGCAGCGACACGGTCCCTGACACCCACAGCAGCCACTCCTGTGAGTTACAGCTCCACAGAGAGCTCTGCAGGAAGCACTCACCACTGGGATAATGACCTTGGAGATGCCTGTGCTGTTGTTGATGTGGGCTCATCACAGTGGGTAGCCCCATGCCACACTAAGCCCAGCTCCTTACAACAGCCACTTTACACTCCCCGCCATGTGCCTCAGATTGGTTTGGTGGCTCAAAGATCTCCCATACACCCCCCAAAGCACCCCAGTCTGCATCCCCTGCCCACTCCCAGCCCCACTGCAGCCAGTCAGAGCCAGGGGCCAGCTATCCCACCTTTTCACTGTGCTTGAACTGCTTCCAGAACCTGTCAAACATTTCTGAGTTTGTCTTCTCTGGGTAGCAGGTTACTGTTTTAATGTAAACTTTGAGCATTCGCTCCAGGAGCTGATTCACTTCTGCATAGTCATAATCATCGTACCTGTGGGGAGCACAGGGGCAAGTCACAGCCAGCACCTTGCCTGTGGTCTGCCTGGGCCAGGGCAGAGCCACAGGGCAGGGGCACAGATGGCAACAGCCACCAGGCACTGAAATTCTGTCCCCAAAGCTCCCTGCCCTGGCCAGAGAAGCTGAGCATCTCTTTCCTGCCTGTCCCAACATCCAGGCATGTGATTAACCTCTGTCCTTTCTCCAAGCTCATCTGCATGACAGAGCAAGTGCCCTACCCTCCTCCCACCTGGGTCAGCTCAGTTTTCTCCCCTGGACCATGAGGTTGGTTTCCCTACCTAATGCCAAACATGCAGTGGATGTAGTTCCAGATGCCCCGCTTGAAAACAGAGGGTTCACAGCCCTGCCGCTTGGCCATGGCGCTGCTTTGCAGACCATCCACCATCCTGAACTTCTCATCCAGAAGATGCCCGATGTCAGAGTAGAGCCGGTTGACCAGTGAGAAGCCGTGGTCTTCCCAGGAGTAATCCTGTTGAGCACAGCAAGAGGCTTTTTCAACTGCAAAAAGGAGCTTGGAGCATGTTCCCAGGAAGAAGGGCTGAAGATTCTGGGAAGCAGCAGAATTCAGTGAGTATGCTCTGGGGGTGGCTCTACTCAAACTACAACATCCCTGATCAGGCAGCTTTTGAATTATTTTGACCCTTGCCTCCATGAGGACTATGGGAAAAAATCATCAGCCCTTGGGGACAGAAGTCACTTCCCTCTTCCCAGCCTTAGTGGGGCACATCCAATCTGCATGGGCAACTCTGCCACTATTTACTGCCCATGAGGAACAGAAAGGAGAGGAGTGGAGAGGCAGCAGCTTGGGCTGCTACCCACCAAGAGAGCAGGAGTCTTACCTGGACTCTGAACACCTGTGTCTGATCCTCATCCCGCCGGGCAAAGTCCTGGTATCCAAAGTCAGGGTCCTGCATGTAGCATGCAAGGTTGGTGGCACCAGTGACTTCCCCATCAGTATCTGCAAGAGGGGAGAGTCCTGCAGATGGGTCAGAACAGTGCTCAGCTGCCCTGTTCCCAGCCACAGCAAGCATCAAAATCTAGCCCTTGCTGTGCCCCACATGAGCCCCTCTGAACCATACATCATGGAAAATGTAAGACGCGGAGGAAGAACAAACACCCAGGTGTGCCATATGAACTCCCACCCTGCACACCCACCTCTGTCCCTGCCCCTCACCTTCCTCTCGGTCCTGCTGCAGCAGCCTCATCTCGTCCCTGCCCTCAGTCTCCACATGGATCCGCTGCATGCGTTCCCGGAGGGAATCCAGCTCCATGCACGAGTCCAGAGACTGCACAGACACAGGCCTGGGGGTGAGGGTGGTGGTCCCAACTGCATCCCCAACCCCTTACAGACCCTTCCTCGGGGGCTYACCCGCTTGCGGTTGATGCGCAGCAGCTCCTGGCTGCAGCTGTTGCCGGCAGTGGCCTCGCAGAAGCACTGGTTCCCRAGTGACAATGGCTTCAGCGAGCCTCGGCCCCCCAGCCCCTCGTCCTGCTCACAGCCACAGCCGAAGACAAAGCTGGCGAGCGCGTGGCAGTGTGCCAGGAGGACAACGGCGTGCACCAGCTCCGCCAGTGACCAGCTCCACTCACTGATCTTCAGCAGCTTCTGCAGAACACAGACAGACCAGCGATGTGACATAGCAGGTGGGCAGGGTGCTGGCAGTCCCTGCGGATGCTGCTGTGCCCACTGCCACCCCAGTGTCCCTGGCTGACAGCCGGTCCCAGTACCTCAATGTGCTCCTTGGTGATGAGCCATGGCCGGTGTGCCAGGATCTTGTTGATCTCGTTGAGGTTGCGGAGTTTGGGGGGGATGAATTCGAGGCCACGCAGCCACTGGGGGTCACCCCCTGCCCGCAGGAACTGCAGCACGTGCAGGTTCACCAGGTACCGGCACTGGTGCCGGGCAGCTGCCTGCAAGAGCAGCACATCAGCATCCATGCAYTGCCCCAGCAGCACAAACATCCCATGCCCAACTCTTGCTCAACCTCCAGGACATCACGATTTTGGCCCTCATAAGAAGCCCCAAGCACAGACTGTCTCCTGGAGGTTGAGGAGAGCCTCACAGGGCTGAGCACAGCCCCCCATCCCCTGTGGCAGCTCCCAGCTGGGCTCACCATGATGGCGATGTARTGCCGGCAGTCGAAGGGCAGTGGGCCATCCATGTGCATCAGGTAGTGCTGCGTCTTGAGGAAGCTGTCGAGGTACTGTGGGTGGTAGCCCATCTGCTGGGTCACCGCCTCCAGCCGCCCCCGGCTCGCCAGCACCTTCACAAAGAGGAACTGGGGGCACTCGGGGTCGCTGCTGGACATCTTCACTACCTGCAGGAAACACACTCTGCTTAGCTCTCCTCAGAGCAGCCCCTGCTGCAGCAGCACATCCCAGCCAAGCCTGGGCATTGCAAGGGCTTGGTGCTCCCAGAGGGACACTCAAGGCTATTAGCAGAGCACTGCTCACTGCACAGRTAGCAGGACAGGTAGCAAGACACACAGGTTGTCTGTGTCTGGGAGAATGCACAGTGTGGTGAGTGGAAGCAAAGGGCAAACTAAGAATGATGTTTCTTGTAGTGGTGCAAAGCCGGATCAGGAGAAACATGACACAAAATATATTCCAGAATGGAGCAGTCCATCTGCCTTACAGAGCCCTCCTGCCCAGTACCAAGATGGCAGAGGGACAGTAGAGGGGCTCCTCTGTGTGTCCCCAGGCAAGCCAAGAGGCAGATGATATTCTGGGACCTTCCATGTGGTCAGGAGCACGCAGAAGAGCTCCCTACTTGTTGCCCAACAGAATACATGAGAGCAGGTCCTGCAGCACATGGCAGAGCTGTTACTTGGTGTGTCCCCAGTGAAAACACAGATGGGCAACTCGGCAAGGGGGCCCAGACACCCCCAGCAATGCCCACCCCAGCGTTGCACCAGGGCCCCAGTGGAGCACAGCTCCAGTCCCTCCCGACAGGGTGGTGGGAACAGAGGGCAGGGATGTTGGAAAGGTGCCCAGACAGCTGCTGTGCTCCAATGACCGTGTTGCCACAATTCCCACCCGACAGCAGGGTCTGCACCTGCAGCCTGCCCACCCCAAGGTACAGGTACAGCAGGTGCTAACCCTTGTGACACAGAAAGTCACAGCTCCTGCTCACGTGGGAGCCCCGCCCTTGGATGCAAAGGATGCATCTCTTCTTCCCARGCTTGAACTGAAATCTCTCCTGGAGAATTCTGGTCCTGCTGACACCACTGTCATGTTCCTTCTACCTGTCTTTCCAGTGCAGTCACCCAAAGGCTGGTGACTGGAGCATGGCAACAGTGGTGGCATAGCAGAAAACCAGGAGCACTTCTGCAAAGTGCACAGGGTGTGTGGCAGAGCAGGGTGAGGGGCAGACAGAGCAGGGATGAGCTGTGTGGCTGCACAGAGCAGTTGCACCCACATAGGCAGTGCAGGAAACAGCTCTAGTTATTTTCCATCATCCTGCACTTCTGGTGAAAACACCACTGTTCRGATGTTAGATTGACTCGATGACATTTGGAGTTTCCTCTGGTCAAAGGGGTCCACAAAAACCCAAAATTCAAATTAAATTGGAAAGAGGTGAGGAGCAACAACTTCTCTGTTCTACAGGAGAAGGTGAAAGCCAGAAGTGACCTGTGAAAGTCCCTTAAAGTCCCTCTGTCCAGGAAAATGAGATGCTATGAGGACACCCAAGGGGCTACAGCCCCTGGTATTCTCCTCCTGGTGGGCTGAGGTGGAGGAGCCAGGGGCTGTTCCACTCCCCCCGGGGAAAGGTGGTCCCCAGTAAGGAGCTGTGCAAGCAGTCCAGGGCTCAGCCTTTGGTGCTGCCAGCTCTCCTCACTCTGCTTCTCCGGGTGCTGATGGAGCAAGCAACCGGCAGATATGTCTTGGAAGGAGAGGATGAAGGACAGGGGGGATGAAGGCAGGTGCAGAACAGCCACCACCTTGGCTCTCAGCGCCCTGGCCAGGCTATCCTGGCTGCTCCCACAGGCGGCAGCTCAGCCCAGGGTGTCTCCTACAGGCACCACCTGCCACAGTCCCCAGTTCTGCCTCCCCAGCCTCTCCAATTGCCCCCAGTGGCATCTTCCTCACCCTCCTCGGCCACATCCCCCCGCTCCTCCGCTCCTGCATGCACTCGCATTCCCGGGCTGTGGGAACATCGCCTCCCTCCCCAGGGGAATCTTCGTGTCCGAGCCCCCTGAACTCGTAACAGGCACCTCGATTGCGTACCCACCACCAACCTCGCCCCCTCCCCGCCCGGCGGAGCTGCCGGGGAAACGGTGCCGTGAGCACATTAGGAAGACAGGAGGCTGAAGGAGCCCGGACAGCGCCGGGATACGCGAGAGAGGGGCCAGGGCTCCAGCCCTTCGCCCGGCGAGACCGCGGCTCCATCGGCACCGGTCGGTGGCTCCTCCGGTAAYATCCGCTGGAGACGGTGCCACGGAGGCACCTCTCCCGTGGCCCCTCCGCCCCGGTATTCGAGARGACAGGGTGAGTAGGAGTGCCCGCGGCAGGGACCCCTACGGTGGTGCCGGCGGCCGGTACCCGAGGCCGGTACCCGGGGCCGGTACCCGGGGCCCCATTGTGCGGGCGGCGGCGGCGGCAGCGCCCCCGGTGAGCGGCGCGGGCAGTGCAGGCGGAGAGAGAAAAACAAGTTTGATTGGCAGTGATGGAGCCACGGCGCCTCCCGCATCCCGCACAAAGGGGACGGGGACAGCGCTGCCGCACCGGGACCGGCAWMGGCACCGGCACCGGGAGCAAGACCAGGACCAAGACCAAGCCGCCGGGCGCGGCTTCGTGAGAGCGCAGCCTCACCGGTCCCGCGCAACGCCAGCGGGAATGCCCCGGCCTGCTGGTGCCGCAGCCGTGCCGGCCCGGTGGCGGCGAGCAGGGCGAAGCCCGGTGCTCCGGTACACGCTCCGGTGGTGGCGGCGAGGCGGGTCCTACCTGCCCCGGCAGCCGCTGGCATCGGCTTCCTCGGGGGTGCTCCACGCTCTGGGGACACACGATCATGGTGAGCCCGTGCCGTGCCGTGCCGTGCCGTGCCGTGCCGTGCCGTGCCGTGCCGTGCCGTGCCGAGCGCAGTGCCGGTGCCCGGTGCCGGTGCCCCCGCCCGGTGCGGCCGCCGGCAGCGCAGAGCCGGCACCGCGGCAGGCACGGGGGGCGGGCCCGCCTGCGCCAATCGCCGCCGCCAGGGGGCGGCCGCCGCCGCACCACGTGGGCAGGGCTGGAAAGTTACCGGCGGCAGGCGAGGAGGCCCCGCCCCCGGCACGGGTGGGCGGGGCCAGGTGCTCCGACCGCTGGGGGGCGCTGCCGCCTCTCCCGCGCACCGCGGGACG
>NW_026623406.1:559251-603805 GCF_030028575.1 Malurus melanocephalus | reverse complement strand
CCAGCTGCACCAGAGCCTGGCTGTGCCAGGGTCCAGCTCTGCCAGGGCCCGGCTGTCCAAAGGTCCGGCTGCACCAGAGTCCAACTGTCCCAGGGCCCGGCTGTCCGGGTCCCACTCTTCTCCCAAACAAGCTGTGATAGAATGGAATATGTGGTTTTATGTCCGTCTGCCAGGAGGGATTAAGGCTGGACATCAGGAGGAATTTCTTCCCAGAATGGRGTGATTAGACATTGGATTAGACTGCACAGGTAGGTGGTGGAATCACAGTCCCTGGAGGTGTTTAAGACTGGAGGTAGCACTCAGTGCCATGATGTGGTTGACATGGTAGTGTTGGAACAGAGGTTGGACTTGATCTCCAATGTAATTGAATCTCATTTTCTTTAAGAGCCGCTGCAGAGCACTAGTCCACATTGGCTGGAAAGGTCTGGTCATCTGCAGGGACAATGGCAGTGACTGGGGGCTGCAGATGGCCCTGGCAGTGGTTGGAGAGCCCTGAGCCAAGCCCACTGCCCCATGAGGCCTCAGCACATCACCCTGGTGTGCAGAGAGCACTGTGGGACAGCCAGGAGGGGACACATCCCTGTGCTTGATGTTGATTGATGAACATGCTGCCACTGTGAGCCTGGGATGGTGTTCAGGATTTGGGTCTCCACTGGCACTTCCCCCCAACCCCACAGGACAACCCTGGCCAAGCCCCTGGTGGGCAGAACTTTACTGCCATGGGAAAGGAGCAGCAAGGCCTTGGGGGAACTGCCAGGCGTGCCAGTGTGGCACAGTGGCTTGCTGTGTGAGCCAGGCAGGACACAGGAACAACCACAAAACATGAATACAAGGCAAAGATGAAATTTATTTTTATTGCCTCGCCAAATGGAGGATCCTCCAAGCAGCACCCAGGCAGAAGCACATAAGCAGAGATGCAGGCACTGTGGAGCTTGATCCACCCTAGGTGATCACTGAACCTGCTGTTTTTGCCTGTCTATCAAGGATCTGTGGAGTCGTGGTTTACCACTGTGATTTGATCTTTCCTACAGCAGGACTGGAATCTCAAGCATGTTAAATAAGGTGCCACTAAGTCTGTCACAGACTTGTGTTATCTAAATACAGTTCTACTTACTGAACACACAAGGCTAAACAACTATGAGTATGGTGTATGTGTTTTTCTACATCAGCCGCAAGCCACTTGAGCATGTTTACAATCTTCCTTGCCCGTCTTCCATTATTTTTCCACACTTGGCCCTCCTGGGACTCTCTACCCCTGTGTTGCTACCAGCTGGCCAGTGGCACCTGCCTGTTGATCGCCAGGACATGTCCCTGGATGTGCCTGTGGGCACTCGGAGCAGGGAGCTGGCAGGAAGCAAGACCAGGGATCCAGGGCATTTGGCAGAGGCATGGCAGGAGCAGGGAGCGGGGCCTGCAGAGCAGTAAGGTTTGGGCAGCAAAGCTGTGGAGCAGGGGGCTGCAGGGCTGCAGGATTGTGTCACACTCTCCCATAGCTGTTCTTGTAGGGGCTGTGCTCGCTGGGGGCAGTTGGCATTGGAGGTGGTGGGTGGTTGCTGCTGTCCCAGGTGGGCTCGTGGCTGTCCTTGGGTGGCAGCTCAGTCACATAGCAGATGTTCTCACTGTAGTTGGGCTTGAAGCTCTCCACGACATCTTTGGGGACTCCAGCCCATTCCTCCAGGGAGCAGAGCAGGGTGAGAGGAGCTGCCACCCAGCCCAGCCCCAACCCCGCATGACAGGGAGAGCCCAGGGCAGAGTTGCCTGCAGCACCTTACCTGGAAGTTGCCGTTGTGTGTAATGAACAGCTCATCAAAATTCTTGCTGGGATTGGGAATTCGGGGCATCAGGATGACCCATACCCTGTGCAGGAGACGTGTGTCAGAGGGAAAGTGTCCCAGTGCTGCTGCCCCCAGTCAGGTCCCCACACTCACCTTTCCATGCGCACCAGCAGGATGACAAGGACCAGCAGGAGGAGGCAGGAGGCAATAGGAACCAAGATTGTGTGGATCCCAAACCAGTGCAGCTGTTCCTCCACCGTGCCTGGAAAAAGCCAGGGTGACACTGACCCCAAGACAGCACATCACCATGGCAGTGGGGTGACCCTGCAGGTGGCCATGGCAGGGTTCAGCTGGGAACAGAGGATGGAGAAGGGGCCTGTTCCCAGGCCCTGCCATCCTGTCACCGTAACTGGCTGGTAACCCTGTCCTTGCCCAGCTRTGCCCACCAGTGCTAAGAAACCCTGGCAAAAGCCAGCAGGTCCCACTCGTGSGGTATATTTTGCCTCCAGAAGTACAAAGGATGCTGCTGCCTGCATCCCATGTATCCAGATGGGGCTTGCCCCTACAGCTGCTGCCTCAGGCCATTTTCTATTTGCTTGGCCGTCCCTCAGCTGCTGAGCCCTGCCGTGTTCCAGTCCATCCCATCCCACTGCAGCCCTCAAAACATACCTTTGCTGCTGGAGTTGCTGCCCCAGACAACAGGAACGCTCCACTCACTCCAGAGCTGGGTCTTGCCACAGAACTGGTTGATCTTGCTGCGCACGTAGAAGGTGTAGTACTTCTCATAGTCCACGCTGGGTAAGGAGAACACATATCCATTCACCGAGAGCTCCTGCAGAGACATGAACTGTGTGCTACTGGCTGGGACCACCATGGAGCCTGGGGCACAACTCACCCCCAGGCATAGCCATAAGGGTGCTGTGCCCAGGGCTCTCACCGTCCAGCTGGTGTCCTTGTTGCTCTTGTACTTGACGGCATGCTCCAGGCAGTTGGGTCTGGAGTACGGGGTGGCCCAGGTGAGCTGCAGCTGATTGTTGCTCATGTTGCTCATGGTCAGGTTGATGGGCACCCCTGGTTTCACTGCAAAGGACAGGTGATGCCCAGTGAGGGCTGGCCCCATGCCCCAGAGGCCCTGCTGCCAGCTGGGAGCTGATGGGGCAGCCCCGAGGATTCACAGCCCTGCAGGAGAAAGGGGGTCCTCCCCACCAATCCGTACCCTGGTCCTGCAGCTCCATGCGCTTGCTGGGAATCTCCAGGGTCTTGCCGCCAACACTGGCATTGACGAGGACATGGAAAGGCTGGAACTGGATGAGCTCRCTCTTGTTGAAGTAGCAGCCGATCCTGACACCCTGGTTCTGCAGGTAGTGCTTGCACTCCACCTTCTCAGATGCATTCTTATACCTGTGCCGCAATGTGTTACCAGGGCTCCCCAAGGCCTCGCATGCCCCAGCCCTCACCAGGACCCCTCTCCCCAGCACATTCCATCCTGCTCCTGGAGACAGAGCCTGCCCACTTTGGGCTCAGGGAGGAGGAGCAGCCTGATGCTGGGACCAGCAATGCTGGCAGTAGACCCCCTGTGCAAGGACCCACAGCTGGGCACTCTGCTATAGGACTGGCCGTGGGGCAGGGGCACCTACCAGTAGTAGAGGGAGTAGTTGACGGTGACTGTTTCTCTGCTCCCCCACATGCAGGTCATGTACTCCTCRTTGAAGAAGATACACTCCACCCCTGCAAGCAACAGACACTGCTGGGCATCACAGTGGCGGGTGGCTGTGCCAGGGCCCAGGGGTGCACCGGAGAGACATGGCACATGCCAGGTCCCTGTACATCCCTATGAGCCTCTCTCTGTGTGAACCAAACAAACTCATCAGCCAGCACTGCAGGCAAGGAGAAAGCCAGAGCTGAGCTTTCYTGGGTTGTAATGTAACACAGTGGAGGGCACAGGCTGTTTCCACACATGGAGATGGAGGGCACCTTTCYGTCAGCCCGGGTGGTCCAGGGATACAGAGGGGCTACATTTCCTCTGGAAGCTGTTGTTTTACTGACAGTCAGGYAAGGATTTTTTCTCAGAAAACAATGGCTGGCATGAGGGTGCCATGTGGAAAGAGAAGCCTCCATCTCCCGATCGCTTCCTGTGCACAGCAGTACTGAGGTGAYCAGAAAGGAAAGGGCAGCTGGCACAGATCTGCTGACCGCCATCCTGGCCAGCACCCACACGTAGCACAGACCAACGGGATCTGCCAGTAGAGTGATGGGGCAGGAGCATTGCAGGACTAGTAGCCAGGATGCTGGTGGGGTCAGAAATGCTCCAGCACTGCGGTGGGAACAAGGACAACCACCAAAGAGCTCCTTGGTACAGCCTGACCCTCCTGGCAGCCCCACTGCAAGCGGCCATACAGGTACCGCAGGTTCTGGGGCGCATTGGGGGTCACAGGGTATCTGGTGTGCGCCACAACAGCGCACCAGCCCACGCAGCCCCACATCCTGCCCTCCGCGCCTGCCATCACTGGGGAGCTCCATCCCCCAGACCCACCCGCAAAAGGGGCCCGTGGCCTTCCCATGTGCCCCCTTACCTGAGTGGCTTTGGGCAGCAGCGGGGCAGGGGTCCGGCCCACAGAGGAAGAGGAGGAGGACAGGTACGAGGAAGGTGCCAGGAGCCGCCATGGGGGAGCTGACAGGGACGCGTGTGAACAGCCTCGCACAGGGCTGCCGGCTTCCGCACCAGACTTCCTGTCCCACGACATTGCCTGCACTGGGGCCTACTCTACGTGCTGCTCCGTGGGCCGCATTGACGGGACCACAGCTCACCCCAGTGGGGCCCCATGGCTCACTCCAGTGGATCCCATGGCTCATCCCTCTRGAACCCCACAGCTCATCCTATCTGGCACCCCATGGCTCATCCCACTGGGACTGCATCACCTTTCCTGCTCCGGTCCCGTGGCTCAACCCKTTTGGATCCCCCCAGTTCATCCTGGCATATTTCCATGGCTCCCCATGCCAAGCTGCAGGGATCACCGCCACTGGGCTGCCCCCAGGAGTATGGCTGGGATGGGAATCCCAACTCGCAATCCGGCTTGATCGCTGAGAGCTGGGCAGCACTGAATGGCACTGAGGCACTCGGAGGGAGTCACAGCGGGGCTGTGTGTGTGTGACAGTCCGGCCGATGTGCACGGGAACTGGGGCCGGTGCGGTGCTGGCCGCAGCGGGGGTGTTGAGGCCGGGGGTCCGGGGGTGCCCCAGTGTCGGGCCGGGGACAGCCGGGGCTGGGGGCGATGGGGGTGTCACGGGACCCCGCCCGGACACGCCACCGGCGCTGCGCCTCCGCCGGGGGGCGCGCTCGCTCCCCTCGGGCTGCCCCGTCACTCTTCGACACTTTCCGTCTCYGCTCGGCGCCGGCTCGGGCCCTCCCGGCATTGCTCGGAACTCCCCTGCGGCACTTCAGGTGTTTTTGTCCTCCTTCGTGCCTGCTTCGGGCATGCTCGGGTCTCTCCGKCTACTTTCGGAACTCTCCGCTTGCGCTCGGTGATCTTCGTGATTCCTCGGTCCAACCTCAGCAGTGCTCGGGTCTCTCCGGCACTTTTCGTGACTCTTCGCCAACAGTCGGGCATCTCCGGTGACTTTCGGGGCTCTCCGTTCTYCTTCGCCCGTCTTCGGCGGCGCCCACCTGCCCCGGCGCAGCGCTCAGCGCGCAGGCGCGGGCCGCCCCGGCGGCCCTTGTTGTGGCCCGGCCGCCCCCGCCTGGCCGGCCCGCCATGGCGGCCTTCGGCGTCCTCAGCTACGAGCACCGCCCGCTCAAGCGCCCGCGTCTCGGCCCGCCCGACGTGTACCCGCAGGACCCCAAACAGAAGGAGGTGCGGGGGTCGGGCGTGTTAGGGGGACCYGGGGTGCGGGACCGCCGTGCCGGGGCCGGAACTGAGGAAGCGCCGGGTTAGCGGCGCGGGGGTCGGGGACTGCGCGAGGGGGCCCCGTCCCGCCGGGTTCCCCGGGSTTGGGGGGCGCTGGCCGGGCCGGRGGAGCCGCAGTCCTGGTGTCCCAGCACTGCCCTGGGCGGTGCCTGGCAGCGAGGGCTGGGGGAGGTCGGGGGAGCAGCCGGGCCTTGCATCGCACAGCCCCCGCGGTGGGGACAGGCTGCGGCAGTGGGCGCGGAGGGGCCGTGCCGGGCCCAGCTCACCGTCCTTCCCCCCGCAGGATGAGCTGACTGCGCTGAATGTCAAGCAAGGCTTCAATAACCAGCCGGCRGTCTCTGGGGACGAGCATGGCAGTGCCAAAAATGTCAATTTTAATCCGGCGAAGGTGAGAGACGTCCCGACGGTCGAGGGG
Organism: Malurus melanocephalus; assembly: GCF_030028575.1. Lineage (NCBI taxonomy): Eukaryota > Metazoa > Chordata > Aves > Passeriformes > Maluridae > Malurus > Malurus melanocephalus. The sequence goes on along the minus strand of NW_026623406.1, from coordinate 597,710 downwards.
CGGGTTTGGCAGGGCAGGCTGCTGGGTCCTGAATAGTCCTGGGTCTCATTTYTTTCCTGTGTCGAGAACGAGGGGATCTTACCCTTTTGTATGAGTGTTTTAGGACTTGACTCTGTTTCTGTAAAAACTAAGTTCTGCATTCGTTTAGAGCTGTGTCCCACCTCTGAGAGAGCGGGTYCCTGTCTTTCTCATTGCATCTTAGGGGCAGGTCTGTATCTTCAATCTTCCTTAAACCAGCATGTAGGACTCCCTGTATTCTGCAATTAAAGCATAAGGCCATAATACTAGAAGGAAACTTCCTATTGGTTACATGATGGGTATGGTAAAAGAAAAGTACGATTTCTTGAAACATCTGGAAGTTCAAAAATGGGAGTTATATAACAGGCTTCAACTCCATTTTCCCAGTCTCTGAAATCAAGACGTTGACTTCCTGACAAAACAAATAGTAATGACCTGAGTTGGAAGGCARTCAATAAGCACAGGATATTTGTTTTGCTTGGCATGCTTCTGTCCGAGAAGCCTTCTGTATGGTTTGACAAGTATTTTTGAAGTGTTGTGTCCATCTCAGCTTGAGTCTCTTCTTGGTTATTGTATGAATTGCCTAGAAGCATTCATGTCTGCAAGTATAACAAAAGAGTTATTAGAAGGTTTTTTCTGTTTCAGAGGTTGATACTGGTGAGACTTATGGTAGAAATGATAAATGAAGTTTAAAGCATACTGAACAGGTCTTTGACCTCTGAAATGTAATTAATCCTCTTTTTTCTTCTTTTTCAGATCAGCTCAAATTTTAGCAGTATTATTGCAGAAAAGCTGAGRTGCAACACCCTGCCTGACACGGGGAGACGGAAACCCCAGGTCAATCAGAAAGATAACTTTTGGCTGGTGACAGCACGTTCTCAGAGTGCCATAAACAACTGGTTCACAGATCTGGCTGGAACTAAGCCTCTCACTCATCTTGCTAAGAAGGTATGTTACAGGAGAGGTGGCCTGGCAGGACAGARAATTTAATCTGTGCTTGTTTATGGAGGGTTTCTGAAGGTTCTTACTRTTTAGAGAAGTTTCTTGTCTATACATCTTGTGAAGCTTTCAGCTTGAAGAGCAGATTTAGGATTTGTGGTGCCCTGCCTGTAGTCATGCACACTTAGAGAACTGGTCTCTTGTCTGTTGTTTGGAGGTGTGTTCAGCTTTACTTTTTTGGCCTGTAAAGCAAGACTGATTTAATTTAAGGTTCGGTTGTTTTTCAGAAGAGCTGCCACTGTTGCCTTTGGTCTGTTGATTAGGACATTTCTACTGTGGGGGGGGTTTTCAAGTTCTTRAAAGTAATAGTGAGAATTACTGAAAATAATCACCTAAGTGACTTCCCAGACTTCTTGGTAGTGACAAGTTTCTGTTTTTCCACCGAGGWGAGTATGTGTGCTCTCCCTTGGTTTCAATCAGGCTATAGTATTTCTGTGCCCTGGGGTCTAAGGGTAGATGTTTTCCTTGTAGAATTCTATGGAGTATGAAAGAAGGGTCTTACTCTGGCATTTTATCAGGCCTAATAGCAAGGGAGATAACTCTCTCATGGAAGACCTATAAACAAGGAACTTGGGAATCTCATATGCATTGTGGAAAAACATAACTCCCAGTTGCGAAATGGTCTGTCACTCCTGGGGGGCAAATAAAACAATCAGATTTTCCCAGCATCTGACTCTTTATAAACTTAATCTTCTTTGCATTTTGGCTGTCAGTTTCCTGAGGTCATGGTGAAAGCTTGAACCCTTCAAGGTTTGCCCCAGTTTTTCTGCAATAAGCTCCATCACATTTCATGAACTTAGATGTGAAAGAACAGCTGTCAGTAGCCAAGTAGTCTGTCTTTGAGGTATCAGAGAGTAATTGGGAAGAATGTAGGAAACATAGCAGGTAAATGAACTGTCAGTGGTTCAGGGACTTGAAGATACCTACCAAATGGGCCGTTTTTTTGTGGGTTTTTTTTTTCTCATTCCTCTGTGAAAACACACATACTTTTGCTCTCCAGAGTATTGCATGGAAATTAGCCCCACAGCTGTACTTTTTCCTGTGATCTGTTATTACTTCCTGGTTTATAGGCTTACAGTCTGATGATTTCACTGGTATCCTCCTATGTTGTATCTTGGATTAATGAATGCCTTCCTACTGTGGTACTCGATTCCCTGTTTCTCACGGTCTTCTGTTGGGTATTTATATTACAAGACCTTTGTAGCCACTTTGTTTTATATACAAGAAGGAAAACCCTGTCTTCAGCAGATACTTTGTATTTCTGACTCAGTCCTTAGTTTGTGTCTTTCATAGTTCTTTACCTGCTCTCTGGAGGACAAGAGGTTTTGCAAGATTCAGGGTGTGGGTTTACAGTGATTTAGTTATATTTTCTGTCTTCTTTCAATTTTTTTTGTTTCTGTTTATACTGAAATGCAACTCTGGTTCTGCTTTCTGACCACAGGTGAATTTTGGCAGTAGGTTTTTTTGAGGTTGCTTTGTTTCCTTTATACCTTTTCCATGCCTGCAGTAGGTATAGCTGCTTTAGCTGCTTCAGTTCCTATGCTAAGTTCTTGGTTCAGTTCTCTCTGTCCATTCTGTTACAGGTGCCCATCTTTAGCAAGAAGGAAGAGGTCTTTGGTTATTTGGCAAAATACACTGTTCCAGTAATGAGAGCAGCATGGCTCATCAAAATGACTTGTGCCTATTAYGCTGCCATCACGGAAACAAAGGTGAAAAAGCGTCATGTCATTGATCCCTTCATTGGTAAGCACTTCTTGTGAAGCACTGGATTTGCCTGTTGCAGGTGTTTCCTTCTCAGCCTTGGTTAGTAAGAGGTAGCCTGGAAATCTATATAAACTTGTTTCCTGCTGATAAGTCCTTGGGTTCTGACRTGTGTAACTGTCTGAACAACAGGCCCACCTGTGAGTCTACACTGAAAAATAAGTCTCAGCAGCCATAAATACTTCCTGGGAGCCTGTGTCTTTTTTCTCCCTTTTAAATTTTACTGAGCTTCTCTGCTGCATAACCTGTATTTTTCTTACCATAAAAAGATTGTAAATGCTACAATTTAGTCATGACTGATTAGTTACTTCCCAAGTAAGTATGTACATTTCCTMGAGAATTTTGGTATGTTGCTCCCTGTCTATGTTTCCAATTTCATTAAGCATTACCAAATCCAACATTCTTTGTGTCCTGGCCTGTCCCAGATTGCTGTGGTCTAGGAGAGTTCCTTGGCTGTGTTCTGGTTTCTTTGGGTTTCTATCCTGGTTCTATCCTGCTCCTGTTTGCCACAGTGCTCACTACTAATCTGTTTTCTCCAGAATGGACCCAGATCATCACCAAGTACCTGTCAGAGCAGCTGCAGAAAATTGCRGAGTTCTACAGACAGCTCCCAGGGCAAGGCTGTGGTTCACCATCAGGACCAATGCCCCAAGAGGTGGAACAGGCTTTGAAGCAGTGGGACTACAATGAGAAACTGGCTATGTTCATGTTCCAGGTGAGGGACTGGCAGGGGCTGCTGGGTGGGTGTGTGGCAGTGGAGGGTGAGGGGAGTGGGTGCCAAAGGATTTATTTCTGCAAAATAYTCTCTTTCTGTGAAGAGACCACTAGGACTAGATTCAGTTTTGAGCTCAGTAATAGGGTAGCACAGAACTTGAAAACTTAACAGAGTTATTTCCGCTGTTTGAAAGCAAGCTGCTGCTGCTTTGCCTTACCTTAGTGGAGGTTATTTCAACTTTCATCCATTTGCTCTGCTTCTGTCTGTGTGCAGGATGGCATGCTGGACCGGCATGAGTTCCTGACATGGGTCCTTGAGTGCTTTGAGAAGATACGATCAGGAGAAGATGAATTTCTGAAAATGCTCCTTCCTTTGCTGCTGCGGGTGAGAAATACGCACTCAGCTTGATTTGGGAGAATGCTGACTTCTGCTTTGTCTGTCCCCTTCCTATTGCCTAAGGGGATAATGAGTTATTTTGCACCAAGAACACCAAGGAGTGTCCCTCTGAGAATCCTTAGCTCATGCAAGAATATCTTTTCAGTCCTGCTCTATTCTCTTTTATTTTTCTCCTTTACCTTGTTTCCCTACACTAGATTTGGTAATCCCTGCCTGTGTCAGAGCTGTGATGGTTGTATTCATTGTGCACCGGTACAATGAAATGGCTTTTTCCTTTCTTTCTGTTGCAACAGACTCTGGGCAAACCTATGAAGCCTTGAGAAGTCTGGGTGTGGGCACACTTTTATATGTGAAATTATTGCCAGAGAGCATTTCAAGGGTTTTCTGATGCTTAGTAGCCAGTGGGTGATCCATGAGCTAAGAAGCTCTCTGTAAAATAAAAATGGCTGCCTCCTCAAGGCAGTGTCACATAGTGTAGTACCTTGGGAAGGTCGGGGTTTTTTCTTGATTTCTTGTGACAAGGATGTTTCCCCCTCCCTCCATCTTCCCTGCAGTACTCTGGAGAGTTTGTGCAGTCTGCGTACCTGTCCAGACGTCTGGCCTACTTCTGCACCCGCAGGCTTGCAATGCAGCTGGATGGTGCTGGTGGGCACCCACCACACATCCTGTCTGCACAGACAGGCAATGCTCTTCCTTCAACTCCCACCCCTCAGCCAGCTGCAGGGAATCCTCCTCCCAGCCCTTTCAGTGATTTATTGTTGTGCCCCCAGCACCGGCCAGTGGTGTATGGGCTCAGCTGCATCCTTCAGGTAGGTTTAAGTGATGGTGATTTTGGGGTCAACARGGACAATTTCCATTATGTGCCATCACAGGAAAACCACTACAGTCTGAGTCAGCAGCTTCTTGACTACAGAAATATCAAASCATGATTATCTTTGCTGATGTGTTACAGAGCTTTTGTGTCAGAYATCCGTGCTGCAGCAATGCCCTTGACTGACTTGCATAACAAAAATGGGTTTCAAAAGAGTGTTTTGCTCTGCTCACAGGTGCCTTGCTTTACAAAAGAAGTGATCAGAAAGAAAGAAAGGGTTATTTCCCATKGYGTRTGTCAATAGCARGTTRTMTTCCWGGAAAGGAAATTAGGCCGRCARTGAAAGTGCTTTGTAATTTTGTCARCTCTTTAAAACAAACATCCCCTCATCAGAAAAGAAGTTCCCACAGAACAAAAAAAACYTCACAGCCAAACTGCACACACAAGAAACAACCCTTCCTACTTTATGGARGAATTTAATGGTTTAGGAGTGGCAGCAGGCTTTGAAAAGGAGTTACTCTAAACTTATAACCTTTATAGATGAGATTGATTAAACCTTGCATTGCAGTAAAAGGGCAAGGTTGCCAAAGCCTTATGGATAGATGTTTGATGAGCAGGTGCTAGTGTGACTCTGTGGGGTTCAGTCCTTACTGTCCTTGTGTCAGAAAGAGATAGGTGAGTTCTGTTTAGTGTGTGCATTCATTCATGACTGTGTTTTTCTCCTTCAAGAGGAGAGTGACTAGGTCAGGTGGGTTCATGCAGAAGGAGTGGAGATWGTTCCTTCCGGGGGAAAGCAGAAGGTTGCAGAGAGTACAGGATGGAGCAGGAGCTGGAGAGGAAGAGAGGACAAAGAYTGGGAGCCTGCTGCTCAAGAGAGAAACCTGAGATGGAGCCCTTACAGAATCAAGAAGCAGCCAGCCAGCTCTCAGAAAAAAAAGAGAGAGAAAATTCCTATAATACAGTTGGCTAGAAGTAAGGATCTTTCTGCAAGGTCAAGARAGGAATGTAGCGTTTTTTATAACCCCTTTGCATTCTTATTAAGTGTTAGTTTGCTTTCTGTTGAAGAAGCTTAGAGAGATTTTTTTTATATTTTCTATGTGATAAAACATACCTTTAGTATAAAAAATCTTGTGTTTGGGGAGCTTACTTTAGGGAAAATAGCTCAGARGTTTGGCTGATTTGGAATTCGAAAACAACCTGCTTAAAATGTTGACATTGGTTAATGATGGTCTGATCTTTAGTATGTCTCAGTGGAAACAGGTGCATTTSTAAGAGTGTACATAATTAACCTTTGCTGCAATGTTCTCAAGATAAGGGGATTCTTCGGTTTGAGTGTCTAAAATGTCCTTGTGAGCCAGAGGCTGTAGGGGAATATCACAGGAATTGTTCAGTGTTGTCTGTGTTTATGTGAGCATACAAGATCATAAAAGAATGAGAATGCGTATAGCATGATGTTGTTATTATTATAATCATGCTTGTGATTATTAGACAGTATGGTATCATTAGTTTGGGTCTGTTACCTCATATTTCTTCTCAGACTTTATTCTTGATGATAGCTGTAAGTCACTAATGTAAATGCTGCTTTTGGACCACAAGGGTTGGATTGTGTGTTGGAGGTGTGAGTTTGTATGATCCAAAGGGTATTTCAGAGCTTAGAAACTAAAATAAAAAACCCAGCCAAATAGTAAATAATAGAAAATATGTTGTATACAGGGTAATGAATGCCTGGGCAGTAAGATGAAGTAGTGGTTAGTTCTGCACAAAATCATGTAACTGAACTGTTTTSACCTTAATTTGCTCAATGATACTGACTTTTCTGTCTGTTGCAGAGTATAATTTTGTGTTGCCCRAGTGCCCTTGTGTGGCATTATTCCTTGACTGATAGCAGGATAAAGACTGGCTCTCCATTGGACCACCTGCCTATAGCCCCATCCAACCTGCCCATGCCAGGGGGGAATTCAGCCTTTACACAGCAGGTGAGCAGCCTTTAGAAAAGGGAGCTCTTGTGGTTTGGATAATAGCTGTATCTTAGCTCTTTCAGAATTTTCTTTTCATGTTGTGTGATAAGCGGAGCTGGAGGTGCTATCTCACTCCCAAGGAATTAAGTTGCTCCCATTCTGCTRTAAGCCAGACAATGATGTCCTTGGAAGATGGGCAGAATCTAACCTTAAGTAGAATTGCTGTCAACTTCTTGGTTTCCTGATAATTTTGTTCACAGGACTTCTAAGGCATCCTTTTGTGTGTTTACACAAATCCATTGTTTTTAGGTTCGGGCGAAGCTGCGTGAAATTGAGCARCAGATAAAGGAACGTGGCCAGGCTGTGGAGGTTCGCTGGTCATTTGACAAGTGCCAAGAAACCACAGCAGGTAACTTGCTGTAGGTTAAAGTTTCTCTCACCCTGATCCCTGTGCTACTCTCCAAAATTTCTGTCTGGCTATTCTTTTTGAGTTTTTCCTATTTGCTACTGTTTGTATTTACTATCAGCAGTAAGACATGGCTTTTTTTCTTTCCAGTGCAAAATCTTACATGGGTCTGTTTCTCCAGGTATAGGGGAGTTTATATTTCTGGAAGCTGGAAATAYGTATCRGGGAACTATACTCGTTTATGTGCCATGCCCTGATGCTTTCCCCTAAAACCTGCTGTTGGCTACAGTGAGAATGAGGATATTAAGCTAGGTGGACCCTTGCCTGACTGGTACAGCTTTCCTTGGGCAATGAGCCCAAGCAATGAGCTTGCAGAAAATTCTCATGGAATCACAGAATGGTCTGGATTGGAAAGGTCATTAAAAATCAAGTAGTCTCAATTCCCCTGCCATRGGCAGAGACACTTTTCTTCTAGACTTGCTTGCTCAGGGCCCATCCAGCCTGATCTTGAACACTTCCAGGAATGGGACATCCACAACTTCTCTGGGCAGCCTGTCCCAGTGCCTCACCACCTTCACAGGGAAGAATTTTTTCCTAACATCTATCCTCTTTAAGTTTAAAGCCATTCCTCTTTGTCCTGCCCTTGTAAAACGTTTCTCTCAGGCTTTCTTGTAAGCTGTCCTTAGTGTCAAATGTCAGAGTTTGGTCACCCTGGAGCCTTTCCTTCAGGGTGAACAATCCCAACTCTTTCAGCCTTTCCTCRTAGGACAGGTGTTCCAACATTCTGATCACCTTGGTGGCTTCCTCTGGACTTGYTCCAACAGCTCCCTGTCCTTGCTGTGCTGGGACCCCAGAGCTGAGGCAGCTCTGCTGGTGGGRTCTCACAGAGTGGAGCAGAGGGGCAGAATCTCCTCCCTCCCCTGTTGCCCACGGGGCTTTTGCTGCAGCCCAGGACACCCTTGGGGCTTTCTGGGCTGTGAGTGCACATGGCTGGGTCATGTCCATCCTCTCCTCCAGCAGCACCCCCAAATCTTTCTCTGCAGGGCTGTTCTCCATGTGTTCATCTCACATCCTGGGGTGATATTGGGGGTCACCCCAACCCAGGTGCAGCACCTTGTCCTTGGCCTTTTTGAACTCTGTGGGATTTCCATGGGCCACTGCTCGAGCTTCTTCAGGTCCCTCTGGATGTCATCCATCCTTCAGGAGTGTCAGCCAAATCACGCAGCTTGTTGTCATCTACAGACTTGCTGAGGGTGCACTTGATGTGTGTCTATGTCACCACTTGTCACTGATGTCCATTGGGACTCTCAGCCTTTGGCCACTGCCCTCCAGATGTGACTGTCCAGCCAGTTCCTTGTTCAGTGATGGGTAGGCAGTCCCTTTGTCAGAAAACCCCAGTATTTTGGTAGTAGCACCTTCCATGGAGCTGTGGATTAATAARCTGGGCCCATCTGTTTCTYCCARYGTCATTGCCTGTARCTGGAAGGASAGAAGTGAAAATAACCTGTGTTCTAGAATCCCKTGCTAATGGTCCCAAGGTCCTGAAGTCCCTTTTGATCATCTTTGAACTACACTTGCCACTTCATCCCCTCCTGTGTGGGAGACCAGTAATGGGTAATAGTCAGTGGGCTGTACCAGGCTAGGGAGTTTCTTGATTTCGTGTCTTTAACCTGGACCCCAGGAATGCATCAGACTTCCCTTAGAAAAGGGTCCATTCAGCATTTGGATAAAGGGTCCAAACCCTCTGTTCYACTTAGAAGAGAATCACCTACAGCTACAACCCATCTTTTCTTCSTTTTGGAGCTGGTCTTGATATTAGGTATAGGCCCTTCTGACCTTGGCAGCACATCWGGTGTTGTTCTAGAGTCTGYTGTACCAGGTGCCAAATACACATTTCTCTTCTCTGTTCTCTTCTAGGTTTCACTATTGGCCGTGTCTTGCATACCTTAGAAGTTCTGGACAGTCACAGCTTTGAAAGATCTGACTTCAGCAACTCTTTGGATTCCTTGTATAACAGGATATTTGGGCTGGGTCCAACCAAAGACAGTCATGAGGTGCTCTGGGATGTTGCTGCTGGGCCTGGTCTTGGATGTGGCTGTGTTCTTGTTTATATCCCAGTGTTACTGTCCTGTGTCTGCAGAGAGCTGACTAGGTAGTGGCCTTTGGCCAAGAGACATGGTCTCCATTGAAAAGGATTTCATGCAGCCTTGTTAGGAAGRTACTAAAGTGAGAAGGGGGGTTCTGTGCTCCAGAAAGTCTAACAAATACATGTAAGCTTGAGAGAATTCACTGATGAAAGACCGTCTGGATACCAGATTAGTGCTAAGGACTTACTAGCATGGTCACATTCAGGGCTGGCTGCTGATTCCTGAGAGCTCACAGTTCAGGYTCCTCTTAGTCTGGGAGGTGGTGTATTTGTGGTGTGTAGGACCATAGTGCATCCAGTACTGCATTGGTTCCTACAAGGGAGCTGCAGGACTGGCTGTTCAAATACTTTGGATGAGGGTGTTAAGAAGTTATGTTTCACTCAGTGCTGTGATGAGCACTCTATGATGTGCTGCTGGAAGGGAGATGATTTTCTGAAGSAGAGTTAGTCTGGAGATTTGTCAGGGGCTGTGGACTTCATGTTGCAAAATGGAGTCAAAGCAGGAGGGCTCTAGCTTGACATCTCCCTGTTAGGAGGAGGGGATCATAGCAGTCTTCAGCCTGTGCTCTACTAGAAGTAGACTGGCTGATTTGCTCAAATCTTCTGTTGGCTCAGGTTCTCACTGGTGCTTCCATCTCCCCAGATCTCCCCAGATGATGATGCTGTGGTGGCCTTGCTGTGCGAGTGGGCTGTCAGCTACAAACGCTCTGGGCGCCACAGGGCCATGGTCGTGGCCAAACTCCTGGAGAAACGTCAAGCAGAGATCGAGGCTGAGGTATGYCCTTATTCTTGGAAGTCTGGGAGCAGTAAAGGAGAGCTGAGGTTACCTAACTCCGATTACACCAACAGGCAAAGGCTGATCAGCACAGTGCCTCTTGTCACTGGTGCTGCTAATTATGGCATTTGCTCCATCTGACCCAATGTAGGTCATAGATGAGCCTGTGGGATGCTGCATATCCCATTTCTTGGATACATTTGAGGCCAGCTGATTGCAGTGCARAAGCRCTGACATACTTGGAGACTGAAGTAGCTTACAGAAAGCTGTGTGGTCGCTTGCCTRTAAGAGCAGAATAGAAACATTTTCTTGAAGACTTCTTTTTTGAGATTTGTATAGGATAGGAAGATTCTCCTCTGTGTCAGCAGTCAGTGCTTTTTTCTGTTTCTGCAGAGATGTGGGGACTCTGAAGTCGTGGATGAGAARGGCTCCATCTCCTCAGGCTCCCTGTCAGCAGCCAGTGCTCCTGTCTTTCAGGATGTCCTTATGCAGTTCCTTGACACTCAAGCTCCTATGCTAAGTATGTAAATAACTTGTGATCTCAGTTTCTAGCTTTCCCTCTCTTGTAAACTTTGAATTTGTGTGCAGTTCTCTTGTGTGTAGGTATTGGTTGTATCTAAATTCCCTCTCTTGCTTCCTTGCAATCGAGAGCTTACCTTGGAGAGAGGAAAAGCAACTTACCGGGCCAGCTGACAGAAAGATAATGCAGAAACACTTCTGTTAACAGAGCATTGACCAACAATTAATGAGTTTAGCTTAATTAGGAATTATTTCAGGCTGAAAGCTAGAGAGGTTTTTAACTAGTGACAGAGCTCTCTCTAGCTGTCAATGGAAGTTCTGCAGACAGGYTAAGGGGGATAGGATAACAGGTTTGAATGATGCAGGCAACTGTTTGTACACCCAGGAATAGCACTTCCAGGCTAAAGTCCCGTGCCTCTGGGCTGTGACACTTGAGAGCTTTTGACTTACTGACTAATTTTTGAAACTGGACTTTCTGCTTTTAGTCCCTACTGTAATGTCAGAAGTGTGTATCAGTCGCTGTATTGACATCTCAGGAAATGCTTTCCTTGCCCTAGATTAGGTGGCTGCTGTTGTTTATAGTGGTGCAGAACTACTCTGATAGCCCTGACAGACTGTGTTGTCCTTTCAGCTGATCCTGGAAAGGAAAATGAGAAGGTGGAGTTCTTTAACCTGGTGYTGCTGTTCTGTGAGCTAATCCGACACGATGTCTTCTCTCACAACATCTACATGTGCACACTCATCTCCCGGGGTGATCTTGCCATGGATTCTCATGGGCCTCGCCCTCCCTCACCCTTCGATGACCCTGCTGAGGAGCATGACAGGAAGGAGACAGAGGGAAGCAGTGGCATCAAGCTGGAGGTGAGAGCACGAGCACCATAGCCCTCCTGTACATCTGTGTGTTGTAGTTGCCTTTTTTTACCAGCTTAGCAACCTCCTTGTTATTATCTGCTGGAGGATGTAGCACTGACTCCTGCTCTTCCTTYCCCCAACCTATTTCCTTAGTATTTCAGTTTAAGGTTGTTCTAAGTGACTGAAAGGACCTGCAGGTTGTAAAATGGTAGATAGAAAAATCTTGCTTGGCTTGAAACRGGGCAGCATATCATGAGGTGCTGTGTGAGGCCTGACCACGATGTTTGAGGTGTATCAGGCTCCAGCTTGCCTGGCACTATGGATGTGGTGGCATATTGCTGTCWCTGCCCAACATAGACATCAATGATGTTGTCAACAAACACTCTCTTGTTCCCTGATGGATCACTGAGAGTAAAGCTGCTCTGTCTTTTCCCAGGACACAGGTCTTTCAGAGCCTATGGACATTGACCATAACCCCAGCATGCTGTTTGATGACATGGAAAAGACAGACTTTTCGGTATGTTCCATCATTTCCTACCTGATACTCAGTAAGTAGGGTCAGTGTGTTGTGGTGGGCCCAGGAGCAGCATGTGCATCTCGGCTGGAAGTGGCTGGGTTGTAAGGCAGTTGGCACTGTGAAAGGTCCGTGTAACCTATTTATGTAGGTTGGTGTTCATCAGAGTAGAGTGAGTGCCAGTTATTTGTGTGATCTCTATGCTCTGGCTACTGTCAGCCCAGGGTTTKAGCAGGGTTGGAAGTGGCTGTGAAATAACTGATCATGATGGCCCAAGTTTGAGAGTGATGAGTTGCAGAGGTTTTTTTGATCCTGGGAGAAAACTGGTCTGCTTTCATCCTCCTCTGTGGCCTTCAGTACTTCTTGAGGTTTACAGTTCCTCATATTTGTGGGCATAGTTCATGGTAGCAGAACACTTGAAAGTACTTAGTAACTAAATTAACTTGTAATGCTTGAAAATTCCAAGTACTTACATTTATGCAGCCATTTATGACCTTTCAAGGTACATGTCAGGCACGTGTGATGTAAAGCTATATGCTTTCCAAGAACCCTCACTTTTTCTGTGGAAGGAGTTGTTTCCAAAATTTTAAGCCATGAATTTATTACTGTTGTGTTTAACTCAGTATACAACATGGACCAGAAGGAGAAATGGGAATAGTCTCTTAGCACATTGCCTTGGTTGTTGCCGTAAGAACTGGATGTTTCTCCAACCCTCCCTTTCCCTGCTCTTTTTTAGACCTGAGCAGATGTGCTTTCCTTCAGCAGTCTTTACTGTTCCCTGTGCATATGTTTTAACTACATTTTCTTGTTCTTATGTCTCCCAGATGTTTTCTCCACCAATGCATTGTGAATCTAAAGCCAGCCCTTCCCCTGAAAAGCCAGATCCTGAAAAGGAAGCAAAAGCTCTGCTGAAGGATAAGTCTGTGGAAGGAATGCTAGCATCCCTGTATGACCAGCCTCGGCACATCCAGTATGCAACACACTTCCCTATTCCTCAGGTACRAGATCTGCTCATAGCTGCACCCCTGTTGCTGCCTTGTGCACTGGTTATGAGGCTGCTGTGTCTCCCTGCTGCATAAGGAGCTCTCCTGCTTTTCTGGATGGCTCCTTGCTTACTCTCAGAGAAGCTTCTGAGATGAAGCTTTCCTTTTTCTTTCAGAGATCCAGATGTGAAACAAGATTAAAGCATTCAGCCTTGTAGTTGCTAATGCAGTTGTCTCTTTCGGTTCCCCAGGAGGAGTCATGCAGTCATGAGTGTAACCAAAGGCTGGTRGTTCTTTTTGGGGTTGGAAAACAACGGGACGATGCTCGACATACAATCAAGAAAATAACCAAAGACATTCTAAAAGTCTTAAATAGAAAGAGTACTGCAGAGACAGGTTAGTAGAGCTTGAATCACTCCTTTCTGAAGTAAGAGCATCTTTCCAGTTGTGTGATTCCCTTGTCTGGAGTCTCACAGTGAAGATGTTATATAATCTGCAATGTCTGATAAGAGGTACTAGTGAATGAGAGTCTGGAATGGTGCTCTGTTTTCAAAGAGATTAACGAGCAAGTAAGRCATTTGGTTCCTGTTGACAGTATCTGTTTCATTGCACTTGTCTTCAGAATGGAATTGAGTTCAGACTGAGACCCTGGCTTTTCAGATTTAATTTTATTTATTCTTGTATTTAGATCTTTGCCCAAGAAGCAAAAAATACTTTGCAGTGCATATTTGGCACACTTCACTAAATGTCTCGTGCTGTTACATTTCAGGCACATGCTAAATGCAGAGGATAGRAAGTTTGGGTAGCTGGGTTAAAGTYAACAGAAAGCCTCTGATGTTCAGCTGCTGAGAATTCTGGCTACAATTTTTCTTTCTTAGTCTGATACCTGAAAGGCAACTTGAAATGTGGTAGAAAGATGATGCTTTAAAAGRTGGAGTGCTCTGAAACTTTTGTGGCTGAGTATCTCCAGTCAAGAATGCCTGTTCTCATCAGGGAATAGACATATCTCTAAATCAGGACAGAAGGGTACTCCAAAGAGTACTTTCACTGGGGGTAAGCTAGATGTTAGCTGTACTGTCATTCTTAGGTTATGGATTCTTTCCTCAACAGGTTKKTTTTTTTTTTTTTYAATTCATGGTGGTTCTTMTCAACTTAATGTCTAAGATTCMGGCCTTTTGCCTATGCTGCATGATAGGCTGATCTTGCTGAGGGACTGGCAGAAGCTGATGGCTGATGTTTAATCCTCTGGTGAGGAAAGTAGCCTAATACTGTTTTCTGATTTTTCCAACTTTGGTAGGTGGAGAGGAAGGCCAGAAGAGGAAAAAGAGCAAGCCAGAAGCATTCCCAACAGCTGAAGATATCTTTGCAAAGTTCCAGCACCTTTCTCACTTTGATCAGCACCAAGTCACATCTCAGGTATGAAATTTTCAGGAGTGCTATCCTTCTTGGGCCCTGTCTGTGTTTCTTTGTGTTACTGAGACCCACCTCCTAGAGGGAAAAAATGAGATGAGCCTGCTGAGGGACCTCTGGAACAGAGATAGTACTGTTTGTTGTCTCGCACTTGCAGGTATCTCGTAATGTCTTGGAACAGATCACCAGCTTTGCTTTGGGAATGTCATACCACCTGCCTCTGGTACAGCATGTGCAGTTCATATTTGACTTGATGGAGTATTCACTCAATATCAGTGGTCTTATCGACTTTGCCATCCAGGTAAGGGCAGTGTGCTCAGGTGTTTCCTGGGGAGGGATTCATCCACCTGACAGGCAGCAGATTTGTGTTGTGATAGTTGTCGTGCTGTGGTCATCATTGGTGACCCATGACCTGTGTCATGGAGATGGTCAGGTTAGATGGTCACTGTGATGCTTCTGGGCTGCAGCTGTAAGGAATAGGTTGTTTGTGGCAGATAATCATGTGTGTTCTGTTCTGAGGATTATTCTTCCAAAGGCTTTGGGCTTGTCTCCAGAGAACTTGCATTTCATCTCTATCCCTGGTTRCAGCAGGGCCTTGTTCTGAGCAAGAAGGGGATTGCCTGTCCCTGGCATCCTTCCCACCTCGCTCCCTGGAAAATTCCTTGGCACATGGCAGCTCAAGCTGCCTTCTGGATTCTGTAAAATCCTGTTGCTGTTTCTGCAGTCTGTACCAGGTGTCTCTTGAAGCCTAGCTGAAGGAATTGTGGCTGTTAGCCTGGAAAGGATATCAGAGTGAGATTTATGCAGGATAGAACTACCAAACAAGCTGCTTGATACTGCCTGTGGCCATATCCCAATCAGCCTCTGATACCCAAGCCCTGACAGCCCCTTGTACTGCCTGAAACTGTACTAACTGTTCTGGGGTACATCCCTAAGCAGAAAGTGCCTGKCAGTGCCTTTCCTGGCAGGTCCTATAGGCTGTTGGTTTGGTRTGCCTCCTCCCTTTCTGACCATACCTTACCCCTGTGGCTGTTGAAGGGTTTTTCTGTCATTGGGTGCAGTTGCTGAATGAACTGAGCGTGGTGGAGGCAGAACTGCTGTTGAAATCCTCCGACCTTGTTGGCAGCTATACCACCAGCTTGTGCCTGTGCATCGTGGCTGTGCTGCGGCACTACCACTCCTGCCTTATACTGAACCAGGACCAGATGGCTCAGGTCTTTGAAGGGTAAGGGCATCTTCCCCTCACTCTGTGTCAGAAAGCATATTTTGGGGATTCTTAAGGGGCAGGGACATCTGTGTCCTTCCTAAAAGGCAGATAATTGATACCTGAGGGTTCAGCTCACTTTTTTTGTCTCTCTACAGTCTGTGTGGGGTAGTGAAACATGGCATGAACCGCTCRGATGGCTCCTCAGCAGAGCGCTGTATCCTGGCCTATCTCTATGACCTGTATACCTCCTGCAGTCACCTCAAGAGTAAATTTGGGGAGCTCTTCAGGTGAGTCTGATGCAGCTGAGACGCAGTGGGTACTGCCTGCTGTAGTACCTTGACTTAAACATTGCTTTTGATCTTGCTTGATGGGATTGCCCGAGATCCTCTCAATGACTCAGTGGATAATCTTGACTCTTAAATCATCATCTTTTGGTAAATTGCCTTCACTAGTCCTTTGCACCTCCACTGGTGTGTACCTACCCCATTCCTGGAGGACAGATGTAGCCAGTTTCGTTCTTGTTAAGCTGATGACTGAGCAGTTCATCTTAAAGGTGGTTCTCCAGAACCTTCTCTGAGGGCACCCACGTCAGAAGAACTCCAAAAAAGCATGTAGAGGATTTAGGTCCAAAGGAGTGTGAGTGGATAAATTAACAGAGGTTTGGAATGATTTACCTATAAGGAACTGAATCTCCTCCCCACAGAAGTGGAGTACTGATAGAAATTTTGTAAAGTTCTGGCTGGTATGAAAAATAAACTGAATGTTCAACATGTCTTTGAACGCAAACACAGAAAGGAATGAATAGAAAATAACAAATGGGAGTCTTTATTGGTACACAGTGATCTTGAGTTTCAACATGTTTTTGCCAAGAGAAGGTTTGTCTTTGCTCACCAGAGATCAGTGGCCACTTAGTTTTTTGTGTACCTAATCTCTTCTCTGTCTTGTTTAGTGACTTCTGCTCCAAGGTGAAAAACACAATTTATTGCAATGTTGAGCCATCTGACTCCAACATGCTGTGGGAACCAGAGTTCATGATTGACACTATTGAAAATCCTTCTGCACATAACTTTACATACACCAACCTGGGCAAGAGCCTGAATGAAAACCCAGCCAACCGCTACAGYTTCGTCTGTAATGCCCTAATGCACGTGTGTGTGGGACACCACGATCCAGACAGGTGAGAGGCAGAGCTTTCATGGTTCTACTGAGAAAGTAAATTTTTTAGGTGAGGGTAAAGAAGCCAGTAGCCATATATTGGCTGTCTTGGGATATGAAGAAAGAAGAGCCAAGGCTGGGGTCCCTTAGAAAATCGCTGACCTGATGGCATGCATGAGTGGCAAAGCTGACCCTCTGCTTTTTTTTTCATTATTTATTTAACAGGGTGAACGACATTGCTATCCTGTGTGCTGAGCTAACTGGCTACTGCAAGTCTCTAAGTGCCGAGTGGCTGGGTGTGCTCAAAGCTTTGTGCTGTTCCTCCAATAATGGGACCTGTGGCTTCAATGATCTCCTCTGCAATGTTGATGCAAGTGCAAACATTCAAAAGGGGAAAAGGAATTGAAGCAGGAGTGGAGGGATCCCTTGGGAGAAGGCAAAAGTGAACAAGGGATGGAGGCTTTGTCTTCTGAGGGCAGGGAAAAAGCTTTGAATAGTGGGGGCTGCCGTTGGTGTTTGCTGCAGCCTGGGCAGACCGTGGGCATTGACCAGGGGTTATGGGCCCTTCTGCCCCCCAGCTTCTAGGAATTGCTGACAGAGGGAATGAGGTAGAGGYGGTTTGGATCACTGGCTGATCTCCTCTCTTTCAGGTCAGTGACTTATCTTTCCATGATTCCTTGGCCACCTTTGTTGCCATTCTCATTGCCCGGCAGTGCTTGCTGCTGGAGGACCTGATTCGTTGTGCTGCTATCCCCTCACTCCTCAATGCTGGTAAGTGCATCCCTGCACAAACCTGTCTGAGTCTCACTTCTGGCCCAAAGGTCTGTGCTTAATGGATACTTGGTGAACCCCACAGTTAGGAAACATGCCTTCAATACTTCTCTTATAKGCAATAACTGAATGTGATACTTTAGAGAAATTCTGACCTTTTGATTTCTACGAAAAACTGGTTGTGCTAAGGTTTTTCACTGCCCTGCTCTCTCAAGCTTGTGTGCAAGCTGAAATAAGCATGGAGAGGTGTTCCTAGTCTTGCTTTGTGACTAGTGTACTTAGGTCTGAACTCCAGCAAGACACCTCCCACTGATAATGCTGTTCAGCTTAGCATTTTGGCTAGAGCAGCCAGCTGACCACTGGGCCTACAGCACCTGTGCCACTGCCTTATTCTGCCACCAGCCTTCCTATCTCTGCTCTGGGGATTGCAGCATCCAGACTCTTGACAGGGTGAAGTTGGAAAGATGGAGCCAGCAGAATGCAGTGCATGCCACTGGGGATAATCCTGATGGATTCACTTGCTTGCATGTTAATTGCTGCACATGCTCCATATTTGTAAACACAATAAGGCTGCCGCAGCTTCTCGGCTGGTTGCTCCAGGGCAGTGCACTGTGAATAGCTTTTGGAYTGAGAGTCAGCTCTCCTGGTGCTTAAGAAATCTCAGTTGTCTGTTTTCTTTACATAGCCTGCAGTGAACAGGACTCAGAACCAGGAGCACGTCTGACCTGCCGGATTTTACTCCATCTGTTTAAGACTCCACAGCTGAACCCATGCCAGCAAGAYGGCAGTAAGTGAATGAACCTAGAGCCTTTCTTTATTGTGAAAGTAGTGAGGCTCTTGCACCCCAAGAGGAGAGATACAGGACCTTATGGTTAGAGATCATAACGTRCTTGCTTTGAATAAAGCAGGCAGAGCCCAAAGAACAGTACCCTTCCATTTATGTCACTCCATGGTAGCCAGGCATTGGGGAGATGGTTCTTGGAGGCAGGAAACCAGCCAGTAGAGGTGGCCTTGCTGTCATTAAGCYATTAGAGTAATGATCACTTCTTCTTTTATGTCTTGAGCTTTGTATAGCCTCTTAACTTGGTGCCAGAAGCTGCTGTTTTACAGCACTCCTTTTTTGTGTGATGATGGAAACATTCCAGGAAGCTCTGTTCTTGGCTTCTCACCAGTATCCTGATAGCTCAGATTTCTAAATCCAGCCTGTATTCTAGGTCTAGGGTACTGTTGGAGCTTGGAGTTCATGACACAGGCGCTGCACCCCATTTGGATTTCATGGTTCAGTTGTCACAATGTGATTGGCACTATGCTTCTTGAAACTTAATTAAATGGACCCCATGTTACAGTTRGGAAAGGAACTGGCCTCAAGATTCTCTGAGCTGAATTTTATGGTACTAGCTGGCACATAATTCAGGCAGCTCTGGAGCCCATGCCTTTCTGTCTTGTTGAGTATTGCCTTTCCCCTTTGTCCTCTTTACAGACAAACCCACTGTGGGAATCCGCTCTTCCTGTGACCGTCACTTGCTGGCAGCTTCCCAGAATCGTATTGTGGATGGAGCAGTCTTTGCAGTGCTGAAGGCTGTCTTTGTTCTGGGTGTGTACCTGCGTTAGCCTGAACTTCTAAGCATGTTTTTTAGGRGAGTGGGAGAAAGCCACTATATTATATGTGTTGGCTGTACAGAAGGCCAGAAGAGATCTGTTCTGATATGAATATGTGGCTTGTCTGTAGCTGTAAACATGCTTTGAGTCTTGTGGCTGCAGAGAGGTCACTGATCCCAAGGAGAGTTCACAAAATCTCAAGATGTTTTTTGGCTCTGGCTTTGTGGTTAGAGTTTTTGATTATGTGACACTTGTGCTTTGCTTTTAGGAGATGCAGAACTAAAAGGCTCTGGCTTTTCCCACCCTGGAGGCGTTGATGATCTCATGGATGATGAGCTGGGCACTAGGAAGGCTGGTGGTCGGGTAGTAACTGTTGAAACAGCTAGCTTGGATATTTATGCCAAGTATGTACTGAGGAGTATATGTCAACAGGTGAGTCTGTCTCATCTCTGGGTTTGTCCTTATCCCTTCTGCAGACAGATRTATCCCATATGCCTTTCTTCATGTTAGGTTTGGCAGGTATTTCTTTGACAGATTAGTGAAGAGCCTGCAGTGTTTGTGTCGGTACTGAGGATTGCTCATCATTAGCAAAACACAGAGACAAACGGTGCTCAAGAATTAGGTGTTGCAGTATGCAGGGACTGCATCCCTTTTCCTTTGGCAACAGCACAGGGCTCATGTCCAAGGAGGGGAGTGCTGGGAGTGGTATGCTGAGATGTGTGCTGGAGGCAAAGATCAGCATGAGAAAGGCAGACAGTTTGTTGAAATGATAAATGGTGGCTTTCAGAATGCAGCTTAAGTGTTGCTTGCAGCTAGGCTGTTAATTTATCCCTGGGCTTTGCAGTGCCCTGTTTAGTTAATTAAAACAACAACAGCAGAAGCCTTTTGCTTAGCCTAATCTGACAGCACCAGTATTTCTATTCCTTTGTGGAATATTGACAATTGAGGAGCTGAAACCTGGCTAATACAGTTGCAGAGTGGAATGGCTGTTACCAASCTGTATGAAAATGGATGTTGAAGGGTGTCCTTAGCCTTGGTTGTAAGTTTATTCTCTCATCAGGAAAGATGTGGTGTTACAATCTGAAAACTGTGTTTTATATTACTAATGTGTAAACCCAACATTAGTGCTGTATTGTCCTCATGCTATTGTTTATTAATTTGCTCACTCCATAGCAGTGTTACCAGCCTACCAAAAAATAATAGGAACTGTCTGTTTTAAGGTACAAATTCAACATTCTTGATCTTACTGAAACCTGACTGTAGCATTTACAGAAACAGATATTCCCTTGCTGATCAAAGTCTATAGGAAGGACTCAAAGTAAGTAAAAAGTGTTTGTGTCCAGCAGCGAGTAGCAGTGTCAGGTATATCACTGCTCATACTAGCAGCACTGGTTATGTAGGAGTGAGCATTCCAACAGACACCTGTGAGTTACCAAATTGTGCCAGAGCTCCTGCAGGGTTCCTACAGCTGCAAAGGGCTGGTGAAATGCTGTGTTTAATATTAACACCTCCAGTGTGAGCAGTGGACACTGCAGAGCTTGCACTACCACTGCCTCAAATGGTAGATTGGGATTTCTCAGTCTCAAGTTCAAGTCTCTATTATAAAATAGACTTAATTGGGAAGGGATGGAGAAAAGGAGCGGATTAGAATTTATTTAAAGGTTTCTTGATAGACTTACAGAATGGTTTGGGTTGGAAGGGACCTTAAAGATCATGGGCAGGAACTATACTTCACTATACTATCTCACTTGGCTTTAAACAGTCCCAGGGATTGGGCATCCACAGGTTCTCTGGGCTACCTGTTCTAGTGCCCACCTCTYGAGCCTTTCCAGGTCCCTCTGCATGACATCCCTCCAGCATGTATTTCTTACCTGTTACAGCAATGAAGTAGATTGGAGATGAAGTCTGAGTTCTTGCAGGAAGCTGAGCAAGTGATGAAACGAGTCTTCCCAAGGATATGTGTATTACCTAGGCAAGGAAGAGAAGATTATAATCAAGAGGTTATGATGTGGCAACACTGACAGGGGGAAATGCAATAGGTATTGGAGAAGTCACCAGATCACAYGTATTGGCAAAGTGCAAACTACATCTGATATGAAGAAGATGATCTAGGCTGTGGTTTCACAAGGATTTTGAACCAGAATTTTAACCTTTCTGATCTTTGTGCTTCAGTGTTTAGAGTGCTGTCCACTGCTGAAGGGGCTTTCCAGCTTTTTAGGCTTACCAGCAGCACCTGTGCMTAATGAGCTGGATCCTCATTTCTTCTTTTGTTGTCACTTCTCAGTGGAACAATTCTCTGATCAAGCTTGCTCTGCAGATGCAGAAGTGCTTATATAGCAGTCCTCTGTTGATTTTAATTGAATGAATTTGCCTAATTTTAAATATGAAAAATTTCTGCTCTAACAAATGCTGCAGGATAACTGTAAATTGAGTGAARTATCTACCTCAAGTTTGGAAACTGCTGCCCTTATTATTATCATGCATTTAGGGAGCCTCARCTGAAATTGAGAGGCTGACAATGACAGTTTTCTGTCTACCTTCTCATGATATGTGACTTTATAAATGGCTTCCATACAGTCAGTTATTTTCCTTTCCAGAGTTTGAAAAGTAAAGTAATTGGGTTTTACTAAGTAAGGGAGTGTGTTTTCCATCACTGTTTGAGAATTAAGGGGTGTGCTTTTCCCCACAACRTGTTCTGGTTTAGTGCTAGCTGCAACGCTGAGTTGCCTGATTTAGGACAGCTCCAGAGCTTTGTTGTGCTGCAAATAGACCGAACAATTTTAARTGATCCCTTCTGATCTTCTGAGCCCAAGTGGCAGTGTTGATAGAGCCTGGGCATGGTAGTGACTGTGTACTGCTAAATCACACCAATATTTGCTCAAAAGAAAGAGCAACTACTGTGTTCCGTTACTGCTGACTTGTCAAAGTTTGTTTCCTCTGTTCTGATTGCGGTGCTGTGCCTGACGCCTGCTGAATCAGGATAGTACAGTTCATGAAGAGAAATGATTATCAGGCATAACTGCATACTAATAAGGCTTTTATGATTTTGGTGTGTTCCATGCATCTCTCTGGGACTGAAAGCAGGGGCGTTGGTTTGGAATCAGACATTGGTTTGACTGTGCTGACTCTGCCTTCRTCTTGCAGGAGTGGGTAGGAGAACGATGTCTGAAGTCCCTCTGTGAAGACAGCAATGACTTGCAGGATCCTGTCCTGAGCAGCACACAGGCCCAGAGGCTGATGCAGCTGATTTGTTATCCACACCGGCTGCTGGACAATGAGGAGGGAGAAAATCCTCAGCGGCAGAGGATTAAGCGCATCTTACAGGTGCAGGCTCCTGGCACAATCTGCATGTCTTTGTAATTGCCACATGTAAATGCAGCCCTCTGAGGGGTCTGACACTTGTTATGGTGTGAGCTGAGGGTGTGGGTTGGTGTTGTCTGAGCTGAGATAAGGAATGACATGAAGTTTGTGTGTGTGTGCATTGCAGAATTTGGACCAGTGGACCATGAGGCAGTCCTCGCTGGAGCTGCAGCTCATGATTAAACAGACAGCAAGCAATGTGAGTTTCTGCTCAGAGGGGATCACACAGGGGAGGGTGAAGTGGCAGCTTGTGAGTTGTAGGGGGAGTGGCCTGGCAGAAGTGGGAATAGGGAGAAAGTAAGTAATGAGGGAGTCAGGCCTGTGAATGCCAAGCACTAGAAGGAAGTAATGAGCCAGAGACCCCAAGAGCAGCAGCCGTGGGGAAGATGGCAAACTCGGTTTATACTGGATTGTGTTGGAATGTGCAAGCAGCGGGTGCCCTCAGAGAAGGACTTGGCTGTCTTTTTTTTTCTCTTTCTCTAGGAGATGAACTCCTTGTTAGAAAACATAGCTAAGGCCACCATTGAGGTATTCCAGCAGTCAGCAGAGACCAGCTCTGCTAGCTGTGCTGGTAATGGAGTCAACAATATCAGTAGCTCAACAAGTGCTACACCTGCCAGCAACAAATCCAAACCCATCCTCAGGTAGGTGTAGAGCCAGCATGCAGCTCCCTTGTAGACAAGTCTGAATYGTAAGTTGCATTGCAAACAGCTTTTCTCTCCTGTGTTGTCGTAGTTCCCTGGAGAGATCAGGAGTCTGGCTCGTGGCCCCTCTGATTGCCAAGCTTCCAACATCAGTGCAGGGCCACGTGCTGAAAGCTGCTGGAGAAGAACTGGAGAAAGGACAACATTTAGGGTCATCATCCCGTAAAGAGCGGGACCGCCAGAAGCAGAAGAGGTGAGTCCAGGGGAAAGGGCAGGCATTGTTTGCTGTACTGATCTCCCAGCCTGGCAGTATAGCTCCTTCTCTGTTCYCTCACAGTATGTCCCTCCTGAGCCAGCAGCCATTTCTGTCACTGGTGCTGACATGCTTGAAAGGACAGGATGAGCAGCGGGAAGGCCTCCTCACCTCTCTGTACAGTCAGGTCCAACAGGTAAGGATCTTGCTTGTCCTCCGTGGGTATCTCATTTCTCCCCTCACTTTCCTCWGGAGCTCACCCCTCCAGCAGACAGGCTCTTGAGCATGGCCTCAGGGTGTTGCCTGTCTTACCCTGTTTGGTACAGGGAGCTTGAGCTGACCATTTCTGAGTCACCAGGTAGTGGGTGGTATAAGCTGCTCTCTCTAAGCTTCAGCATACAGCTGGTAAGGTCTGTCCTCTCTTCTGTATTTCTTAGATTGTTACAAATTGGCGAGAAGATCAGTACCAAGATGACTGCAAAGCCAAGCAGCTGATGCACGAGGCCTTGAAGCTGCGGCTGAATTTGGTGAGCAGTTGCAGAAAAAGAGCTTAACCATCTGGGGTGAAGAGTTGCCTGCCTGTTTTTTTTCCTTTGGAACAAGCACACAGCGGAGGGGCTATATATGTCCTGAGGCAAGGAARTAGGAGAGACATTTGTGCTGTTCTCAGATCTTGAGCCCTGAGTGGGATAGGGTGCATGGATAAACCTCCTTGCTTTGTTTCATCAGGGTGAAATTCAAAGACTTGGTCTCTTTAGTAYATGTGCCTTCCCCTTTGAATGCTTTTGCAGCCCACAGCACTGCTGCTTGCATCTGAGGTTTGACTGCTGACAGTAGTCTCCTTCAGCTCTCAGTAGGAGTTAAGCTCCTTTAAGCTCTGGTTTAAGCTCTTTTCTCACTTCTAAATCTCAGTGTTGCTTGGTGTCCTTGTGACTAAACTCCTTTTCTCTGCCAGGTGGGGGGAATGTTCGACACAGTCCAGCGCAGTACGCAACAGACAACTGAATGGGCCGTGCTTCTCCTGGACATCATCAGCAGTGGCACTGTGGACATGCAGTCAAACAAGTAACTTTCTGACTGATATCTAGTCTGTACAATTCCCAAGTGAGGCAATTGTTAGCATTGCCCTGTTTCTCGTGTGAGCTGGCTATCTCTCTAGATAATCTGTAAGAAGTGACAGCTGAAAGAGACTTTGGAGTAATAGCAGGCTACAACTTTGGTCCTGATAGCCAAGTGCAATCTACCATATTCAGAGCAAACTTGGCTTTCCAGATGCAGAGATATATGCAGAGGAGAGCTGAGTCTGCTTTTTAGAGATGCTGAATGGATAGAGTCCAGTCTTAATGTGTGATACTTCACCTAACTCAAGTGGGAGTAAAACTCAAGTGTGATGTGTAAGGAAAAGGAGGATTAGTGTGGGAGGTTATTCTGAAGACTGGCACTTGTAAATGTGGGCAGAACTCTTGACAATCTAGTAGTATTTGGTGTTGCAGTGATGGTAAAGGCTTTTTATCAGCTTTTCAGGTGACTGACCTTTCTTCTCTGACCAACAGTGAACTCTTCACCACCGTGCTGGACATGCTGAGTGTTCTCATCAAYGGCACCCTGGCTGCTGATATGTCCAGCATCTCTCAGGGCAGCATGGAGGAGAACAAGCGGGCATACATGAACCTGGTCAAGAAACTCAGGGTGAGTTTCAGTGAGAAACACCCTGTATGGGGACCAGAGTGTGCTGTGTTTTGGTTGTCCCAATACGAAGATTTACCTGTCTCATGACCAACACCTCTCCTGCTGCGGCTGTTTAAATGAGGTAGTGAGGGTGGCCCCTCTAATTCTGTAGGCTGAAGGATGCAAGGGTGAGAGATCATGCAGGAATGGAGGCCAATACCAGAAGAGGCACAGGTGGGCTTTGAGTGAAAATTTTTTTTCTGAAAAATTCTGTAAGTTGTCTTTATTCCACTTGTGCAGAAAGAGCTGGGGGACCGTCAGTCTGACAGCCTGGAGAAGGTGCGACAGCTACTGCCACTTCCCAAGCAGACCCGAGATGT
The DNA here is from genome assembly GCF_030028575.1 of Malurus melanocephalus. Taxonomy (NCBI): domain Eukaryota; kingdom Metazoa; phylum Chordata; class Aves; order Passeriformes; family Maluridae; genus Malurus; species Malurus melanocephalus. The sequence continues at coordinate 572,410 of NW_026623406.1, read as the reverse complement.
CATCACCTGYGAACCTCAGGGATCCCTCATTGACACTAAAGGCAATAAAATAGCTGGCTTCGATTCCATCTTCAAGAAGGAGGTAAGTGAAGCGTTTTTGTCTGTATCACAGCTCCYGAGTGCAGGTGTCACCTTGTCCTCTGATGCCTTAAGTCTGCACAGCTTGGGAGGCATCTGTATGCAGTGCCTCACTCCCTGACGAGCTTAAAGTGGCTGGCTGCACGCAGACAAGCTGGCACATAACCATGTCCAAAAAGGGCAGAGCTGGTGTGTTAATGCTGGGTGATAGCATGCTTCTGTGGCCTGAGATGTTAACTAAATTTGAGGTTGTATTTATGGTTATAGAAAGTGTAAAAAAGCACATAATCCCTTACCCAGTCACATAAGGTGCTGAGCAGAGCCAGYGTGCAGGAGACTGGCAGAGATGGGATGAAGGAGACTAGACAGTTGTTGATGAATGCCTTTAGAAATGAGTGCTTTGCCACCTGGAGGAGCAAAGACCATTAGCAAGGACTCAGACTYGTTTACTGAGAGATCTGGAACAGAGCCTGAAGAAAGCACAGTCTCCTGTACCCTCGTAGGAGCAGCAATAGGGACCTGAAGGTTCTTATCTCTTTTGCTTTAAAGGGTTTGCAAGTCTCTACAAAGCAGAAGATTTCCCCTTGGGATCTTTTTGAGGGCTTAAAGCACTCAGCCCCGCTCTCCTGGGGATGGTTTGGCACAGTCCGGGTGGATCGCAAGGTGTCCAGGTTTGAGGAGCAGCAGAGGCTTCTTCTGTATCACACACACCTGAAACCCAAGCCCCGCAGTTACTACCTGGAGCCGTTGCCACTGCCCCCTGAAGAGGAAGAGCCTCCTACACCTGTGGCTTTAGAGCCAGAGAAGAAAACTGCAGAACCAGCCAAGGCTGATAAGACAAGCTCCAATCCTGCTGCCTCCACTGAGGAACGCAAGAAGAAACAGAGCAAAGCCAAGAAACGCAACCAATCCGCCAGCAAAACTGAGGTAATGGGGTGTCCAACAGCTGTGGATGTCCCATGTCCACCACTCCTAGTCACAGAACAGTTCCTAGAGTCTTCCTGAGGGATGGTGAAGATGTGATGTGTTTCTTCTCAGCTGGGAGTACTGGAGCTTTATCCTGCACTTACTAGCTTGGGGAAAGACAAACATTTTCTTAATCCCTGATGGGAAGAAAGGAGTCTGTCCATCTTTGACTTTTTCCTGAGGACTTCTCAACTTTTAAATACTCTTTCTCCATTCATGAATCCACATTAATCTTTCTTAATGCCTTGTCTTTGCAGGACTTTGTGTTGGGCCCTAGCCGAGGGGTTTCCTATGGAGTTGGTATGCCTACAGATCTCTTGCATCACCAGTCAGGAAGCACCATGTCAAGGCTGGCATATGGGCAATCACCAGTGGGTCTCTATGCCCAGAATCAGCCCCTTCCAGCAGGTAGGTGCACAGTGAGAGCTGAACATACTACACCTCATTGGGAACTTTTTCTTATGAGATGGTCCTGTGCARGTCCCGATGCTTTCTCCTTTTGCTTGCCATGTCTAGGTACAGTGATGAACAATAATTCTGGAGTTACAAGATGCAGCAGTAGCCTGTGACTGGTCTGCCTGTTTCTCTTCCTCTTGCAGGTGGCCCTCGCCTAGATACATCCTACAGACCAGTACGCATGCCACTGGGAAAACTGGTTCAGAGCCGTCCTCCCTACAGTGGTGTGCTGCCCCCAGGGATGGGGAGCATGATGGGCATTGACCCCTCCTACAAGCCTGCAGTGTACAGGCAGCAGCCTCCAGTGTCCCAGGGACAGATACTGAGGCAGCAACTGCAAGCAAAGTTGGTAAGTCAGAGTTGTGCTCTTGCTGTTGCTGACTCCCCAGTATAGCATGGCCAGGCTGTTTGGAGCTGTCCCTTTTAGCCAGAGCTGCCCAACCCTGTCTCTTTATTTGCTTTGGAAAGATGTTTCTTGCGTCTTTTTGTCAGGTGTCACCTGCTTTGTGGGCCCATGTCACTAGCARTGGGTGGCTGCTGGGCAATGAGAGGGGCATGTCCTGGCTGGGGGTGGCAGGTTTTTTAGTGGCCTGTTTATCTGAGGTCAGGGGGAGGCAGAAGTCATAAGTAGGTGCCTTCTGTGCAGCAACCTCGTAGGTCAAGCAGTGAAGCCACTTTTCTGGTTTAATGGGAAGGGAACAGCAGTGTTGCTGCCCTTTGGAGATGTTGGAAAATGTGTTTCTCTGTTGCCTTTTAGCAGGGCCAGGGCATAATGGGCCAGCAGCCTGTGCGCCAAATGGCTCCAACTCCGTCTTATGGAACACTGCAGCCCTCCCAGGTAAGTGGCTGCAGCTGCAGGTGGGGCTGGAATCTGGCTCCAACAMAAGGCAGCAGCTTTGTTCTTGCTGCTGAACCTTGAAAGCTCTTGGCTCTTCTCCTTAACGAGCTTCCYTGTGACAATATTTACAGGAGGCTGATGTCCTGTGTTTTTGTTCTCTTTTTCACCCCATGACTAAAAATGGCCTTTTTGTTTCATTTCAGGGTTACACTCCATACGTCTCCCACATAGGCCTTCAGCAGCACCCCTCCCAGTCAGGCACCATGGTACCTCCCACCTATTCTGGTCAGCCCTATCAGAATTCCCACCCCAGCTCTAACCCTGCTCTGGTGGATCCTGTTAGACAGATGCAGCAGAGACCAAGTGGCTACGTGCACCAGCAGGCCCCTGGCTATGGGCACTCCTTGGGCAACACACAGAGGTACTTCCTGCCCTGTGGGATGTTAATAAGCTGTATTTCATTAAGGGTTTCCTTCCTCTGCTCACACGACTAACAGCAAACTCTGCAAACYTGTTCTCCATGCTGTCCTTTGCTTCCTCAGAGGAACACCTTTATCCAGCTTTCAGTCCAGGGAAGAAACAGAGAGATAGGATGAAATTTGGAAATGCTAGTTGTAGGCAGGAAACATTGTCACTAGAAGGAGAAGGATGAAATAGAAAAGTATGATGAAAAATTACCTGGGAAAGTCATAGTTTTGGTTTCAAATCTAACCAGTAGATCACCAGCCGATTTGGGATTTCCACTGCTCCTGAGCAGGCATAAATCTAGCAGAAAAACCATACAGGAGAATGGGATGATGACTGTTACTTAGGGCTTCTAGCAAATCTCAAGGGATTGAACCCTTGAGAGGCCGTCGTGTCCCTCACCTTTCTGCAGAGACAGCATGGATTGCAGGGGGCTGTTTGGCCTATCCTGTTGATGGCAGGAGTTGTGTTTGGATTAAAGAAGCTGGCTGCCTATGAATCCTTTACTCCATGAGCTTGTCTTTTTCTCTTGCAGGTTTCCTCATCAGTCAATACAACAGACCCCCATGATGAGTGGGATGAACCATTTGGGTCCCCAGGGAGTCCCCTCAGGAATTCGACCCAGCCAGATACTTCCTGACCAACAGCAGCAGCAGTACCTGAGGCAGCAGCAGCAGCAGCAGATGCTGAGGGTGAGTGGCTGCTGACAGGAGAAAGGCTGCTGGAGCTGGAGGAGGCTTGCMCAGTTCTGCTTACCTCTGCCCCTCTGTGTCAGGAAGGATGTCACACTGTTGGGGTCTGGCTGTCGTGACTTGCTAGGCAGCTCTCCCTTCCTTAGAGCTGGCCACTCCTGATGGAGATTCCTGCTGCACTGCCTYGTGCCAGTCACCCAGCATGAGCTAAAAGTCTGTTCAGTGCTCTGGCCTGCGTCCCACCTCTTCCTGCTCCAGCTGAGCCAGTAGAYTGTGCAGAAAGGTAACTGTTGTACAAGTGTGTCAGGAGCTAGAAACAAAGTCAACAGCCCCCTGTCCACAGAAGAGCAGGAAAGTTGTTCAAGATGGTCTTTAGGGATGTATCTGCATTTCTCAAGATCAAAATAAGTATTGGTTACAGCTTTCAATGGCAGAAAATCTGGCGTGAATCAGTCCATGTACTGCGTTTCTTACAGCAGATGGTGAAAAACTGATCCAAAGCTGACTGTTAGACCCAGCTCTCTAGGTTCAAAGAAGAGTCACAGGCATGAGTCAACAGACATGAGTATTCCATGGATTTGCATAATGGTTTTACAAATATTAAATATGTGAAATACAGATAGATTTCTAGGAATTACAGAAATGTATTGAATAGACAGAGAAACACAAATAGTTTAATTGGTGAATCCAGTACCTTATGATGAGGCCTAGCAAACCTGTGGAATATGGGGAGACTTTCCATGGCACAGAATGCTGAGTCTTTGTGTTCAGAGAGTGGCCTGAGCGAGAGAGTGGGTCCTGCAGAGAGCTGCAGTCAGCAGTATCTGAGAATTGCTGCCTTGCACTGGACAAGAGAACTGCCTCTGGCATGGTCAGCAGCTTTTAGTCCTTTTGATAAGTAGCACCCCCTGACTATTCACTTTAGTTTCCTTTAGCATTCTCCATCACTCATATTTAGAAGAACATGCCTCAGACAAATTGCTAACACTTCTCCTAGCTCAGTAACTTCATGTACACTTTCAGCTTTTAGCTGACTTTGCTTGGTTGCTTAAAAAACCCACAAGATATCCCATTAGTGTGACTCCTGCTGTGTTACCAGAGATGTGCTGGTTGTAGAACAGACTCCTGGTGCTAGAGCTGACTTCAATGATGCAGTGGCATGTGGAAAGGATGGGTGTCCTTTTGGTTTGTCTTATGTGGGTTGGTAGACAGCTGTTGCAAGGAGGTAGGACATGAAGTTGATGTCCTGGCTAATTTAGTCAATCATCTGCTTTCTTATGTGCTCARGTCATAGCATCCATGTCAGGAACCTGTGACCAAACTGGAATAAGTTAGAAGGCTGTTCTAGAAACTCAGTCCCTGTGGCTTGAATCCTTGATCCAAGCCTCAGTGTGTTCATGACTGGTTCATGTATGGATTATTACTGCCCACTGTGTCATGTTTACTGGCTGTTCTTTCTCACTGTTGTTTGCCCAGTGAACATTCCTAGCGAGCACTTGCAGCTTCCAAAGGTCAGGTTTTTCTAACCTTCTTTCATAAGATACTGTTCCTTCTCCTGATTATATTTTTGTTTGTTTTCTGAGTCTGTTCAAGGTTTGAACCTTGTCCTTTRGAGCCAGTGATTGGAACTGTACCTGTCATCACCACGTTGGGTTTGTTATGATAGCAGTAGTATTTTTCTGTTTCTGCTAGGAATTCTTTTTTTGATCTAGAGTGTTAAAAACTGCATTGACAGATGGGAGAATTGTCTGAAAATTAGGAGAAATGAAAAAACCTTGAGATTTCTGGGTATGTTCTGACTCCAACACACTCTAGTTACTCTCAGCGTAACTAGATCTGTAAACATTCGGTTTTGAGCACCGAATCCAATTTTACCCACATCCTTTTATTGAAGTGTAACACCAGCTGTCATGAGTGGCAGGAAAGGACAGTGAGATAGATTGAAGAGCTGGGGGACATGACTGAGAAGGAACGTCTGAAACAGCTGGGTGTGTTGCATTAGAGAGACAAAGACAACAGGAGAGACAAGCCTCAAAATATTTTGTCTTAAAAAGAAAGAAAAAAAAAAAAACCCTTATCTCTTCTTATCCCTAGGCTGTAGGACCAGGAATGGCCTTGAAACACAACATGTAAGATTCAGGGTAGAGATTAGGGTGAACTCCAGTAGTAAGAGTAACTGACCTGGAGTGGATTGTGTAAGGAGATTATAGGAGCTCTGTTGCTACCTCTGGAAAGAATCTGAGAATTGACTCAGGCAAATACTCATTATTCATTATTGCTGATCTTAACTAAGAGGCAAGAGATGAACCAGCCAACCTCTTGAGTTCTTACTTTTCTATTACTGCACCTTGTTTGCTCCTAGTAATGACCAGTAGACTCTGAGTTTTCTTCCTGTCATCTGTCAGTATCTCATCTTGCAAAAAACTTCGTTGCCATCCCTATATTTCTTGCCATTTCTCAGCCTGGGGTGGAATCCTGGTGAAATTCGAGTAATTTAGGTACCTGTAAAGAAAATGCATGGAACGTCATTCCTCCTTAAGCCCTTCCTGTGCCCTGGTGCTGTGTCCCTTGCCCTGACAGCTCCCTGACGGTCCCTTCTCTTTTGTCTTCACAGCAGCAGCAGCAACAGCAGCAGCAACAACAACAGCAGCAACAACAGCAGCAGCAGCAGCCCCAGCCACCGCAGCCCCAGCCCCAGCAGCAGCCCCAGGTGTCCACAGTGCCTCAGCCACAGGCGCAGGGCCAGCCCCCAGGGCTGGGGATGCAGGCTCTTCCCCCCCAGCAGCCCATTGTGAGTGTTCCCTCGGAGGCACAGGGACCTGAGAGTCCRGCACAAATCCAGCAGTGCTCCACCTGCATCCCCCCCTTCTCCCTCCCTGAGCTTCCCAGGGCTTGTGTGAATGCTGAGGCTGCCAGCCAGGTGGTGTGGCTCTAACTGTGTTTCTCTCTTTGCAGTTCCAGCGCCAGGGCCTTCAGCAGACACAGCAGCAGCAGCAAACAGCTGCTCTGGTTCGACAGCTTCAACAGCAGCTTTCCAGTAAGCCTGAGTGTTCTTGATCCTGTTGCTAGTCTCCTCCCTGCTGTTTTCTATTGCAGGTACTCTGGTGTAGAGAAGCAAGGCCAAGCCAGACTGCCTGTCTGAGGACATAAATTATGCTGGCAGGGAAGTGGCATCAGGACTTAGAGCTACCAGCCCAAGGGGGCACAGCAGCGGGGAGGGCAGTGCTTGCCAGCTTGTGAGCAACCTTCCAGACCTTCCAGAATGTGCATTCCTCCTGCTGCCTGCAGAGGGATGAGGGAGCTGAGCCTTTGTAGGGACTGCCACACAGCTTTCCTGAAAGGATCCAGTGTGCAGCTTGGAAATCATTTGGGGGTATTTTCTCTGCTGCAGGTGACCTCTGAGGGGCACAGGGAGGCTGTAATCCTGGAGCACTCACTTGGTGGATGATCAGAGACACTGTGGTTGTGTTGTGAGCCAGACAAGGCTTCTTGGAGGCAGGAGGGGTACTCTGTGAAGTGTAGCTGGACACTTGCTGTGTTTGTGGTTGTCTGTGGGCTTCTGTGGCTGCTGTCACAGTGAGGGTAATGGCAAAGATGTTGTTCAGTCTGGCACTGTTGTTCCTATAATCTGTATTGAATTACTGGCTGGAGGATCACAATACAGAATCCAGGGTCTCTGCTGTTCCCTTCTGAGTTGCCTGTTGTCATTGTCTTCTGCCACCTTACTGGCTTTTCTGCTGTAAAAGTGATGGAAAGAAATGCTATGAAAATGCTCAGAAATGGACAGCACAGTTGATTGTTGTATTATTTTGCACTGAGTGTGAGACTGCCAGGTATGGTAATAATGTGTGGAGTGGGGGACTTGGAAACTGTGCTTATACTTGTTCCTTAGAAAATCCTTAGTCCTTGTGACCAAAAAAACTCCCAACCAGAAATTTTAATGTGCTAAGTTTCCCACTAGCCTGGTTCACGAATGAAAGTCTGTGTTGAAGGATCCCAGCCAGGACATTCAAGTATAGGAAGACCTTGTATAAGAATATAGAATAGCCATATTTTTGTAGCCTTTCTGTACAGCAAATGGAGCTGTTGTATCTRGAACAGATGTGGGGGTCCAGTGCAGCCTCCTGTCAGCATTCAGCTTCCATGCTGCCTSCTTGGGTTTGCATCAGCTGCCCCTGCAAGCATCTGGAGTTCTCGTTTGTAGTGCCAGGGATGGAGTGGAAAGCAGGAGGTAAACCAAGAACAGCCTGCAGGAGTGTGACAAAGGTATTTTTGGCCCAGGACAGGTTGCCTTAGGAGGCTCCAGGGTATCCCTGAATGTCAGAAGTGTTGAGAAGGCAGCAAGTTGCACTCCTCTCCTTTTACTTAATGGCTTAGAGACAGACATGCTGATGTAGTTTCAGGAAAATACTTACAGAATTTTAGATACCAGACAGTACTCAAATATACTTTGAGCACTGTAAATCAGAGAACATCAGTCCCAGCAGTTTGGATTTTCATGAGATTCTTGAATGTTAACTTTGCCATGTTTCCTGCCTTTGTGCCATCTGGAAGTCCTTTGGGCCTATATGGAGACACTGACAGGAAGCCAGGGAAATTTTCTGTGAAATGTTCACTAACTTCAGTTTCTGTGAGTGCCACAGGATGAGTGACACTAGCTAGCTCAGCAGCTTGTATGGCTGCAGGAGTTGTGTAACTTTATAGGGCTGATTTTCTTTCAAAATCAGAAATAATTAATCCATAAACTCATCCTCMCAGCTACTGGCCACCTCTCAGGGCTTTGTTACGGTCCTCCAATTCCACCATGAGGGATGGAGAGTTTTTCCCTGGGAAACTTCAGGATCAGGACTACACTCTCTTTCTGAAAGAATATGGGATTCTGGCTGGGCTGCTTCCCAAAGGCTCAGGCAGATCCACAGCACAGGAAGTACCATCATGGTTCTGTTTTCCTTTTCGTGGCCTGTGACACTCCTCATACTGCACTGGCGATGTGGGGAGGGAGATCTCTTTTCTGAACTAGACCTTGTGACTGTCTYTGTCTTGACCTCAACAGATACACAGACACAGCAGAACAACAACCCGTTTGGACGCTACTGACCTGTGGCACTTCAGCCTGATTCAGGAGGGAAACGTCACTGTGGATGGACACAGCCTCTTCAGCTTGACCCACACTCTGGGGCAGCCCCCAGCCTCTGTCCTTGTGCCCCCAGTGCTGCTGCTGTCTGTCTCACAGGGAGATGCCAAGGAAGAGTGTTTTATTGTACAGAGAAAAGTGTTTTTACTATCCAATTTCTACAAATGTTTATTGGGATCCCTTGTGGCCAATAGTCTCCCTTCCCACTTTGGTTTCAGTTTTTACTCAGTTTTTAGTATTTTTGTTAAAATAATGATTAAGACATTGTAAAATTTTGTACTTTATTTATACCAGATGAACTCCATACTGCAGACATTCTCGGATGAAATACAGAGAGCTTACTTTGCAAACTGAGTGTGTATTCAGAGCCTGTCTTTCCTCCTCAGCACTCCTCCCAGAACAGCCCACCAGCATCCTCCACACATGGTCTTCATCTCTTCTTCAATAGAACTAATGTCTGCCTTTTCAGCTTTTGTGAAGGCTAAACAATTTGTTTTGGGAAGGAAAGCTCTTCTTCCCTGTTTATTTCATAAGCTGGTGTTCACATACTTGCAAGGGTTTGTGCAAGCTTTGTAGGATTTATGTGTTGATTAAGAGCTTTACTGRTAGTCTGTTGCATGCTCCACCAGGACACAGGTATAAAGCAAAGAGGGACTTCCATTGCAGGGTAATTGTGAGCCCTAACAAGCCCAGCTTCCCCACCACAGCGGTTACTGAGATGCTCAAGCTCCTTGCCTCTGCAGTCTAGGAGGAGCTGCATATTGAGTGCACTCAGTGCTGCTTCTTGCTTCTCATCACAGCAAAGTTTGGCTGATAAGCACCAAGGCTCCTCTCTTAACTCCTTCCTGACAGCCAGGGTGCTTTGTCTGCATGGGTAATGTGCATTCTCCACTTCTGCCCTGGCATGAGGTGTGCCCTTGATGCTCACTGCTCCTGCTGCCTGTTGAACCTGGAAGCCACCAGCACCTTTCTTCTCTCCTGGGTTCTTCGTCAGGAATTTAACCTGTGTGACCTGTGGTAGCTTTTCTTGACCAGCGTCTGCCATCTGTGTGCCTCACAGACTCAGCAACGAGCTGCACCTGCTCTTCCTCTGAGGGCAAATAAACAGTTCTGGAGGGTGGGCACAGCATGAAGGCAAGCTCAGGGAGCTGTGAGGGATGGCAGTGACCCAGGGCAATGCCCCTTGTCCTGGTTGATGGGTCTGTATCTGCTGTCCCAAGAACTGGACCTGAGCACTTTGCTCCATGTGGAGCTGCTCTCTGAGAAGCAGCTGTGGGGCTTGCTGGCACTGCACCCTCCTCTGCCCTGCTTGTCCCCARACACCTGTACCTGTGCCAGGCTCTTGCCATGTGGCTGCAGGAGCATTGGAAGATGTTGCTGGCCGGGCCTGATGGAGAAGACTCAGTTGTGTGTGAGGACAGATGTGTGTRTGCACAGGGCTGTTCCCTCTGTGCCTCCCTGCTTGTCCCCTCCCATGAGGATCATTCTGGGGCACAGCCCTGAGCTGTTGCACTCCCCATCTCCTCCTGCCCGCAGCGTGGGCTGTGCCAAGGGCTGTGCTTGCCGGCAGCCCGTGCTCGCTGACCCCAGCGGTGGAAGCCCCTRCTGCTGCCCATGGCTGTGTCCGGCAGCCCCGGCTCGCAGGGATCCGTGGCCGCGGCTGCAGGACCGAGTTCCCCCCCGTCCTGCCGGGGGTGCGGGCAAGGAGGGGCCACCGTTTGTGCCCAGAACATGCCCCTCTTCCTGGTGTGCACGGTCATGGCCGACAGCCCCCTCCTCTGCCGGCCCGGGGAGGCAGCTGAGCCTGCGCCAAGCGGCATCTTGGATGCTCCTTCTGCATCGCTGCCGCGCCGGAGGTGGGAGGGGGCGGCTCTGCAGCAGCCGGCGCTGGAGCGGTGGCAGCACGGCCGAGGTGGCCGGGCAGGGGTGCGCTGGGGTGTCCCTTGCCCGGTCGCTGTGGCCAGGCGGGAGTGCTGCAGGGGGACAGCAGCGAGGCGGCTGCTGACATCCTGCGGGTGCTCCTGATGGGAGGATCTGGTGAAAGCACCCCAGGAACCACCCTGCCTTCCTGGGACAAAGGGGATGACTTGTCCCTGCCTGTGGCCAGGTGCCTGCTGCCACGGGACCCTTTATCGCACGGGCSAGCAACAGGGCTGGCCCTGCTCTTCCTCTGGCAAAAGGCTTCCCCCAGCTGTGTCAGCTGCTTGGCAGGCCAGCTCTGTGTGGGATGAGCGGCACTCCAGAGCTCCCTTGTGGTGACAGACGCAGGGCTGCCAGTCTGCCCAAGATCCCACACAACCCTCGGTGGCTTCCCASAGATTTCCAGTGGGTGCAGGAGGTTGCAGCGGGACGTGGGGACCAGTGCAAGACCTGGTCACAGCGCAGGGCTGTCGGGGAGCTGTGCTCTGCCTGGCCTGGCTGCGTGCCTTGCAGCTGCTGTGCTGCACATTAGCACTGAGCCGCGGCCGTTTTAAGCAGGTCTGACAGCTTCCAGCCCTTCTGCTCCTTCTCCGAGTCGTGGCTAAACGCTGCTTGTGACAGAGCCAGAGGCAACCCGGGGCATTTTAATACACACTGCCCATTGAGTAATGCACACAGCTGCCCTGCTGCGGCCACCAGTCCAGGGAGGGGGTGGTGTGGGGGTGTGTCTGCTTGATGCTGAGCTCCCTGAAGGCGATGCCACACGGGCTGTGCCCAGCATCTGTGGAGAAGCCCGGGGCTGCACAAATCTTGATGCATTGGGGTGATGGATGAGCTGAAGCAGGCTCTGCCGTGCACACCCACCCCACCCTGCAGCCTGGCATAGAGGGTCCCCATGGACCATACCCTGGGCAAAGGTGGCTTGTCAGGCACTGTCAGAACTGGTGTTGTGCAAGAAAATCGATCAATGCTCAGTCAAGCAACTGAAGCTGGGTGTGGAGCAGCTGTGTGAGTACCCAACCCTCCCACAGTGCTCGTGGTGGGGAGTGGGCCACAAAGCACCACTGCAGCCATGCACCGTGCCCCTGCTCTGGACTGGTTTTGTTGGGAAGCGGGACACAGGAACCCTGCTGCAGGGCAGCTCAGCATCAGTACAGGGTCTCTTCAAGATGGTTATTGGAGCTGATGAATCGTGGTGGGCACAGGGCAGGGCTGTGCATCCATCCCAGGCAGCGCTGGACCATGTTGCCTGCTCAACAGCATAGTGGGTGGCAGCTTGCAGCTCACCCTATATAGATATAAATGTATATACATATAAAAATAGGGTATACATATAAAAATAGTATACCCTATATACACCCTGCATATAACAGGCCASCAACGTAATCAACCCAGCTGCTGACCACCCATCAGCAGTCCCTGAGAGAGGYAGAGGGGCAGGAGAAGCAGGAAAGCTCTGACCTGCTCTGCAGCAGCAGCTGGAAGGCACCAGGGCAGGTGAAGCCCAACCTGCGCTGGGGTGCAGGGTTCTCCCTGCCACTGCACATTCACAGATTCAGTGCAGGTGYCTGGGGTGTGTGGGAGACTCGAAATAAATTGCTGCCCTTCAGATTCTGCCATGCAAACATCTTAAACAGGAAACGGTGCCTGCTCTGTGGAGGCATCGCAGCTGATGCTGCCTTGGCAATGGCAGAGGGAGACAGCAATCAGATACATCCATCAAGACCCAAATCCATTCTCTGTTTCAAATGATTTCTGTAATCCCATCAGGCAAGACTGAAACATCGCTATGGGCAGCAGCAGGCTGTAGGGAGAGGCGGCTCCTGCCAGGAGGCCATGAGTGGGAGGGGAAAATCCCGCCGTGCTGGGACGGGGAATGACAGAGGTGCTGGGTCTGGCTGCACGGTGCTGCCGGGAGCCTATGGGGCTGCGGCTGCTGAGCCTGCAGCCCGGTGCGGGCAGGGCTGGGCCGGGCCCCAAGGCTGAGGCTGGGAGGGGGCACCCCATAGCGGGTACYGGCTGAGCCCTCCCTAGTGCTGCTGGGCACTGCGGAGCTGTACGAGAGGCGGGCCCCGCTCCCCGGGCCGTGGGGAAATGTGCCGGGGCTGAAGGGTGCTCCAGCTGCTGGGGGCTGTGCCGGGGAGCACGGCCCAGGGCTGTGAGAGGAGGGAAAGGGACCCRTGCAGAGTGAGCGGGGCAGCCAGAGGCTGCAGTGGGACAGGATTCTGTGTGCCCAGGACGGTGCAGGATGCCCGGGGCTCTGCCGGGATGCTCCCACAGATGGGGTCGTGTACCGGGGTGGTGCGGGGTGCCTCGGGCTGTGCAGGTGTCCCGCTCAGGACGGTGCGGGTCACCCCCCCCCGCCCAGGACCGAGAGCAGGGCGGTGCCGCCGCCGTGCACGGAGCGGGGCTCGGGGGCCTGGGGGATACCGGGGGTGCAGGTGCGGCTGGTGCCGGTACCCGGAGGGCGCGGTACCGGACTGCGCGGCGCTCGGCGGGTGCGGCATCCCCTCGGCGCAGCGAGCACGGCGGTGCAGGTGCCGGGGCGTGCGGTACCGGGCCCGGCCAGCGCAGCGGCGGGGCCGCGGGATGTCCGGTCGGGGCGGCCCC
>NW_026623406.1:555866-558859 GCF_030028575.1 Malurus melanocephalus | reverse complement strand
GCTCTCGGGGCGGGAGGCGGTCCCGGTTCGGGTGGCGGTCCCGGAGCCGCGCGGCGGAGCGGGGCGCGGCGGGGCGGGGGTTAACGGGTGGGGCCGAGCGCGGCGGCGGCGGGTAACGGCGAGGGTTAACGGGGCCGGATGAGCGGCCGCGGCGAGCCGGCGGGTTGCCATGGCGACGTGCTGAAAGGGGGATTGTGCGCCCGCCTCAGCTGCGCGGCCCGCATCCCGGCTCTCGCCCCGCATCCCGGCTCTCGCCCCGCATCCCGGCCCCCGCCCCGCATCCGCCCGGCCGCCCGCTCCTCTCGGCCCGGCCCGTCGGACCCAGCGCAGAGCGGGGAGCAGGGGCTCTGCGGGCTGGAGCGCTCTCCCTCCAGGGACCGGGATACTCCCGGGGCTCTGGGGTGTCTGTGGTGTGCTGTAGGGCTTGGGGGTACTCGTGTAGGTCCTGGGCRTGCGTTATTTGGGGTGCGAAGATGCTCGTGGTGCTGACAGATATGAGGCTGCTGGTGTGAGCATCCCTGGGTCAAGGGCAGGCAGGAGATCCCCTTGGCTCAATTTATTTGGCATAGCATGGGGAATGACATTAGCCATTGGGCTCCTGTAGTGAAAGGACATTCCCTGTTTCTCTCCTGGGTTAGGGACTGAGTTGGAGGCAGACTTGCTGTCAAACAGCTGGCCGTGCTCATCCCTGATCTGCATCCCTGGGCCAGATATCCATTCATCCATCTATCCCTCCATCCCTGAGTGGGGTGGCAGGTGTAGGGGGTGCTGGTGGATCCAGCAATGCATGCCGTTTCTGGAGTTGGCACCGTTCACCTGAGCTTGACTCGGTCATGCTTGAAGCCACAGAGCAGGACTGGTGTGGTGGGCTGGGGTCTGTCTGCAGCTGGTGCTGTCAGCAGCAGATGAGAGAAATGATGGCCTGAGGCCTTTGTCCARCCAGTTTCTGGACCATGCCCTCCCAAATGGTGACATCTCCTTGTGCCTCTACTGGCAGCCCTTCCCAAGGCCACAGACYTCCCTTAGGGAGGTGGCTCTGACATGACATTCCTGACAGGCTGGGATTTTCCTTCCATCCTCTGAGTGCCTCATCTGATGCTGCTGCTGGCTCAGCCCCAGGTGATGGCAGAGCCAGCTCCCCACGAGCCCCTGTGCTGGCCATGCTTTGTGTCAGCCTGGTGGGACCTTCCTTCCTCTGCCAACCAGGGTGCTCTGTGGGACTGGGAGCATCTGCCATCTGTGTGAGGAGTGGATGTGTCCTCAGAGAGGAAGCTGCTGGTTGCCAAGGCAGGAGTCACTCCTAGCTCTGGGAAATGCTTGTGCCAGGGGTGCACACACCCAAGCACCCACACCAGCACCTGGCCCAGGGCTGGGCACTCCCAGRTCCCCACTGGAACCAGAGCTCTTCCTGCTCTTCAGGCTGCAGGTGGCCAGCACCAGAGCTGGTGTCTGCAAAATGGTTAAAGGCTGACATTTAGAGGTCACACTTTTAGCTCTGTGCATGTGTTTGCTTCATTTGCATTTGCAGTTAGCCGGGCTCGAGGCTTTGCCACTCGCATGTGCAGTTGCCATGGTTACATGTGCAGTCGGGATGTGGAGTTTGGTTGGACACCTGCAAACGTGCAGCTCCCAACCTCCAGAGCACCAGCAGAAGCTGCCAAGGTGCAGGGCAGCCCTCGGACATGGCCTGAGGGCCTGCACAGTGCTGTGCTGAGGAAASGGGAGCTGCAGTGCCCATCTTGGCAGGGTCTGCCTGGTGCTCCCTTGCACGGCCTCCAACTGCCCACACTCAACAGCAATGAGCATCTAGGCCAGCCTGGTTGGAGAGGAAGATTGAATCCATGCCAAGGGGGTTGCCCTGCACTTTTCATCTGGGGCTRTCTCTTTTCCAGACCCCGTGTAGAGGCTTTTGTCCCAAAGGGCTGGAGTGAAGGTGTTCGAGGGCAGGGTGGTGAGGGCAGCCAGAACCTGGGAGTTGTGAGTGGAGCTACTGTGCAGGCTGCCCAGGGGCAGGGGCCTGCCAAAGCTTCAGAAGGCAGCGTGAGAATTGGCAGAGCTCTGTGCTGAGGCTCCAGATGCAGTGGCTGTGTCTGTCCTGGCTCTCCGTGGGGTCTACTCTGGGTACTCACGTCCAACACAGACAGGGATTCATTCCAGGTGTCTTTTGATCAGGATCATGTTGAGTCCGCGAGCAAGGATATAGTGACTGCCAAAATCCTCTGGCAGGTCCCTGTTGGCCTTTGTGTCAAGGGAGGAGGTGTTTTAGGACAGCTGGTAAGGTCATCAAGTCTCAAAGCTCCATCTAAACAATTCCCAAACTGCACCAGCTCAGCCAGCTCCTAACCCCCCCAGCCAAAGCGATTCTGCTGCCTCCCAAGCAATTTGCTGCCATCTTCCTGTATCCTTCCTTCTAGAAGCGATTTCTTTGCAGCAGGCAGGGGAGAAAGGGAGCTCTCTTGGCTGTCCAGGAGCAGCTGTGGCCTTAGACAGAGCAGTGTGGAAGTGCCCGTGCTGCACTGATGGCAGCTGGGGGGATCCAGTAATATAACAGCAGGAGGGTGGAGGGATGGTGGGAAGTGGTGGGGATGGGGACATGGAGTGTGGGTCAGTGCAACAAGTTGTGGAGCTGCAGAGGAGCCTGTGGAACCCCAGAGCAGAGCACAGAGTGTATCTGCCATCACTGTGCACGGAGTGCACAAGGATGGGGCAGGGACAGCTTGGCTCTGTCCTCAGAACTTGCAGTGCCACTGGGATGGGAGTTACCGGCTCCCTGTGGGATCCCAGAGAGAGATTCCTCTGCTGGTGGTCTGTGGCTGCTGCTGGCAGTGCTTTGAAAGGCAGCCAAGGGCATTGTGGCTCCCGGGTCTGCACGGAGGGGAGGTGGGCACAGGCAGCACAGCGAGAGGCGGGCTGGATCCTGGTACCAGGGCACTCGAGGAGAGCTGGGTGTGAGAGCTGGGCTGGGCTGGGCTGGGCTGGGCTGGGCTGGGCTG
>NW_026623406.1:451197-555462 GCF_030028575.1 Malurus melanocephalus | reverse complement strand
GCTGGGCTGGGCTGGGCTGGGCGGTGCTGGACAGGGCACTGGCTGCCTCCCACCGTGACACTCCCTGGAGCTGGGGGCAGGGAGCGGCTGTGACCAGCGCTGTGCGCTGCTGGCCTCAGCAGGATTCTGCTGTGGGTGTGAGGGGAATGAATAAATGGTCCTGCAATTGCCAGAACTGCCAGTTTGAACCCACATCATTCAGACCCTGGAGCGAGTCTGACTGAGAGGAAACGGGGATGAAGAAGGAGCAGTGGAAAGACATGGGTGCTTCTGGCTGCAGCTGCGGGTCCTGTCTGGTTTGTGTAGCTCCTGGAAGTTTTCCCTGGATGGGAGGTTATGTGCAGTTTGGAGGCTTGTCTGGGCTCAGCAGTCATGTGGTGTTGCAGTCTATGATGAAGCCTGCGTTCTTGCTAAGTCTTGAAGTTTTGTGGGGAAACTCTGCTCTTGCAATCTATTCCTTTTGCCATGTTGTCTGCCTGGCAGCAGGGATGGCACGTGGCAGGGGCTGTCTGTGAGCAAGATTTTATGCTGGGGAGCGCTGTTTGGGATGAGACCGCCTTGGCAAGGAGCTCAGAGGATTGTTGGTAAAAAAGCCTTGTTCCTGACACTGCAAAATGCAGAACAGTGGAGCAACATCTGTTATTTTCCAACTGCATCTCACTGCGAGCAGATCCTGTAAGGTGCCTGGCAAGCAGAGCTGAAACTTTGCCTGGTGGCCAGATGCTCTGGCCATGCCAGCAGAGCAGGTGGCAAAGTTTGGGAAAGGTTGCAGGGAGAGCATGTTGCAGGGCTTGTACAGCACACGAGCCTTGTTTGGGTCTGGGCCTGGGCTGCTGAGGGTGAGGATGGCTGGGAAAAGTTTAGTCAGGAGGCTTTTGAGTTGGATTTGGGAAGGTGACTGCTGAGAATGTCCTTTTGTGATGATCAGGGGCTGCAGGAACATGGCCATCATCAAGCAGCTGTTAGATGTTGCTTTGAAGGAGCRGGAGAAGAAGCCCAAGTCTGTAGCGTGGCCAAAATGTCTGCGTGGCACTCGCCGTGGAGGTGGCCCTGTCTGTGACCCAGCGCTGGCACCCAGAGCTGAAGGGGCTGGGAAGGGGACTGTGTGTGCACCCAACTGTCTTTGTGTCTTTGCTCTGCCCTCACATAACTCCAGGCACCACTGAGCAAYGTGAGCATTCACGGGACAGTGATGGAGGAGAAGGGGACAGGGGTTGCTCTGTGTCTGTGTCTCTGGAGCTGCGCAGGGGGAGCTCAGGAGAGACGTGTGGGTGTTGAGATCATTGCAGAGTCAAATGCCTGGGAGTTGCAGCAGAGCTGGTCAGAGGTCTGATGGCCTCTSTGCAAAAAAATGGCTAAATAAGGCAGGGTTCTTCAGACTGGGAAAGAAACAACAGAAGATGGATAAGATATGTCCACAGGAGGCCAGGAGGGAAGTGATAGAGGTTAACTGTTCATTGTTTATTTCCATACAAGTACAAGGTCACGTCAAATTAAGCTCTCAGGAGGTGCCAAACAGGAGGAGGCACATTGCCTCTTGCAGATGTGCTATCAAATCAAAAAAGTCCTCAGGACAAGGTGTCATGAACAGAAAAACCTTGCATTAGTTTCAGGGGAAATTGGATGATTTCAAGAAGGTTCCCCCAGAACCAATAAATACACTGAGAACCACCTCTGGCTTGGGCAGCTGCTGAGCTGTGAATTGCTTGTGCTTCTGGCTGCTTGCAAGTGCACAGAGCAAGGTGGATTGCTGGTCTGCTCTGTTATTTTCATAGCATTGTGCCCACCAGAGGTTGTGGAGCCAGGAGGGAGCCCTGGGCTTTGGTACAGAAGGATGGGTTTGTCCCCACCCAGTTCTGTTACTTAGTTTGGCACAGGGTGACAGATGCTCAGCCCTGCTCCCTCTCCAAGAGTGTGGGATGCTGTCCCCACATGACAGAGGTGACCTGGTGGGAGGTACAGGACCTGTGCTAAGCACCAAGCCTTGGCTTCAAAGACCCTTTGCTGGAGACCTCTGACAGGATTTTGTCTACTGATCTGGTACTAATTCRGATGGTTTCAAAGGGAATGGCCACATCCCTTCCTGCTGCATTCCTGACAGCTCTGCTTCCTCTGTTCCCTGGGCACAGGGACACCTGGCAGCAGAGCTGGAGTCTCATCTTARAGTTGTCCCAATTCCCTGATACTTGCTGCACGTGATGTGCTCTGTGGGATCACCAGGGATCTGATCTTCATCTCCCCCTCCTCCAGTCCCCTGTCTCTGCCTGTTCTCATACACATCAGGAAACATCAGTGTCAGTTTTGTTCCTGGTTTTATCCTCAAATGAGAAAAGACTCATGTCCTGCTACCAGTGAGGGTCCAGTTCAGCCTTACCTTGGCTATGTGGGATGCCAAAAGGCTCTCCAAAACCAAAAGGTTCTCCAGCTCCTGAGCAGTCCAGGGACATGCAAGGCCAGCAGGGAGATGAGAGCCTTGGCTAGGGAGAGGTTGGCTTCTTGTGGGAGAAGTGGCCATGGAGAGGAGGATGCAGGGATGAGCTGGGGATCCAGCAGTCCCCAGTGGGTTTTGGTTGGCAGGCAGCAGGATGAGGTCAAGTGAGGTTGTTAATCCTGAAGAGGATGCTCTTTCTCATCCTTRTGAATTCCAGGAAGACTGAGGGAAGTGTCCAGCCAGCACAAGGGTGTCCTTGCAACCACAAATGGAAATCTCCCTTGGATAGCTGCTGTCCTGTGCCTCAACAGAGAAATGATCTGTGTTTCTGTCTTGTCTTTTTGGTCTCTGTTGYCACTGGGGTCTCTGGATGAGAATCTGAGGTGGCAGATTTGGGCAAGGAGCTCTGTACTTCGTTGCTCACGACTTTAAGAGGAGCCAATTGGTTGCCTACTCTTTGTAACAAAAGGCTCCTCCTGTGTCTGCTGGGAGCGATGCTTGCAAGTGGGCATCTGCTGAGACAGAGCTGTGCTCAGGGACCTCTGAGGAGCAGCAGGGAGCCTGAGAGCCGTCTTGGCTCTTGAACTTGACTTTCCTTGGCATTGTTGGTCTTTGCAGCATGCCTCTATGTGCCACTTCACTCTGGTCTGCTCCTCTGGAGAGACAGGGCATCCCCAGGCTGCCTGATTTGCTCTGGTCCAGCTTATTTCTTAACACGAGGTGGTATTTGCAGTAAAACACATTAAAGGATTTTTTGTCAGAGGTTTTAGGCTTTCTGCTTTTTTTTTGTGCTTGGAGTTAGAAAATATGGGAGGATAAATTTACAAGGGAAAATAGAAAATACATTTTGGATTAAATTTGAATGGGCTTCCTTTCTAGCTGCTGGCTTGCCTGACCTRCAGTCCCTAGCGAGCCTTGGCTGCGCGAGGAAGACTTTGTGGAGCTGCTGTGGCTGCGGGCTGACTCTCCAGTCCAGGGTGCTTCCGTGCTCTGCTGCTTAGTCACGCCAGCTTGGGTTTTGGTTTGGGAAGGTGAGCAGCTGATGGCCTCGCTGAGGACAGGATCCTTCTCTTGAGGAAGCTGCTCCTCTTGGCTGGGTAGAGGCTGTCGTGGGCTTGGGCTGCACCTCGGGCTGCACCACACRCTTGGGCTGTCTGAGGGCCTTCTGGGGTGACTGACACCACATCTGTCTGGGCTGCCAGCTGTGCACACAACCCGTGCTAAGGGTGGTCTCTGGCTGTGACAACTCTATAAACTCTTTAGGATGCTTACATCTTTAGGAGCGCATACCAAATCTGTGCGTTTGCAGAATTCCTGGGAAAGCCTGTAGGGTTTCTGGGGAAACCAGTAACTCTGGGATGGGCTTTTATCTCATTCAGCTGCAGATGGGTGGTTTTGCCGTGCCAGCAGCACACGTGGGTGGCCCTTGTGCCAGAGGCCCCAGCGCTCCCGTCGGCCCGGTGTCCCCAAGCGTGAGCCGATGTCGCCCGTGCCTGTCGGGGCTGTGCTGTGCCCCGGAGCTCCTCCAGAGCCGCCAGCCATGATCCAGCGCTCGGCAGCGGGGTGGGGCCAGGGGAGAAGGCAGATGTGCAGGGGGAGGGTGCCTTCTCTAGCACCTGTGCCTTATTGTGGAGCGTGCGAGTGTGAAATTCAATTTGTAGATGAGTGGCGGCTGGTGAGGAACACAGGCCACAGTGTGTGCCGGGGCCAGGCGGTGTCTGGGAGCAGCGCGGCCGGCATGCACAGCATGTCCTGCCTGCCAGCTCTTGCGGAGGCTGACGTCAGCCTGGAGGAGCGGTGGCTGCTGCAGGATGTGGCTGTTTGACGCTGTGTCATGTTGGCTCTGGGTGCGCGGTCCCGCTCCCGCAGGAGCSCTGCCAGGCGGTGCTGCCCCGGGACGCTGTCCCCTGCCCTGCGGGGGCGAGGAGAGCCGGGCAGCTGGGAGGGACAGGGACCCGCTGCTCCCTGCCGCCAGCAGCTTGCAGGGTGCTGCTGTGGATGGAGGAGTCCACGGTGCTTCCAGCTACAATGGGATTTTCCCACCCCCGCATCTGGATCTTTCTGAGGTTTCCAGTGCAACCTGCTCGCTGGTGGAGCAATGTGCATTACAGCATCATCAAATGCAGCTTGCRCTGTGCTCTGTCCTCCCTGTGCATTGCTACCAGTGGTCACTGGTCCCCATCTCCTGCCCCAGCACAGGTCTGGGTATCCCTGCTTTGCAGAGAGCAGCCCCCATGAAGAGTCCAATGCCGTGAGGAGGGGACAGTGATATCCCAGCCAGGCCAGGGCAGAGCTGGGACTAACTGTGCCCCCGGGCAAACTGCAGTGTCTTGGAGCAGCAGATCACTGGTGGTGCCATTGGGCTCGAAGGGGCATTTGCAATAYGGTCAGAAAATCGCATCTAGTCTTTGGTCAGGGCCATTTGTCCTCACATAAAACACAGCATCCTGAACCCGGTGGGATGTGCTGGGGCACCTGCCTATCCCAGTAGGACGATGGGCTGGAGTTCAGCTGGGGCATCCCTCTGGCACAGAACAGCTCCTGCAGCTCTCCCAGCTGTGGGAAACTGGGGATCGTGGGGTAGCACAGCTCTGCACGCCAGGCTCTGGGCACGTGGGTGTGTGCAGAGCCTGTCTGGTGTTTCACCTGCTGTAACAAGGTGGAGGTGGTGTGGACAGTGAGCTCAAACATCTCCTGGGACAGCTCTCCTGCAGTGAGGAAACAATTTAGTGCTGGACTGCAATGCCTGGGCTTTCTTTCATCRGGAGGGAGCACACACGGCTCTGCTGCCTGCATTGTGACCCTGGAGGGGTGGCCTTCAGGATGACACACACTCCCCCTGGCACAGGGATGTGCTCTCCCCACAGATCCACCTTGCTCCATGGGCTTGGTGTCTCAGGGTACAAGATGAGGYGGTAACATGTGGTTCAAAAAGATAGTGCTTGTACACTGCCAGATAACTTATAACCTTGTCTCTGCACAAGAAAACTTACTGTGTCATGTTTCAGCTTCTGTGCAAAAGTTAGTTCCTGCTTGTCTCCAGCTATTTTCTTCATCTTTGTTCTTTGTCCTGGGTTTTATTACCTTTGGCATAGATTACTTCCATGACTGTTTTTACAATTTTGCCCTGCAAAACCTTGCTGAGCTATTTAAGAGTGATGTTAGGCAGCAATAGGTAGTTGGGGCAGATGTTGGTAAAAGAAACAATCCTTTACTGGCTCTGCTGCTGCAACCAGAGGCTCCAAAGCCACTGTCTAGATTTCAACCCTTGATTAAGCGGTTTTRGCTTCCTGCTTTGAGCCAGTAAAAATGAAACACTGACAACTTATTTCGGGTGTTGCTGTTCCCATTCAGAAATGGGTTTTGTTGCCCACCCTCCCTAGTCACATTTGCAGGAAGTCCATGTATTTTAAGCTGCAGTCGGTTCCTGTCTCCCCAGCCCACCTCCTTACATTTATAGAGCCTCCCCCAGTCCACGCTGGTCCATGGAAAGTATTGGCTGTGCACACACTCGCCCTGCCTGCAGCCACCGATGCTTTCTCAGCTTCCCTTGGAGCTTGTGAGAGATGTCCTGAGCTGTTCTTAGCACAGGTGGTGGCATGGGTAGGACAGAGCTTTGTGCAAATTGCCCATGGCCCATTAGATGTGAGAGCTTCACATCCTTTGCATGGCTGGGTGCCCAGAAAGGAGCTTGGGAGGCTGGGCTAGGAGAGAGTTTTGGGGAAGAACATTRCATCAGCAACTGGGTTTCATACTTGCCTCTTTGTCTGAGGCATTTCACAAACAGGAGTGTCACTGAGGCAGTCTCTTTGGGACATCCAAAGTCTCCTTTCTTCATTAGACTTCAAACCTGCTTTTGCTAACCTAAGAAATATGAATGTGTTTGGACTTAGACTTTCAAAAGCTTTTTGATAAGAGCCTTGTGCTTATGTAATTGCTCCCTAGCACAGTTCAGTCATAATAACCCAYGTGAACTTTAAAAATGGCCCCTGTTAGCCATGGCAGCTTCCAGGACAGTGGTTYGGGAGAGGACCCAGGAGGCATCAGTGTGGCAGATGTGAGGGGGATGGTGGTGAGCAGGTGGGATAATGTCTGCGTGTGGCTTCCTGAAGCTGGAGAAGGAAGTGAGGGGAATGCTGCTGGTGGAATCAGTTCTCTCTTCGCTGGGTGAGATTKGCACTTGGGCTGCTAGCTGTGGAGTGTTGATCACAGATTTGAGGGAGATTATATTGCCTTGGAGTAGGTGCCTGGTGCTTGTTTGTGATGTGTGGGAGARTGAGCAAGTTGTCTTGGCATGAACTTTGTGCTGGTGCCAAGGGCTTGCTGAAAGCAGWTTGTCTGTCAGCTCTCTCCTGAGTACTCGTCTGGAAATTCCAGTGTTCTGTGGATGCACTTTTGCATTGTCAGTCACCTGCCTGCACAAAGCCAGAGGTGGAGTGATTCTGCCATTTATTTGTGAAGAAATAGAATAGAATAGAATAGAATAGAATAGAATAGAATAGAATAGAATAGAATAGAATAGAATAGAATAGAATAGAATAGAATAGAATAGAATAGAATAGAATAGAATAGAATAGAATAGAATAGAATAGAATAGAATAGAATAATTTCAGTTGGAAGGGACCTACAGTGGCCATCCAGTCCAACTGCCCGGCCCGTTCAGGGTTGACCTAAAATTAACGTATGTGCTTAAGGGCATTGTCCAAATGCCTCTTAAACACTGGTAGGCTTGAGGCATCGGTCACCTCTCTAGGAAGCCTTTTCCAGTGTTTGACCAYCCTCTGKCTGARCAAACGCTTCCTAACGCCCGGTGTCAACCTCCCCTGGCACAGCTTTGAACGGTTGAACCCTGGATAGCAGGGAGAAGAGCTCAGCCCCTCCCTCTSCMCYYCCCTCCCCAGGAAGCTGTCCAGAGKCTCGARGGGTCTCTCCGCAGTCCCGSAGTGCTGTTTTRCGGGGTGTTCGGCGGGGCCGGGCCCGGGCGGTGCTGACGGGACAGCTCCCGCGGGGTGCGGCCGAGCCTCAGCCTCCCGGGGCTCCGGGAACCACCCCGCTTCTGTCCCTCCTGGCCGGGACACAGCGATGYCACATCCCGATGTCGCCGGTGGCGGGGAGTTCGGGGGCTCTGAGATCCTCCGGGCTTAGTTAGGCACTTCCTTCGGTTCGGGCTGGGGAGCGAGTGCGGGTTCAGCAGTGCTCGGACAGTGCCTCTCGTTATCCTCTGCAGGCGGGCGTTTGCACGTTGAAACTGTAGATAGCAAGGTGAGGGAGAGAAAAGCTGCCACTGTGTCTTCACGCTGGGGCCAGGAAAGCCACAACGTGAGATAATCCAGATTATTTCTATCCAGAACGTGGCAATAAATAGCCTGYTTCCAGCAGCTATCCCTGTGCCATGTGGGAACCCGCCAGTCCACCAAGAGGCTGCTGCCATTGCCCTCTTCCTGTCCTGGCAGAGCCTTCTGCTCACACAGCAGCTGCTGGCTGTGCCACGTGGCCCTGTCTCAGCTTTCCACCAGGCTCCTGGGAAGCAGTGAGTGGGAAGGTCAGTCAAAATCTAGACTAACTCAAGGTGAGCATGCAGCCCACTCCAAAAAACACCAGGCTTCCAAGCACAGCTGTCCTTGGATCCTCTGTAGTGGTCACCCTCTTCTTGCATCAGCAGTATTGGGTGCTGACCCCAAGGCTGTCCCTGCTGCAGTGCTCACTGGCTGCCCTTCAGCAGCATCACCAGCCACAGCTCAGTCACACTGAGAAACCTCCTGCGTTTCTGGAGCTCTTGRTGCTAAGCAGGAGCTGGCAATGATCCAGGCTGTCTCACCTGCTGGTGTCTTCTGGAGCCGGGCATCGAACCACGCGTTGGCATTCAACACCAAAAATGTCTGGAAAGGCTGAAGTGTGGGCGAGGGAAAGGTCTGCTTTGCCTCTGCTGCCCTTCCCAAGGCTCAGCTCCTTCATGAAGAGCTCACTGAAGGCCATGGAGCAAATGGTGACGGGCCATATTGCAGCAGGAGGCCTTTGGCACCACAGCAAAGTGGCTCTTGAAGTTGTCGGTTTCTAGGGATTTTGAGTAACATTCTTCTGTTATGAATGGAAGCTCTCGAGGATCTTGGCATGTGTCTGGGAGTTGTCAAAGAGCTTCTGTCCCACATATGTTCTTGCAGCGTTGAGGAACTTAACTGACACTTCTCACGTGGTCCCTCAGCCTCTCCCCAGGGCAAGGGATGTGCAGTGGAGTGTCTCATAGGCTTCTGACGTTCAGCTTGCTTTAAATATTGGTGCTSCTGTGGGTAGGAGCTGGGAAAGGCGAGGCACAGGGATGTGCACTTGACACAAATGAGGGTGAAGTTTGTAACTTTTCCTTCTGTCCCGTTGGAGTGACTGTGGTGCCTCGATACTGGCAGGGCTGCAGCTGTGCCTCAGGAGGAGGCTGAGATGGGGAACACTGGGCTCTGGGAGAGGCCTCTGCAGAGTAAAGAACAAATGTTTTGGCCTCCGTGGTGCTGGGAGGCCTCCTAAGTGCTCKGCTCTATTCAGAGCACCCTAAATGCTCACGGGTTCATGGCCAAGGTGGCTGTGTGTGGCCAGACGGTGACAAATGCTGAATGAGTGAGGGCAGGGGCAGTGCTGCCAGCCAGGGGGATGAGAAATGTCGGGGACTGGGCTGGAGGGGATGCTGGGGTCACTCAGTCCATCCATTTGCCATGTAGCACCCTTTGCAGAAACTCATGGAGTGCTTTAACTTTTCCTGGTGTACACTTAACTTTCCTTTTTTAATATCAATGTGTCTCCTACCTAGCACAAAAGGGCAGAGTGTTCTGAACTTTTTTGCAGTGGCCTTTGCATGCTATAAAACTATGCCCTGTGACTTGTCTTGTCGGGACTAATCCCAATCTTCCAGAATTTTCTCCAAGGCGTTTTGGTTATCTTGCTGGTCTCCCATGGTCTCTTTCAGTTAGTCCAAGTCTTTTGGGGAATGAACTGGTTCTCTGGACAGCAGTATAATTAYTTGGTGGTCTTTATGAGCTGATAGGAGAGCAGAGTAATTACTCCATGTATAAGCTGGCCTTTCACACATCCTCCTGGAGTAGCCTTTTTTTGTAGCAATGATATGCTGGCTCACGTTCAGTTTGTACTCACCTGTARCCCTCATGACCCTTGTGGCAGAGCTGCTGCTGTCTTTTCTTCCATGGYCTGTTTGGGATTTTTTACCTCCTGATGACTTACAGTCCTGCAAATCATCTCTCAGCCCTTTTTCCAGTCTGCCAGGAGCATGTCAAATTCCCATCCTGGCCTCTAAAGTGCTGGGGTATCACGTGCAGATTTTGAAACATACTTTGTTCTGTCATTTAGGTCATTCATGGCAAAGCAGAGCAGCAGCAGCAGCAGGGCAGACCTTTCTGAAACCCTACATGTTCCTTTCAGTGTAACTGTGAGCCATCTATCACTGTTCACCAGCTCTGTGATGGACCTGGGAACTGCCCCTACAGTGCTGTGGGACCAGGAAACATCTGCCTGTGGCATGGATGGGTACCCTGGGTGAGACCTGCAGGCACAGGGATGATCATGATACAGGGGCACAAGCACATCAGCCCAATTGTGCTGCAGCATCTGTGCTCCCCAGGGTTTCCTGTGGGGTTCCTGCTGTGTTGTAGGGTGGGATGGGGCTGAGTGAGAGCTGGGGTCACTGTCCAGCAGAGGAGAGGAGATGCCAGGAGGGGCGAGGGTCTGGCAGGTGCTGCTGCCTGAGAGCTGAGCACCAGCCTGAGCTCCTGGAGCCAGTGGAGAGGTTTGGAGCTCACCTGGAGAACAGAAGGCAGAGGTTTCTTGTGCTGCTGGCTGGTGTTTGATTGTTCTGGGGTGCCTGGGCTGGCCCTCAGCAAAATACAATGGGGTCAAGTGGTGAGCAGAGCTGCACCAGGCACCGTGGCTGGAGGGTGCAGTGGGACATCCTGTCAGCTTGCTGCTGGAAGGAGATCATCCATCCGTGCCAGCTGGGTGCTTCGAGGTCTCCATCTGTCCTGGCTCTGAACCTCGTGGGACACAGAGCCACAGCATCATTGTGATGAGCTCGGGGYTGGTGCTCCAGGGCAGGAGGCTGGGCCCCGACGAAGGGCCCATTCCAACATGAGAGCAGGCTGGCTGCTCGCATCTCCTCGGCCGCCTGCCAGAGGAGGTGTGGATCCGGCTCGTCTGGCTGGTGTTGAGATGCCTGAATATGCATCTGTGAGAGAGGCTTCCAGAGGATCCCACCCGCCCAGGTTTCCATGGAGAGCGTCTCTTTGTTGAGGAGGAAGCCGTCTGGCAGACAGCGTGGCCGTGGAAATACCTATAGAGCATTTGTTTTCCAAAGCACATGAATAACATCCCCAACAGCTAGCAGCCTCACTTCCTCTGCTCACCCACCAGCGGCCTGGCAGAGCGACCTGGGATGCCTGCGGTGTCTTTATCCTCCCAGTTTCTCAGTGCCTGTCTGAGCAGCCCCAGTTTGGCTGTGTGTGCCCAGCCCAGCCCGGTTTCATTGCTCGTTGGCAGGCACAGCTCCTGGCRCGGGGCTGCAGGCAGGCACCGGCCCATCTTCGCTGGGGGACACGTTTGGCATCCCTGCTGGAGCCAAGAGTGAGAGCGCTGTAGGCGGCAAAACTGGGAAAGTTTTGCTGCCACCTCCCATGGGCTGTGAAGGGAATTGCTTCCCTGAACGAAATGTCCTTTCTCGGGTCTCTCAGTTGTTTTGCACGCTTTGGAAGWCCAAGGAGAAGCTTAAGAGCTGTTGAGGCGGCAGGCAGCAAGGCAAGGCACATGCAGCAATCCACAGTGAAAGGGATTAAGCYTGGGTTTTTATGGCAGTCTGTCAGCATTAAATTAAGGCTAAATTCCCATCCTAAATGTTATGTTAACATGAAGTTACACCAGAAAGCACAGAGCACAGAACAGCAATATGAGGGTATAAGATGTGTTACAGGGGCATTGTAATTATCCCAAATYGGGCATTTGAAACCCAGGGAATTTCAGATATAGGGTTTGCATCGTTTTCTGGGTTTGTAATTGAAAAGAATCTGAACATAGGAAGGCTTAGAAGCATGTCACTGAGCTTGTTTGGGTGCCTTTATTCTGTGCTGCGGGGACATGGGCAGATGGAGGCAAAGAGTCTTTAAAAAATGATGGAACCAAATGTGGAATTACAAATATTAAAATACCGTGAGCTGTGTTTGAGTGTTAAGGCATTGTGGCTCTCCAGGGTAACATTAGGGCTGYTGGGCCTTCACTGTGCATCTCCATATCTGGACATATTTGGCTATCACTAACACAACCCACCTCTGTGCCTTGTGATTTGTAAAACTCCTAATTGGAGGCAGTTTTAAGTCCTGTAGCATCATTTGGTTTAAGTTAAGAATGTGTACTTATTTCTATCTTAGCTTATGTCTTTTCATCTTCAGATTTCTGGGTTTTTTCAGAGCTGGATAAGGATTAAGCAAAAACCCAAAGGAATATCATCATACCATAACTCTGAGGAGCTGTAGCAAGAGGCTGTGTTTTGTAGGAAGAGATTCCTCATTGTGTCAGGACAGGATGGTTGCAGTGGGCGTGCGGAAGCTCCGTGGATGCAAAGTGGGCTGTGAATTCAGCCCCGTGACTGGTGTGTGCAGCCCAGCTGGGCAGCTGTGCCATGGCACTGCCTGGTGCCGGGGGATTGCTCGCCTGGAGGAGCTGGTGGAGCAGCAGTGCCCATGGCAGTGTGTGGCTGCAGCCATCAGGAAGCTCTGGAGCTGGGAAATCAGCTGGTGAACCACCACTGGCAGGGCTGTGGTGTTCCTGCAGAMAGAAAATGATGACGGATCAGTTGAAATGGCTCTGCAGGGAGCACTGTGTGCACTATCATAAAGGCTGGAAGCTGCCTGTAGCTTCCAGTCATACAAATTAGATATGACAGTCATTAATAATTAGCTTTATCCCAACCTGCGGTACCTGAAGGAACCTGAGCAGAWGATTTGCACTGAGCACTTTGCCTTGCAGCAATGCCAGGCAGAGCGGTGGGTCTGAAGCACCTTTGAGATCCTGCTGGGGAATACAGCTCTGGGGGTCCCGGGCCAGCACTGCACCCCTGGGATGTCACTGTTAGGCAAAGGTCAGCTCTCTGCTGAAGGAGGAGCATTGCGGCAGGGAGTGTGAGATGAGTGATGGTTTTCTTCCAGARCTGCAGGCAGAACAGGGCAGCCAAGGCACTGTGCTGCAGAGGCAGCGCCAGTGTGGTGGGCAGAGCTGAGCTTGGGGTCTCTGGGTGCCTCAGCTGTTTTTCTGGTCCTTGACACAGTTTTATATCCTGTGTTTGGGGGATAACGCAGCAGTGTCATGCTCCTGCTGGGTGTGTTTCTGTCACTGCCTGGTGGGGCAGGAGGAGGTGAAGGGGAGTGATGTACAGAGGTGCCCTGCCCTCCTTGTCTGGCATTACCTGCCACAGGTTCCCTTGKCACACTCTGGAGAGGTGCCTGCATGCCCAGCCCTGCGAGGCCTTGCTGCTTGGGTGGGCTGAATCCAGTAACATGATTTTCTGGGATGAGTGTTTCTATTTACTGTGTTACCCTGATTCCTGAGCCTGCCAAGTTCTCTGGGCATATCAGGAGGGCAGGCACAGCATGGGCCCATTTCCTTAATGACCAGCAGCGAGTTGCCTGCACATGTGCAGTACAGATTTGAGACACCTTCTGTGGGTTTTTTTGGTTGTGTTTTGTTTGGATGGGGTTTTGGGGGGTTTCTGTTTGTCTATCTGGGAGGGTTTGGGGTATTTTTTCGGTGGTCGTGTTTTTTTTTCCTGCGGATTTTCCTCATTGGATGAGGTGTTCTCTCTCTATTTGTGGAATCCCTGCCCAACTGAACCTCCACCAGAGCTGCAAACTCCCATCTGCATACAGCCCTTATTTTGTGCTCCAATAATTTCAAGGCAACTCTGCTCCCCTCTGAGCTCGGGAGAGATATACCGGGTGGGCATGCAAGGATGCCCTGGGGCAGCACGGAGGTGCCTCACCACCGCTGCCGTCTCTCCAGGGTGAGGACATGTGGCTGAGACAGGACGAGCGAGCATCCTCTGAGCCACCACCGCCTTTTAGCGGGGACCCTGCCGCAGCTCCTCCTGCCGGGAGCGGAGCTGCCGATGCGGCGCTTTCCCGGCCGGGATGAGGGGAGCACCGGGCGGACTGAGCTCCCCGTGCCCGGGTCCCCCGGGAGCAGCGGTGCTGGCGGGGGGAGCCGAGGCGGGGGGCACTTACATAAGCCCTAAAATGCGACAGGCGGCGCGGGAAGGTGAAGGGCAGAGCGCTGAGGATCCACACAGCCTCCAGCGAGGGCTCCCTGGCACAGGAGCTCCGCTCCGCTCGCTGACACACATCCGCGGGTCCCCATCTGCAGCGCCCTCCCTTCCCCGCGGCCCCACGGGGGATGCCGCAGCTGCTCCTCCTGGTGCTGCCAGCCCGGGAGGACACGGGGCAGCGCAGCTCTGCCTCCCCGGGCTCGGCGGGGCACGGAGCGGGTGGGACGGAGGGCAGATGCCCGCAAACAGCTCTGGCTGTTCCCATCCTGCCCGCACAGCGCCCGGGTCCCGCCTGGGGTCTCGCTGCTTTGGYCGGTGCAGGGGGAAAGCTGATGGGAACTGTGTTGGTGGGCGAGATGGGTGCCTGGCTAGGACATGTGGGGACAGTTTGGTGTGTGAGGTGGGGTGGTGGCACCCAAACAGGGGAGCAGGGCTGGGGTGAAGCCCAGGCAAGGAGCACAGGCTGAATGGTGTGGGAATACAGGTGGCTCCAGCTCAGCCAGGAGAGGAGAGGAGCCARTGGGGTCTTGTGCAGGGGCTGTGCTTGGCACCAGTGGTGTCCAACAGGCTCCTGATGAGGAGGGAATAGCCCTGTCTGCTTCTCTTGGCACCCATAATCTAATGAGCCTCTGAGCGCTGGGGACAGGCTCTGCAGGCACAGAGGGGCTGTGCATCTGCACATCTTGCTCTGCTTGTGCTGACCGCTTTTGCCTGCTCCCAGAGCCACCTGCCCGGGCRGTGGCAGAGCCAACGAGCACCCATGGGTGGGAGGTTCAGCCAGGGGTCCTGGCTCCTTTTGCACTGCAGGTCTTCAGCTCTTCCCATAGCAAGTCTGCTGTTAATTCCCTCCATCTCTCCACAGCATCAGCAGTCACCTCCGGGCTGGGCCGCTGGCAGGCAGGCAGCAGCAGGCAGCTGGGAGGCTGTGAGGAGCCCCTGCCACATCTCCCCACATCCGTGCTCCCGACTGAGTCCACAGAAGGTGTGCCTGGGCTGTGCTCTCCTGGCTCCTGTCTCTTCTGCTCCATCTGTTCCTGGTGGGCAAACYGGAGGCTTTGGTGTGATGGGGTTGCTCTGAGACCTCGCCCCAGGAGCTTCAGGCCTGGATGTTGGTGCTGTTTCTCCCGGACAATGTGGCTGATACTCTGGAAAAGCCCTCTCTTCCCCCCTGTTCTCCAAGTGCCTGAGCTGGTGGCGGGCTGGGACGTGCATCTCACCCTCTGGGTCCTGAGCTTTGCCTCCATGGTTGTGCAGATGGAGGGCCAGGTCTACTCGCCCACTGTCAACACGCACTATGGGAAGTTGCGAGGGGTGCGCGTGCCGTTGCCCAGTGAGATCCTGGGGCCCGTGGACCAGTACCTGGGGGTTCCCTACGCCGCTCCCCCCGTCGGGGAGAAGAGATTCATGCCCCCCGAGCCACCGCCATCCTGGTCGGGCATCAGGAACGCTACCCACTTCTCACCAGTCTGCCCCCAGAACATCCACAACGCTGTTCCCGAGATCATGCTGCCCATCTGGTTTACCTCCAATTTGGATATCGTGGCCACGTACATCCAGGACCCCAACGAGGACTGTCTGTACCTCAACATCTACATCCCCACGGAGGATGGTGAGTCCCCACTGGGGTGACCGCAGGAGAGCGAGGGGGGGGTCACTCCACCCCTCCCCAGCAGTGGTTGGTCTCACTTGGGTGTTGTGTTTGAAGCATGTGGTTGTGGACCCTGCAGCATGCTGTCTGTTTGTGGAAAGCTTTCTCTGGCCACGCAGCTTGCCCTCTTGCCCTCAGCTGCCATCTCTGTCTCGCGTGCTCCCGCTCCTCCACGCCTCCTGGTCCCACCCCTCCACCTCCATGGCATCGTCACGGGTTCCTCTCTTGTATTGCTAAATCTGAATCCGACTCTCTGACCGCAGATCCACAGAGTGACAAGCTGATTTGTGCTCCCCACAGGCGCCGAGTGCCAGGTTCTGTCTTGAGTTGGTTCGAGTTCGTCCTTCCTCCCTGCTTCCCACCCTCCCCAGGTCCATGCGCTAGTTGTGGGCGTGGGCTGCGGCTGGGAGGAACACTCTCTGCCTCTCCCTGGGAAGATGCTCCGGCAAGAAAGGGACCGCAGAGCCCTTTTCTGGGCCCTGGTACGGATGGGAGGTCGGGGTGCACCGGCAGACACATCGCTTGGCTGCTCCTCCGTGCGCCGGTGGGACGGCGGCAGAGCGATGAGCCTGGGGTGCGGGGAAACCACGGGGCGCGGTCCCGTTGGGGTGAGGCTGAGCGGCGCCGGGTGCCTCCTCGTCTAACCTTTTCCTTTGTAGGGGATCCCACCTGAACTGTAAGTAGAGGGCRGAGGAGGCAGCGCCTGCCCGTGCCCGCCCCAGCCTCACCGCAGCGGGAGCCCCCAGGGATTTTCAGCGGGCCGGAAGGGTCCCGCAGCGGGGCTGCTGCGCGCAGCAGAGCAGCCTGGCGGGCCGGTGGCTTCTCCCAGGCTGGCTGGCTCCACTCCTCTGTCTCTGGGGCCCACGGAATGCATCATGCCTTCCTTCCCGCCCAGCACGGCCGGCCCAGAGTTTTCCTCCCATGGCGACGCTCCCTCCCCACCTCCCGCGGTCCCGGGGGCGGTGGGAGGGTAGCAGCGTGGTTGTGATTGCATGCCCACTCCCATCAGTGGAGCCTCCTGTTATTTTGTAGTCTTTTATTCATTTTACAGTAAAACGGATTTCCAAGGAATGCACCCGAAAGCCCAACAAGAAAATATGTAGGAAAGGAGGTATGTAGCAAGCCGACCGGCAGAGAGGCACAGAGAGGAAAGAGAGAGAGAGTGAGAGAGTGAGAGGGTGCCTGGCTGGCCCCTGGCCTGCAGCACTCCTCCRGCACCTCTCTGTGCTGCCGCCCGGACCGTGGGCCCTCCAAGCAGCCCACCGTGCCACCCCCGCTTCCCGCTGGAGGAGCCCCACGGACGCTCCGGCCAGCTGGGAGCACAGCTCTGGGGTCAGGTCGTGAGGATGCTCTTGTTGCTCCAGGCCTTTCAGAACAGCTTCTCCTGGGCTGAGCCTGCACTGTCACCTTCATCCCGCTGGCACTGGCAGTGTCCYGGTCCCTGGGTGTGAGGGGTAGCGTCTGATGGCAGGTGATGCACCTAAATGCATCCACCCCTTAGGTTGGGGTACCCTAWTGGGGGTGTACAGACCCGCTCAGGGAAGGACCTGTGTGATGGGGGACTGCAGTCCATCCTGGGCTCAGCTTTTCCCCCATTGCATCCCTGAGCACTTTGCCTCCAGAGCTCCTTGGTTAAAAGCATAAAGCCTCTCCTGGCTGTGTAAATGCTGCAGTTTCTGCCCTGACCTTTGTTCCTGCCAAGGCTGCTCCCCACTGCTCACACCCCCATGCCAGTGCCAGCCCTGCYGGCAAGGATTTGGTCTCCAGCCCATGGCACAGCAGCCTCTCCAAGCCCTAGCTGCCCCATGGACAGCTGAGCGCCTCCAGTTCAGACACATCTCTACTTTGCCTTACCTCCACTGACCTTCCCCCATTTCCCCTAAATGATCCTGTATTCCCAGCCAGAGACGTGGACAAGGGAGTAGAGATGTGCAAATGGGAGCTGTCTGTGCCCCGTGTCAGACACAAAGCTTCACCCATCCCTCCACACAGCCTCCTTGCAGGCAGGGAGAGCTGGCTGCTCTGTGCATCCCAAAGATGAMCGTGTGGACCGTCAGGCAGCCAAGCTCTTCTGAAAGGCTCAGTACAGGGTGCCTGGCCGGCACAGGCTGCTGTCCTGGGCATCCTGCAGCAGCAGGGTCCCTGYATCCCGGCCTCCCTGCACCCCTGGGTTTGGTGGGGCCAGTGCAGCTGGGCTTGGAGGTTTGGGGAGCGCTTTCCTTCCAGCCRTTTCCCCCAGTCCTGTTGTTTGGTTTCTTTGCTTTGCTTTTCCTGTTGCTGTCCTGGCTATTCACACGCCATCTCTCTGAGTGCCAAGGCTGCCCCTGAAAGGGCTGGCGCATTAGGGAGTCTCTGCACGCTGCCTCCGGAGCCGGCTGTGCCAGTGATCACCAGCCACTTCAAAGCGCTTCCTCTCCCGGCCCTCCCACCGGCTGCCAGGGCTGGCAGACCCCCGCCACCCCCAGCCCTGCAGCCAGGGCAGGGAAGCCGGCTCCAGGTTGCTGCTCAAGAGGGGGATGATTCAAGGCATGACAGAACACCTTGGGCATGCTCATCTCCTGGGCTGCCCTTCCCCCTGGCTCCGCTCACAGCCCGTCTGTGGTTTCTTTGCAGCCCGTCTGTGGTTTTCTCCGGTCACCTCCCGAGGAGCTGGGGACATTCCCTGTGCCCCCACCGGGCTCTGTTGGCTCAGCAGGTCCCCAGTGCCAGCCATTTGGACATCCAGGTGTGGCGTGCCAGGAATTAGAGCACCCAGACACTGGCACTTCCCTCCAGCTCTGGCCAGGCTCTGGTAGCTGTTGGCTCGAATTAATTGAGTCACTTGTGATGAAACACAGAAGCTCCCCTGCCCCTCATCGTGCATCCTGGGTTAGTAATGCTCAGRGAGAGGGTAATGAACCTGCAGTGCTGATTTCCTCAGGTTGAATATTTGAACATTGACTCATTCTGCAATAATCATGATTACTATTTCTAAGGCCACATATGAGCAGTGATAAGCTCTCCTCTCACAGAACAGTATTTTGGTGGTTGAAAACGCCTCAGCTCCCACYGTACTGGAGTTTTCATGACTTCTGCCACCCCTAAGATCAGTGTATTTCAGAGCAGACAAAGGGCTGAGAATTTATCAGTCGTGCTTGTTTATCTCTGGGACAGRAAAACATCCCTGTTTCCCTGCCCAGTTGCCCACAGTAATTTCCTATATGGAAATTTTCTAAATGCCAGTCTCCTCCATACACACTGGTCCCTTCTCAGGGAGCAATACAGGGCAGCAGTGCTGTGAGACCAACTAGCCGTGCGTGGTGCCAGGGGAGTTGAGAGCACTGAGGCTCAGCTRAGGCTCAGATTTTGCTGCAAAAATAGTGCTGCCCACCCAAAAACCATGTACACACATAGAGCACAGTACCTATGTGCAAAATGCAGCTCTGCCCCATGYTTTCTGCTGCCAACACTTCCAGCCTGTTTTTGGCTGTGGTAGACTCCAGGATGATTTTTCCTTCCCTTCACCAGCAGCCTGGGCAAGCCTTGCTGCAGGGCATGAGGAGGTGGATGTCATTTTTGGAGGGGAAAAATGTGGCTGCCCCGCACTTAGCAGATCTTCCCAGTTTTCATTAGYGAAAGCCCAAATCTCTCTGGCTGGGGCTGTGAAGATAATGCAGAGACAAATGTGCAGGTCCAGCATCTTCCTCTGCTGTGTGAGGGTGGCTGGAGCTCCCAGCAGCTCCCGGGCTCAGGATGCACTTGAGCAGCTCTGCAGGAAAAGCATCGTGGCTTCTCCGCTGCTCTCCAAGAAGCTGCCTTGTCCAAGTACCAGCTGAGGCTTCCCTCCAGCTGCACAGATTCTGCAGTGCTCCTTTGCTGGAAGCTTCTTCCCAGCCCCCTCGAAGCCTGCAGCTTTGCAGAGCTGGCTGTGGGCAGACCACCGCCCTGGTGCTCCGCTTCCACTCCGGGGAGCGATTTGCAAAGGTGAGGGTCGGTGTTTGTGCTGCTGGAGGCAGCAGAGCGTGAGAGGATGCAGTGCTTTTACAGAGTCCACTCAGGGATGGAGATAACTCCTCTGCATCATTCCAGGACAGGGAGGGGCAGAGCAGTGTGCTGCAGTCCTGGAGCAAGGGCTGATGGCTGGAAGGGCTCTTGGACACGGGTCCCAGCTGAACTGTCCCTGCCTGTGGGGTTGTGCAGCAGCAGGTTCAACAGCTGCAGTGGTCCTGGTCCTGTCCCTTGTCAGTCCCAGAGAAGCAGCTGAGGTGCTGTGGCCAGCAGCAGGTGCACCTTTGGGTGTGTGTAGCTGTCAGAGGCTCCTGCTCCCTGCAGCATCGTGGCTGCTCTGCAGGAGTGGGTGTCCCAGGGAGCTCACACTGGGGAGAAGGTGCTGGAGCTGCCCATGGGCACCCTGAGCAGGCATTTGGATCTGGAAAGGTGTCACCTCAGGCTCCTGCTCTTCTCTTATCCACACTGTGCTGAGAACGAAGGCTCCAAGGACTGAGGCTCCTTACCCTCCTTTATCTCTGTTTGCACTGGTGTCAGTGCTGTTGGCATGGTTTACTTAAGATAGCATAAATCCAGCATGGATGCCCCTGTTTCTGGGAAAGTGATATATTTTTTTTTTTACTAAACTTGAACTTAAATCTTCCTAGAGCCTTCAGATAAGAGCATATGCATCCTTCTATCGGCCTGAACAATGTCACTTTGCAGTCAGCTTAAAGTGAAGTGGCACCACAGACAGTGGGTTTGTGGAGAGTGGTTTTGATGGGTAAGGAGAATAAGAGCCATGAGCCCTTTTAGTTTTTCTAGCTGTGAATCCACAGGTTTAAACCTGGGGTGGTGGGTGCTGCAGGGCTCTGCGTGGTGGCCTTAGGGCAGAGGAAAAACTCCTGGGCTGGGTGTCCCTGAYCATGGCAATAGCCAGTGGAAAGTGTTACTGGGTGAGGGAAGTGAAGCTGTGATTGCTCTCATGAACCATGGGGCATTGGTGGGTTGTGCTGGAGGTCAGCAATGCAGCAAGAGGCACAAAGCCCACTTGGTCACAATGGTCTGTGCTGGCTGTAGCCTCCCTGACACCTTCCTGCTGATGGGTGAGGCTTTGCTTTGCATCTGCCACACTCACGTGCCCCTGCTGCTCCCCTTCCCCCTGGCCTGCATCACTGCACTCCTGCTTTGCTCAGCTTCCCAAGTGCTGCTTTCTGCCATCTCTTCTGCAGTGCCTGGAGCTCAGGTTGCTTTAGGCTTGTCCCAGCCATCCCTAAGCTCTGCAGCAGCAGTCTCCAGCTGGATGCCTCCCTGCTCAGCCAGGACATTTGGTCAGGTCACAGAGATCTCCACTGCCCTCTTTTATAACCTGATAAGTYCTCATAGCTGATTCCTCCATTCTCATCTGCACAGAGACTTCTGTCCCCTGAAGAACAGGCTGGAGGGCTGCAGCCTGGCCAGTCCCAGGGCTTTAACAGCACCAGGGCCTTTGGCAGTGGGAAATGATCTCCAGCTGCCTGTGGTCAGCTTCCCAACTCTGAAGCGCAGTGTGGATGAAGGCTCGCTGGCCGTGATCTTCATTAGGGAAAAATCCCTATTCCTTCGAAGTACCAAGAGGCTGGTGCATAGCACTGGCTAGCAAATATTGCATGAGCACTTTATCWTTTAAGTGCTTTCTGGGCTTGCAGCTCTTGGTAATGAAGACACAGCAGGTCAAGCTTGCAGCCTCTTGCAAAGAGGCTGAGTGGCGGCACACGCCCGGCTGGGGAGGGAGGGAGGGAAGGACACAGCAGGAAGCGGGGGATGCTGGGGCTGAGGTGCTGGGGCAAGAGATGACAGGGATGGGGGTGGTGCTGGGTGAAAAGAGGAGAATGATGCGAGATGCTCAGAGGATGGCTGGGTGGTGAAGCAGGAGGTGAGGAGGCGGGGGTAGGTCGAGAGGTAAACTCTGAGTTGGAGAAAATCAGGACAAGCACAGGAGAYGGCTGATCCATCCCTGCCCGGGGCAGGAGCTGCTCTACCTCACCTCTTTCTGGCAGTGTGTCCCACCTGGTCTGAAACACCTCCCCAAGCTGCCTCTTGGAGTGCTTTGCTGCCCTTTCTGCCAGGAAGGTTTCCTTCTCATCTTGCCTGCTGTAGCCCCAAGGCTGCCTGAGAGGGACTTGCTCTTCCACCTCTCAGCAGCCTTTCAAGTGTTGGGATGCTGCTGTAGCTCYCGTCATGCCTCTGCTCCCAGGATTCGTGTGACCCAGCCTTCTGCAAACTTTTCATGCCTGCTGGATTTTTCTAGGTTTCTGGTCACTGCTCTTCCAGACTTTCTCCAGCAGGTCATGGCTGCTCAAGGCATTCTGCAAGCCTCTCACCCCAGAGAGCTGGAGCTGCCTCACAGCCATTTCAGACTGCTTCCTCCCCCGGCACAGATTCCTTTTAAATTCAAATCCTGTCCCACTCCATGCTGTCATTTCTGTCATCCACCTCCCGTGTCACCTGCAGAATGCCACTCCCAGACTGACAGTGAGCATGGCTCCCCAGTTTTGTCTTTCTGGCCAGTTTTGTGGATTTAGTCCTGCAGTTCAGTGCAGCCACAGGGTTGCCCCTTGGTCATGGGAGCTTTGCTGGAGGCTGTCCAAAACSCTTGCAGTGGCAATGGAGCCCATTGGTGGTGACAGCAGGACCCTGGGATCAGCTGGGTGCC
Organism: Malurus melanocephalus; assembly: GCF_030028575.1. NCBI lineage: Eukaryota > Metazoa > Chordata > Aves > Passeriformes > Maluridae > Malurus > Malurus melanocephalus. The sequence goes on along the minus strand of NW_026623406.1, from coordinate 533,420 downwards.
TGGCAGGGTGTCAGAGCCCCTCATCTCGGGGGAGAGTCACTTTGCAGGGACTCTGTGGATGAGTCCTGTCTAGGGGAAATCCTGCTGTCTCCCTAGAGGTCACCTGGGGAGATTTTTGTTGCAGGCATTAGGGAGCAGAGGACTGTAGGTGCTGGTCTGCAGCTCGGAAGGGAATGAGAGCACTCAGCCTCTTCCTGAAATTGTGCCCCTGGGCACAGGGATGGCACCACATGCCTTTGTGTCCACATTGACATGCAGTGCTTCACAGGAGCTTTGGCACAGGTTTTTCAATACCCCCACTCCCTGCCAGCCCAAGGTCACCTCTCCTGGCTCCTGCAGCTCAGGGAGTGCCAGGCTGGAGCTGCTGGACTGGSCCAGCACTGCGGGTTGGTTTAGGGACACAGAACAGCTGTAAGACATCCAGGATGCTACAGAAAACAATGTGTTCAGCATTCTGCCTTGGTCAGGTCAARCTGATGGGTGCTTTTGCGATCCTCAGTGAAACATGGAACTAGTTTTGTAAGAAGGGAGTTGGTGCAGGATGGAGCCAGGCAGCTCAGGGGCAGCACCTGCCAGGAGGGATCCCTGTGTGCTGTGGGGTCCCATGTGGTGGCACCAGTGGTTTGTGRCCAGGCACCATGTGGGGGTGATGGGCAGGACCCTGCCTGGTGGTCAGTCCGTGCTCAACCCTTGGTGTGAGCTCTGCAGAGGAGAGCTGTCCCCAGGGGCAGCAGAGCTGGGAGCAGGGCTCCTGTTCACCCCTGGGTGCTGGRAGAGGAGTCCTGCCTGGAGCTGAGGGTGTGTGACCAGGCGGGGGCCAGGCTGGGAGCGCGAGGATCAGCGGGTGCTTTGATTCATCCACCGCCAGGGCTGATGCTGCCACAGCCCCACTCACATCTTCCCTGCCACCCCAACCCTCCCCAGGGAGGATCTGGGAAGGGGCAGGGTGAAGCAGCATCCTGGCACAACTCCTGGGGCAGCCCTGCCCGTGCCCTACACTGCCCTGGCTCTGGGAGAGGTGCAGTGTGAGTAGCCAGCAGTGCTGTGGGGCACAGGCCTGGCCCCACTGTCTCTGCTATCATGCTATTTTTGAATTCTCTTTTTTTTTTTTTGTGTTTTTTTTCTTTCTTTCTTTCTTTCGTTTTTTGTTGTTTTGTTTTTATTTCCATTTGTTTTCCTTTCTGTTCTGTCTCCTCGTGTTTGGTCCCTAGGAGCCAGCGCTAAGAAACAGGGCGAGGACTTAGCGGATAATGACGGTGATGAAGACGAAGGTATTTGTGTGCTCGAGGCTGCCACTGCATGACACGCAAAGCAGCTCCGTTTGCCCGCCATCCGCTGCCACCCCCAGGGAGCCCTGTGTGTGTCTGTCTGCCGTGCCAGGCAGCTGCGCGGGGTGGGGGGCAGGCTGGCCGGCTGTGCAGGGCACCCACGACCTTCCCCTCCTCCTCAYGGCGGGGAAAGCTCATGGGGTTTTTCCGCTTTAGGAGAAGTTTGGTCCCGCTCAGTTGGAGCGAGGGCAGGGAGGAAGCATGGCAGCTTGGGAGGAGAGAAGCCCCTCGGGCACCTGGGCCCATTTCACCCTGAGCCCGGTCACATCCCACCTCCAGCCTCATCCCTCCAGAGTCGGTGACATGCATCTGSGAGCCAGCAACCTCCCCTTCCACCCTTGCCTGGCCCTGCCGTGGCAGGCACCCAAAGGGTATCTGGCCATGCACGGGAGAGCCAGGGTCCTGTGGGTTCTGTGAACTTCTCCCCTTCCCCACCCAACAGAAGTGAGGTCGTGCTTGCAAGCASCAGCCGAGGCAGAGCAAGTGGGCTTTCAAGCAGATGTGATTCTAGATGTGTGCCAGGGCTAGGYGAGCTGCAGAACAGGCTATTTTTAGTAAAACAGGGTGGTTCGTCTGCAGGTTGTGGAGTCGGTGTGTTTGGCTGCAGAGCTGTGATGAGGAGGTAGAGGAAGGGCTGGCCAGGGTGCAGCCCTCATGTGCTGAGGACAGTAAAACCTCATGGTGTGCAGGAGGCCCAGAGCAGCTCGAACAAGGCCTGGCAGATGGCATTTAGGATCTGGGAAACTGATGAAAAACTTTTTCCCTGGCACTACTAAAACCCTGCTGTTTACTCCTGCTAACCTGTGCCCCAGGATCTCTTGTACCAGGGCGTAAACTGGCATTCAGCCGAAGTGACTGGRCAATGCTAAATCCACACACTCCCAATTCGGAGCTGTTTATTTCCTGGTACATCTCTGTGCATTGTTGCCACTCYGCTGCGAGGAGGGCCCTTTGTGTGTGAGTGAGCAGCTGCAGGATGGAGGAGAAGACAGGGGCACAGGCACTGATGCTCCTGCCCCTCACATTTTAAGCAGGTGGCCCTGGAAAAAGTTGTCCTGATGTAGCTCCACCATGCAGGCGAGGAGCTGCAAGCACTTTTTGCTCCCCTGGTCTGTGCCTTTGTCTGGCTACATCCTGGCAACAGGAAAAATGCCAGCACAGGTTTTGGGTTTGGCATAGCCTCATTCTCCTGGAGGGAAGAGGTTTTCTGTGTGGGAGGCCACCTTTCAGCATGCTGCGGGCCACAAATGGAGGTGAGAATGGCCGCAGATACCCATCAGCCTGACACAATGGGCAAGGCACAGGGAGGAGTGGTCACAGGCAGGGGTTAGGTGGGTGTGAAGGGAGCGTGAACAGCACTGGAGCTGGTGTGGCCGTGCYCCAGGAGTGCCAGCCCCAGGGGTGCACAGAGGCAGCTCTCAGGCACTGCTGCACTGCTGGGTGAGGCAGGCAGGGAGCAGCAGCTGCCTGGGGCAGGCACTGCCAGCCCACCCGAGCAAGGTGCTGGGTGTGAGCGAGCACGAGGGAGGACAAAGTCCAKGAGTGCTGGATGGCCAGCCCAGGACAGGGCTGGGCAGCGCAGGCATGTGGGACCTGGCGATGTCTCCGTGGYGGGTGCGACTGCCCCGTCTGTGTGACACGGGCGAGATGCACCAGGAGCCCAAGCGTGGCTGTCATTCCCTCGTGGGTGGCCATGGCTGCCAGTGGGGCAGAAGGGGCAGGATTGTCCCCTGGACTGATGCTGAGAGCAGGAGTGTGGCTGCTCCCTGTCCCCTGGGCTCCCACAGCCCTTCTCCCCGGCCCTCGGGGTCCCATTGCCCATCCTCACTCACTCCATGCCTCATGCCCTGTCCTCGTCAGACACCGTGCTCACCCCCTGGCACGCACACGTGCATACACTGTCTGCCTCATCACCATGTCTGTGTCTGGGCACTGGGGTGCCGTGGGTTCACATCCAGACAGGCAGCTCTCTGCCTTCCCAGGGGCGTGGGAAGGGGAGTGGGACAGTGAGACACTGGAGCACACATCAGTGGCCCCCCCACCTTGTAGGTCCTGCACACCCCCATCCCTGCCCCCCTCCGCAATGCCAGCTTCCAGGACTCACGGAGGGCTTGGGTCCGGCCAAAGACAGGACATGGGGCTGCAATCCAGGGCTGGACACTGCAACTCCCACCCACAGCAGACCTGATCTGGCTCCCAAAAGATGCCAGAGCCCAGCTCTGGGGAGCAGCAGCGGGGTCCAGCCAGCATCCCTCCCTCATGTGCTCAGACCCTCGAGGGGACAGCAGTGTGGGGACAGTGCAGTGATAGCCACCTCCTGGAGAGGGGCAGCAGGGTTGGTTCAGTGGTGTCTGGCTTTGGAGGTCCATGCTGTGGCCCCCCAGGAGAGCTCTGCCTTTGGCTCCCAAGCCCCCTCCCCAGTCCTGGCAGCTGGCATTGCCCTGGTAYTCGGTCTGCCTGTCGGGCAGGGTGCTGCAGCCATCGGTGGGGTCCTGTGTTTAACCACCTCTCCTTCCAGACATCCGGGACAGCGGGGCCAAGCCAGTGATGGTGTACATCCACGGTGGCTCGTACATGGAGGGCACGGGCAACATGATAGACGGCAGCATCCTGGCCAGCTATGGGAACGTGATCGTCATCACCCTGAACTACCGCGTTGGAGTGCTCGGTATGAGCTGGCTGCCGTGGGCAGCGCCGTCAGCGCAGCCGGGCACTGGGACAACCCTTGTGTCTGACCGGACTTGGAGCAGCCGGGCAGGGCTGGAGGGGGGCGTAGGGCCCGGCGGGATGCACCGTGGSCACTGCCCCTGCCTTCCGCCCTGGCAGCCGCACGGGTGCCACGTGGCAGAGCCCCCAGCGCGCCGCCACAGCCTCGGCTGGGCCCTGGCACCGGCCCCCCCCGGCTCACTTACACAGACTGGCTCAACTGAAAGCAAATATTGGTTTGTGGTTAGATGAATAATAAATGTGTTTACCCAGCATGTCCTCCTGAGAGGGCTCAGAGCGCTGAGGTGCCAGCGGGTACTGCCTGGCTGTCCTGGGGACCTGGCAGCTCTCCCTCCCTGGGCACAGGCTGCCTCCAAGCCAGTTACGCAGCTGGGACCCCCTCAGCAAGCCACTGTGAGCTGGCTGTCTGCAGAGGGGACCACAGGAGGGTGTCAGGTGGCACACAGAGGAGGCYGGTGCCTTAGAGAGGTGACTTGGAGAGGCGAATTGAGGACAGGAGGTCAAAAGGCAGCGCAATCCCCTGCCTGCAGCACAGAAATCTCCAGGGGCTGGGACACAGAAAGCTTGTGCAGAACACCACTGCTGCTTCCCTCAGCAGCATGAGAACGAGGGGTCTAGAGGTTTRGGARAAGCTCCTTCCCAGCCAAGCTGCTGGCAGGRCTGGCTCACTTCCTTGCCATCCAGCCTAGCAGGGTGCTCTCCCATGGCAGCTGGGCTCCTGCCTGGTACCTGGGACAGCACATCCCTCCAATGGCCTCCAGGGCCCRYAGATTCTTGWGGAAGATGATARTTATGTAAAAATAAACCGATTCAASATCTTTYAATATTAACAGGTAGGCCTTTAAGATCAATAGGTGTGAAGTTAAGACACATGAGTCACACACAATATGACATTAGATTAAGTGGTGCCTTCATCACTTCCATTGAGGTGCTGCACCACACCCAGCCAGACCCCCTCCAAGTGCCAGCACAGCCCTGGGGCCACTCCCTCTGTGCTGGGATTACCTGCCTGGATTTTACCTCAGGCCAATGGTTTTGGCTTCCTGCTTAAAGTCAAAGCAAACGAAACAGTGATAACTTATCTTGGGTGTTTCCTGTGCTATTGAAAGCATTTCTCACCTTCTTCCTCACTGAGAGCCTTTGTATTTTAAGCTGCAGTCGGTTCCTGTCTCCCCAGCCCACCTCCTTACATTTATAGAGCCTCCCCCAGTCCACGCTGGTCCATGGAAAGTATTGGCTGTGCACACACTCGCCCTGCCTGCAGCCACCGATGCTTTCTCAGCTTCCCTTGGAGCTTGTGAGAGATGTCCTGAGCTGTTCTTAGCACAGGTGGTGGCATGGGTAGGACAGAGCTTTGTGCAAATTGCCCTGTCCCTGCTTGTTGTTGGCCAAAGAGGCTCCCAAAGGTTTGCAGCTCCTCTCTCAGCCTTTTGCCCCTGTGTGCTGTGCACAGCTGGAGCTCCATGGTGTCCCTGCTCYAGTTTAGAACTCACAAGATTCTCATGCTGGCAGGGTCTCGTGGTGGGATAGGGCTCCACGGAAACTCCCTTAGGTCTGGAAAGGGGGGTGGGAGATCAGAACATCCCCTGTTTGCTCATCCCTAACCGGGCTCCCCTTGGCCCCCAGGGTTCCTGAGCACGGGGGACCAGGCTGCCAAGGGCAATTACGGGCTGCTGGACCAGATCCAGGCGCTGCGCTGGGTCAGCGAGAACATCGCCTTCTTTGGGGGAGATCCCCTGCGCATCACGGTCTTCGGCTCCGGCATCGGCGCCTCCTGCGTCAGCCTGCTCACCCTGTCGCACCACTCTGAAGGTAGGTGTCAGCCGCGCTGAGGATGCTGCAGCTGCGGGAAAACGCCCTGCCGCTGCTAATACAGGAAAGGGAACCCTCCCGGTCCCACTGCCCAGCCTAACAAACTCGGGGCTGCCTTCTAATTAGTCACCGGTGGTTCTAATTAGTCAGTGATGGTTCTAATTAGTCACTGGTGGTTCCAATTAGTCACTGGCCCAGGACTGGGAAGCAAAACCTTCTTTCAACTAGCATTGAGAGGCCAGGGMCAGAGCCAGGGATGGAGTAGGTGCTCCCAGTGTGCAAGGCAGGAGCCCAGGGACAGCCCCTTGGCGTGGGGAGAGGTGGGGACCCCTCCTGTGGTGCCCTGCCCGAGTGCTCTGGTTTCTCGTGTGCCCATGTGGAGGGGGAACTGGGCACTGGGAACAAGGGTTTCTGCTAGGAAAAACATTCTGGAATAGAGGGGAAGAGAAACCTGAGCCTGGAGAGGGGTGGAGCACCTTGTGTTGTGAGATTAGGAGAGCTGGAAGTGCTGCCACTAGCAAAACACAGGTGGAAGTAATATGATTAATATCTGTAAATATAGCAGAGTGTTTACTCTAAATAAAGAAGGGAATTATTTATGTAAAAGATTGTGTTGGAATAAGAGCAAATGCATGTAAAGCACCTGCAAAGACATTTACATCAAGCACTGAGGGGGGGAAACAAATTAACTGTGAGACTAGAGGTGGTTTTGATAAACTTCCTAAAGGAAATTATAGGAGCAAAGTCTGAGCTGGATATGTTCCACAGGGAAGCAGCCTGCCAGGGACCAGCTCATGGGCTTTATATGAGGGTGCAGCCATCTTCCAGTGCTGTGTCCCCAGGTGTGATTCTGAGGAGAAAAGGACATGTGTGAGCAGGAGACAYGGGCATGAGTCTGCCCCTCAGAGACACACGGCAAATGGCACTCAAAGCTGATGTGAAGAGCTGCTGCCCTGCTCAACAGCCTGGGAATCACACGGGAATGGAGACCTCCAGAGCCCCAGCAGGGCTGATGGCTGACCATGGGGAGTCTTTTACAGGCTGAAAGCTGCTGCAGCAAGAAAAGGTTTTCTCTGCCCATATTGAGTGCGAAAGGCTGTGGAGGGAACGCTATGTGTAATGCATTCTCAATGCTTCTCAGGGTGCTCCTTTCTATCACAGGAGTGCAGGAGTGTGTGCTTGGCTGCCCAGGTGGCCCCAGCCTCCAGAATGGAGCAGCATGGAGAGGGGCTGAGGGTGGATTGGAGGGGCTGCTTCTTGTGACTTTACAGCCATGAAAAATACTCCTGCCAGTACAGCACTTTACAGATGATGCTGCACTTTCTGCCACCTGTGCCTGCATGACTTATCCTTTGCTGCCCCATCGCCTCTGGTGTGGCCCCTCTGCATCTCAGCAGTGCTGGGTGCCCRGCACCCTTGCTGCTGTGGCACAGGAGCTGCTGCTGACTGTAAATGCTGTGGGTGGGAGGGGTGTGCTCAGTGCTGCAGCCAGTGTCTCATAAAGCCAAATGGCCGTAAAATGACCTCAAAAAATTCCCAGAGCACCCATATCCCCAGGGATGGGTAGCTGGCTCCRGAACACGGCGTAGGAGCCGTGCTAAGTCACAGCCTGCAAGCMGGTGGGTTTGTTTTTATTGCAACAAAATAAAACTAGCAGCAATCACAAGCTATTAATGAAGCTGCTGATTTGTGCCTGCTCTGCCAGGCACTGCAAGAGGCAGACACTGGAGGTTTGGTACAGCACGTTGTGTCTGGCTGCTGGGGAGACCCACAGCTCCCTGCCAGCCTCAGGCCTTGCAGGCAGGTGGATTCCTCATCAATAACCAGAGTGCTGCTTTTTTCCCAGCCAGCCTTACCAGGGCAGGAGCAGTGTCTGCCACGCAAACTTTATGTGTTTCCTTTGCCCCATCTCCTGCTCCGTGGGGGCTTCTGCYCTTTGCTGCCATCCCTCCAGATCTCAACCAGACAAGGCACCCAACACCCTTACTTTGAGCAGGGCTTGGCCCAGACAACCCCAGAAGCATTTCCAGTCTCARCTGCTGGGCAAAGCAAAGAGGAAATCAGGAGCTGGCAGCACTGGTAACAGCTTGCAGGAYCAGCCACCCTCTGGCAGAGCCCTGGCCCCACCACTTGATTCCTCTGTGCTGTGGCAGCCAGTCCTGCAGGTGGGACCCTCACCTTGGAGGGAAACGGGCAGGAAAGGCAGAGTTTCAGCTTCTTGCCAGGACCCCAGCAGGGTGGAGAGGTCCAGTGTGGAGTGCAAGGTGCTGATGCCTCCCTGAGGTGCTTGTCAGGCTTCACTTGGGTGCTGGCATGGAGTGAGAGGACACGACGAATCTGGACTCTCAGAGGATCYGGGGTCTGCCTGGATCGGGACATGGYCATKCAGAGACGTGGCAAAATGTCCATCRGRGACATGACCRACATCATGTTGGTGACATCAGCTGCCCCGTGCTTTCCCAGGCAGTGGTGGGCAGGGCCAGAGCCCAGCCTGGTGGGTCTGTCTGGGAAGTGATGCTGCTGGCAGGACGCAATAGCTGCTGCTGGGACAGCATCTCCAGGGAGCCAGGAAACCCCATCCTGGCTTCTTGGCACGTGGATGGTGGCGCAGAGCAAGCAAACCCATGGCCAGTCTCCAGCCTGTAGGCTGGGTATGGCTTTCTAGGGCACCGGGAGGTGACAAACAGAGCTTGTGACTTCTTTTTGTCCCAGTGCATGGGACTGTACGTCAGGTACTTGGCAGAGSGAGGACTGTGCGTGCAGACAAGAGCTATGGACATGGTGGCCGGGRGCCAGGAGCCTCTGAACGCTTCTGTTGCGGGAAGGTGCTGCTCTGCTTCCCCGCAGAGAGGCACAGCGTTGCTGCACAGAGAGTTTCTGCGTTTCAGGGTGCCAGGGGGTGCCATGGCCACCACACTGCTGTGCCAGCACCATGCAGGGGTCACCTGGAACAGTCCCTCATGGTGAACGAGTGCTGGGGTCTGGCAGGGGTGCAGGCAGCACTCGGGGTGCAGAGAGGGCTGGTCAGAGAGCAGGGACCCCTGGGTGCACCCCGGACTGGCTGCCTTTCACGGCCCGGAGGCTCTGCTTCCTCACCACCCTTTGTATTCTGAGCACAAGCACCATTGACATGGGACTGGAGCGAAGCCACGCATTTCTCTGCCTGGGCCAGGGCCTTTGTGGCCTCGTTTTCCAGGGCGAAAGTCCACTCCCTCTGTGTTCCTGGTGGCAGAAAGGCCCTCTTTGTGCATCTGGCAGCGTGCTCCTGCAAGGCCGGATTGGCACTGAGCAGCCCCAGCTGGGCAGGAAGCAGCAGGGAGGGGGTCGGGGGGGACTCTGACAAAGCGGTGGGGTGKGACACGGCAGGGTTAAGTGTCCCCAAGCAGGCGTTAACCCTCCCACTGCTGCCAGCCCGCAGCCTGGCTGCTCAGTGAAGCAGGTGCCAACCTGGGCTGGAGGGTGGCACTGAGCCAGGAGCAGCGTGTGCCCTCGGGGATTCAGGTGACATATCCTTGGGGTGGCTGGGGCAGCGTGTGCCCCTCGGGGACTCGGGTGACACATCCTTGGGGTGACTGGGGCAGCATGTGCCCCCTTGGAGACTAAGGTGACACATCCTTGGGGTGGCTGGGGCAGTGTGGGCTGTTTGGCAAGGCCAGGCTGTGATGCTGCCATGGCCACTCTTCTCCCCACACCGGGATAGAGGGATGCTGGGCCAGCCCCTGCAATGGGATCCTCAGGAAGTACTGCAGCCCTTGGTTGCTTCCAGGAGCATCCAATTTCACACCCAGCTGTCACCCTGCCATCCCCACAGCAGCCCTGAGCTCAGCCCCTGTGTGAGCCCGGCTCAGCAGGCAGCACAGCCTGGGGACAAGGCCAGGTGTGGCTGGAGGGCTGGGTCCTTGCAGGGTACAAAACATCAATGCCTTCTGCTGCATCCTGCACTGCAGCTCTGGGATGCTGAACCCTGCTGAGAGCTCCCCCTGCTCCTTGCCTGTGTTGCAGGTCTCTTCCAGAGAGCCATCATCCAGAGCGGCTCGGCGCTCTCCAGCTGGGCCGTGAACTACCAGCCCGTGAAGTACACCAGCATGCTGGCTGACAAAGTGGGCTGCAACGTGCTGGACACCGTGGACATGGTGGACTGCCTGCGGCAGAAGAGCGCCAAGGAGCTGGTGGAGCAAGACATCCAGCCAGCTCGCTACCATGTGGCCTTCGGGCCAGTCATTGACGGGGATGTGATCCCCGATGACCCAGAGATCCTGATGGAGCAGGGCGAGTTCCTCAACTACGATATCATGCTGGGGGTCAACCAGGGTGAGGGGCTGAAGTTTGTGGAGGGCGTGGTGGACCCYGAGGACGGCGTCTCGGGCAGTGACTTTGACTACTCAGTCTCCAACTTTGTGGACAACCTGTACGGCTACCCTGAGGGCAAGGACACCTTGAGGGAGACCATCAAGTTCATGTACACGGACTGGGCCGACCGGGACAACCCCGAGACACGTCGCAAGACACTGGTGGCCCTCTTCACTGACCACCAGTGGGTAGAGCCGTCGGTGGTGACAGCCGACCTGCACGCCCGCTATGGCTCCCCCACCTACTTCTACGCCTTCTACCACCACTGCCAGAGCCTGATGAAGCCTGCATGGTCCGATGCAGCCCACGGGGATGAGGTGCCTTACGTGTTTGGGATCCCCATGATTGGCCCCACAGACCTCTTTCCCTGCAACTTCTCCAAGAACGACGTCATGCTCAGTGCCGTGGTGATGACCTACTGGACCAACTTTGCCAAGACAGGGTGAGTGGGGATGGGAGCCATGCTTTGGGGGTCTGCACTCACTGCAGCTGTACTCCCTGGGGCTGGGGTGATTGTCATGTGTGGTGTGGGACACTGAGCCCCCCGCACCCAGAGATCTATGTGCTGCACCTCCACTGGGGCCGTGGCATCAACCACAAAGCAAGAAGCTTAGATCACGGCCGGCCCCTGGGACAGGGCCTAGCCAAGCCACAGGGTGGGGAGGCTGGTTTACCCTGGTTATCATGGAGCTGACCCAGGGTTGGGGTTCCGCCCAGTCATGCAGGACCTTTCTCCAGCCCAACCTCTGCCACCAGCGGCAAAGGCTCCCTCAGTTTCCGTCTCCTTTCATAAAGCTCTCCCTCTTGGCTTCTTTGGCTTTTCCCAGTGCTAGTTCTTTCTGCCTGTGTTTTGCAGGGACCCCAACAAGCCCGTCCCCCAGGACACCAAGTTCATCCACACCAAGGCCAACCGCTTTGAGGAGGTGGCCTGGTCCAAGTACAACCCCCGTGACCAGCTGTACCTGCACATCGGGCTGAAGCCGCGGGTACGCGACCACTACCGGGCCACCAAGGTGGCTTTCTGGAAGCACCTGGTTCCCCACCTGTACAACCTGCACGATATGTTCCACTACACCTCCACCACCACCAAAGTGCCACCACCCGACACCACACAGAACTCCCACATCACCCGCCGGCCCAACAGCAAGATCTGGACCACCAAGCGCCCCGCCATCTCGCCCGCCTACAACAGCGAGAACGGGAAGGAGAAGTGGAGCCCCGAGCAAGAGGCGGGCACGCTGCTCGAGAGCCCCCGCGACTACTCCACCGAACTGAGCGTCACCATCGCCGTGGGCGCCTCCCTCCTCTTCCTCAACGTGCTGGCCTTCGCCGCCCTCTACTACCGCAAGGACAAGCGCCGGCAGGACACGCACCGGCAGCCCAGCCCCCAGCGCGGCGCCTCCAACGACATCGCCCACGCGCCTGATGAGGAGATGCCCTCCTTGCAGGTGAGCCAGGGGCACCACGAGTGCGAAGCTGTGCCATCCCACGACACCCTGCGCCTGGCCGCTCTGCCCGACTACACCCTCACCTTGCGCCGCTCTCCGGACGACATCCCGCTTATGACCCCCAACACCATCACCATGATCCCCAACTCGCTGGTGGGGCTGCAGACCCTGCACCCCTACAACACCTTCACCGCCGGCTTCAACAGCACGGGGCTCCCGCACTCACACTCCACCACCAGGGTATAGCTGCCCGCCGCCGGCGCACACGCATGCACGCACGCACACACACGCAGCAGACACTGGCAGAGGGACCGGCGGGGCCCGCAGAGCCCCCGGACGGCGGGGCAGCGCCCACGGACGGTGCAGCTCCCAGCCCAGAGACCTGTGGGGTCCCGGAGTGGCCCCAGCGCTTTCTTTTGTTCCTATCTAACTTTTGAGAAGTGCTTTGACTCTCCTGGCCTCAGGGCCCCGCGGGTTGCCCCGGGACGCCAGTGGGGTGCAGGAGGGACACGGTGTAACCCTGCGCAACCCACCCATGCAGGTGGGCAGGGGTACCCCACCGTCAGTGGCCACGGGGCTCCTGGGGCCGTGGCTGTGCCTCCAAGTGGGGCGATCACATCCCCAGTGCTGAGCCCACCGAGCACCCTGGGACTGACGAGGAGCGGGACTGGGCATCCCTCTCGGCCGGTGCCCAGACATCCCCAGGCAGCTTGGCAGCCCTGGAAAAGGCTCCTTCACTGTGCTGAGAAGTGGCCCCAGGCCATGGTGCTATAGGCAGAGGGAATGGGCAGGGTCCAGGGACCCGGCCTCGTGCTGGGTGCGGGCGCTGGGGCCGGTGCCGGGGCTCGGGGACCCTGGGAGCGGGGCCCTGGGCTGGAGACTTGGCACCTCTGCCCCTCTTTGCGCTGCAGAGAATCTCTTTTGTGTCAGTCATTTCTCTTTGCAGAGACGTTTTTTAAGCAGATCTTTAGTTCTTTACACACTAACGGAGTCGCCGCGTTTTGTCCTTTGTAAAGATTTTAAAACCAAGTGTTCTTGATATAAAATAAAAAGCCAGTTAGAAGCCAGCGTGTGCGCACGGTGCCGGCCCCCCATGGCGCCCGCCTGCCGTGGGTGGGCACCAGGCAGGGCAGTGCCTCCTGCACTGTGGGGCYGCGCTCTTTTGTATTTTTTGATATTCTCCCTCCTCTGTCACCCGTGCCCACGTATCTCAGCCAAAAAGCCTATCCAACGGCCTGCCTGCGAGCACCCCCGCCCYGGTCCCTCACTGCCACCACTGGCCAGTGCCACCACYGCCCCGTGTGGGCATCACCTGCTCCGAGCACTGTCTGTTCACTCCCACGAACCCAGGACAGCCCCTCATGCTCCCCACCCTGCCCTGCTCCCCCAGGAGCATCCCACATCCCTTCACCACTGCCCCAGGGCCGTGCTGTGCCCTCCCTGCCCATGCCGCTGCCCRAAAGCAGAGCTGGTGGTTTGCAGCCTGCGGCAGGAGTGGGGTGACAGGAGCAGGGTRAGCTGCTCACCAACATCCGCTCTGCCTCCTAGGTTGCTTCCACTGGGGCCTTTACCCCATCGTAGGGTGACCCCAGCTCCGGCATCCAGGACATGCAGCTGGAACAGACGCTCGGGCAGGGACCCTGGGGGTGATGCAGCCCGCGTGGGGCTGGGGCATCTGCTGGGCTGCTGTGGCCACCGAGCCACACGTGGCTCATGGCGAGTGGCTTTGGTGTGGTGGGGCGTGGAGAAGGAGCTGCAGGGGATCCCACCTGGGGCACCCCAGTCTCAACCCCCCATGGTAAGCACTAGCACCTGGGGCCTGGGGAGGCAGGAGAAAGGGACAGGTCCTTGTGGGGACACCGTATCTTGTCCCTGTGCAAGACGGTCCGGCTGGCAGACGCTGCCCGTGCTGGCGGCCGTGACGCACCCGTGCCGGCTGGCCCTACTGCCCGGGGCCAGCGCATCGATGGCCCTGCTGGCCCTACTGCCCGGGGCCAGCACAACAACGGCCCTGCACCCTGCCCCAGCCCCCACCCCGCGCAGGGCTGGGGGTGAGGATGCTCGTTGGAGAATGTATTTATACCCTGTCACCCGCGCAGAGTAACAAATTCCAAATAAAACAGAAGTGATATTTTTAATAGCGGTGTGTCTCGCCTCTTCTTGGAGCATGCAGGGTCTGGGGACTATCAGGCTGGGTRGGGTGCCCCATGCTGACCTCATGTYCCTGGCAGCCACCCCACAGAGGCAGCAGGAGGACCCTGGTATCACCCCATGTCAGGGTGCTGGACACCCTGCACAGCACATATGCAAGCTGGCACCAYACCATCCAGGGCTGCCAACTCCAAGTGCCACAGTGTGGGGTGTCCCCACATCCCCCCAGCCCTGCTGCCCCCCAGCACTGCAATCCCATGTGGGCATTCATCTGTCCCACAGCCCCCTCCCTCCCAACTTCCAACCCCTTCCCCAGCCTTTCCCAGATGAGCTCCCCTCCCCCTATTTGCCAAACAGAAAAGCTGCTGGTTTCATTTCTTTTTAATGTAATTTCAGCTGGAGTTGCCATGGAAACCAGGCACGGAATGGGGGGGCTGCATTGCCTCCAGGCAGCGTGCAGACACTGGAGCCAGGGCCGAGGCCCCTAGCCAGGGGAGCTGGGGCAGGCAGGGGGACAGGCTGTGCAGGAGGCTGAGTGCGGGGCTCTGCCCTGCTCTCCCCGGGGACCTTTGCAGCTCCAGTGCCACAGGCACGTGTCACCCTGGTCAGCACCGTGCTCCAGACCCTGTGCTGGGCACCCCTGAGAGCCCAGGTGCTGTCCATTGTGGCATCCCACAGGGTGCCTAGTGCCCTCTTGAAGGGGTGATGCCTTTCTGCCCCAGATGAGAGCTTGCCCTACCCTTCTGTCCCCTCTCCTCATCCTAGCACAGCCCCAGCTGCATGCTGCTACATGAGCCAGCATGGCCAGCCCAGCTAGGACCCCAAGGCAAGCTGGTGACAGACAGCCCACTGCTATTATGCTGCCGCCTTTGCAAAACTCCTGAGGCTGCCATCTGTCCAGGGTGTCCTTGACCATCAACAGCTTTTCTTTGGAGACCTGGCAAAGCTCAAGGGACAGTGTATCCCAGAGGGTATGAACAGTTAACATCTGCATGACAACTATGGGACATCCTCTGCTTCAGGGGACATGTTTAGGACTGTTGGCAAAGAGAATCATAAGGGAACTCATTTACAAAGGTATCCCTGGCATGGGAGGGAGGGAGTGACCTGTGGCTGGCCTCTGGCTGCTCAAAGATTCACAGCCAGCAGGAAGGCAAGGGCTGCTGCTCTTCACACTAGCATCACTGGGGTAGTGCCCTGGGCCTGTTCTCCACATCTTTGATGTACCCAGGGCACAGGAGAGCAGACTCGCAGGCAGGCAGGGCAGGCTGTTAAGTCTTACACTGCAACCCCCTCTCTGCCCTGTGCTGCAGCAGCACAAAGGATTTCTGTGCTCACCCACTGCCAATGACCTTCCTGGCAGTTCACTCAGACCAGAGGGTTTTGTCTCTCAGAGAACAGCAGCCTGGATCCAGGGATGCCTGTGCTGCTGTCAGTCCAAGCCCGGAAGCCCAGCGGCCCCTGCACTGCAGTGGTCATCCAGTGATGAGGTTGAGCCACTCACAGGGCTAACCCTGCGTGGGGCGGGATGGCTGGGGAAAGGGGACTCGGAAGCCTTCTCYGCAGTCCTCCTGACAGTGGACATGTTTCAGGAATGGTTCAAGCTCRGTTTCCTCCACCGCACCGATACAGACTGAGGGGCTGCAAGTTCGCTGACCCCAGCAGGGTGCCAGCAGCTGCGTCACCCCAGTCCCACCRTCCGGATGCTGGCTCAGTCCTGCCCATCTCATCAGCTTGTCTGCGTTAGACGTGCCCACGTCTTTGACCTCTTCGCTTGCAACTTCAGACACCAATTAACTTCACAATTATCGTCATTRACAAAGAGCCCGTTTCTGGCCCACGTGGTCGCGGGCGGGGCAGTTTTCTGAGTATTGGAGGCAGCGCCGGCCACGGCTGTTTTGTACAGTCTGTCCTTGACCGATGGCTTTTGCAAACAGGCGAGGGGGCTGCCCGCGCTCTCGCCCACCCCCGGGACCTCTGGTCCTCCCACCAGCTCYCTGCCAGGACAGCGGGCGGGCACCGGGCTGGACAGCAACGCCCCGGGTTCCTCCTCCTGTTTCCTGTTGCTTTTTTCTCTGTTTTTAGTGTATTTCAGMAGGATTCCCACGCTGAGCCCCGCCGGGCGCTGCCGCGGGCAGGTGCGGCCCCCGGCCCGGCCCCGCAGCGCCACCTGGTGCCACGGCCGGCGACCACCCCCCGCCGCACGGTGGCCCCTCGCCTGGTCCCTGTGACCGCTCGCCCGGCTCTCGGGGCGCTGCAGTCATCCCTATCCTGGCTCCCAGTAATCCCCAGTGACTCCCCGCCTGGCTCCCAGGGCCCCCGCTCTCCGCGCCAGCCTCCCATTGTGCTTTGTCCCACTCAGCTCAGCCCACCCCAGTGCCCACCAGTCTGCCCCCYTCGGGATCCCCCCAGTGCCCCCCACCCAACCCGATCCCCCCAGCCTGGCCCTACTAGCCCCTTGCCCACAGTGTCCCCAGTCTGCCCCCGCTCCCCCAGAACCCCTCGAGGGTGCGGGACCAGGGCGGTGCCGCCGTTCCGCCGTTCGAGCTCCCGCCGGGCGCTGCTGACTCAGGTGGCGGTGGCGGCGGCGGCGGCTGTTTATCGGAGGCTGAGATTGTGGCCCCGATGGCCCCAACCCGCCCTGCACCCCGGCCTACCCCGTTATCTCACTGCCCACCGCCCCCACCCCGCTGCGGGGGCACCCCTAGCCGCCCCAGCCGCTCCACAGTGTCACCCTGCCRTGCTCATGTGGCACCTTTGTCACCCTCATGCAAGGGATGGTGCGCGGGCTCCTGCAGCCCAGGGGCCCAGGATGAGCGGCAGGGTCGCCATGTCCCACACAAGGTGCTGGGCGGCGGGACCTTGAAGCGGGCCAGCCGAGTTAATCGTTGACAGGCTGTTTGCCTTTTCCCGGCTGCACTTTTGCTCATTAAATCTGGGTATCGGTGGCTCCCCAGGGGCCAGCAGCCTGCAGCAGCAGATCAAGGTGTTCCAGGAGCTGGGGGTACCCAGAGTCATCCCCCGGGTGGAGAGCAGGGCCCGCCRTGGTGCACGTGTCTGGCTTGCAGGGAATGCCGCGGGGAGGATGCTCGCAGCAGGGGACTGGGGCCACRGGGACCGGAACGCTCCCCCGGGGGCCATCCTGGGGGTCTGGCCCCGCCAAGGTGCGGCGATAGCCCCGGGGCTCKCCCCGGGGGATGCTCAGCTGCGGTGGTGGATGCGGGTGGGTGTGAACTGCGCTGGACACACCTGCGGTGTTTGCTTGGCGAGTCGTGGAAGGAGCAAGGCTGTTTGGGAGGGGGCGGGGGACGTGCCTGCGGGGCAGTATAAAGTCCAGGGTGCTGCGCTAGAGGCTGAGACTGCTGCAATCCCAAAGAGCATTTGTTGTCCTGGCGCTGAGGTGAGAACCTGGAGGGCACAGCACCGCTGTGGGGGTGGCCGCATGTCCCCCAGCTGGGGAACACCAGGGGTGCCAGAGTGGGGCCACAGCAGGGCTCGGCCATGGGCCAGGGACAGTAGAGCCGGCAGTGCTGGCCCTTATGGCGGGAGCGGGGCGAGGAGCAGMGTGTGGCCATGAGTCACAGCTTTGCTGGACGGTCTTTGGCCGCCACCGTTCGCACAGCTCGGGGTGCTCGCACCTTGGGCTAAGGGCAGGAGATGGCATTTGGGGTGGCATTAATTGATCTGCCAACSTGCGGGCACCCAGCTGGTAGGGTTTGCTGGATATGCTGCTCCCCACCTGAGGCTGGGGACAAAAATCCAAGAGAGATTGAGCCATCCCTGCAGGGATGGGGCACGCCGTGACGGTGTGGCCGCCGGGACACAGCCCTTGAGGGGCACGAGGGGTGTGCGAGCACAGGGATTGTTGTCCCCACCAGCATGTCCGAGCAGTCGGGCAGCGTCAGTGAGCCCGTCTGGGGGAGGAGCGCTGCCCCCGCGATGAGGGCAGCCCCAGCTAGCACACAGCCAGCGTCACTGCTCCGGACTCTGCCTTGTCCCCGACGGGACGGGGCACACGCGGGTGCCCACACAGAGATTGCCGCTGGCACCAACCCCCTGGGAACACCCCTGAGAGCCTGGCAGGACTCAGAGCAGCAGTACCCAGTGCCTCCCAGCCCCACGGCAGCCCACCGAGTGCTCGGCGGCCTGTGCCGTCCGTGCAGGACGGGCGCGCTGCTGGCTCGGTCACTCTTGGCGGGGAAGGGACCTGCAGCCACGCGGGGTGGCCTGTCCGGCACAGCGGTGTGTGTGGCGTGGGTCCCGCCGGGCAGAGCCACGGGCACCCCGCGGCTGCGGACTGGGAGGCTGTGGCCGTGATCGGTGCGGGGCGTGGTGGGGAGGTGGGAGTGGGTGCAGGGCCGAGCAGCGGGAATGCAGCACACAGGCACTTTGTTTGGCCAGGGTGGGCGGAAGTCAGGGCGTTAGATCTGAATGCTAAAGTGTGTTGTTCAGGGGCCGATAAAGGCCCCATTGTATGTAAATAGTTTATAAAGCAGCATATGACTTCCAGTGCAGGGCAGTGGCAGAGAGAGACGAGGGCAGGCGGAGCAGAGCTCTCCTGCGGGAGGCATGAGACCTTAGAGGGGCCACTGGGGGCAGCTTGCGAGGACCCTTCCTCACGGCAGGTACGCGTCGCCAGGACCCTCCACGCTGGGGGGTTGCTGGTCCCAGGCACCCAGACTCATGCAGGGGTGGGAAGCAGCTCCCTGGACTGCTCAGCGCCCGTGGGTGGMTCTGGTGGGGTGGGGGTCTGTGCTTGGGCGTGGGATTGCCCTGTGTTCCCTGGGCAAGGATGGCTCTGGGAGGGTGGCAATGCAGGGCTGCACGAGGGGAGCCCCCAGTTCAGGGTTCCCTGGCCCTGCTCCTGCGGGCAATGGAGGACAAGAGCAGGGAGGTGCTGGTGCAGTGGGGCCCATGGAGCCCCTTGGGTCCATTCCCAGCCAAAGAGCTCAGCACTGGGTACAGACTGGGGGTCCCTGCGGAGTGTGGGAGCTTCACCCCCATTCTCTATGGCAGCTGTGGGTTAGGATCCCTGTGCCAGTGTGGGGTGGCAGGGCAAGAGCATCTGGCACTGCTGGGCCAGCCGGTCTTCTGCCTGCTCTGGCCAAAATSCTGCCTTGAGCCGTGTCAGTAGCAGGAGTCATGCTGCCATCCTGCTGTYTGTCCATCCWGCTCTCCTCCCTGCCRGGGGCTGCCACCGGAGCCAGGACCTGGTGTCTCTCAGCCAGGGGTCCTTCCTGCTCCTAACACCATCTCTCACYGCTCTCTCCTGCAGACGTGAGAAACGATGAATTGGGCCGGCCTCTACACAGTGCTGAGCGGGGTGAACCGCCACTCCACCGCCATCGGGCGCATCTGGCTCTCCGTCATCTTCATCTTCCGGATAATGGTGTTAGTGGTGGCAGCAGAGAGCGTCTGGGGGGATGAGAAATCCGCCTTCACCTGCAACACCCAGCAGCCTGGCTGCAACAGCGTCTGCTACGACCACTTCTTCCCCATCTCCCACATCCGTCTGTGGGCTCTGCAGCTCATCCTGGTCACCACACCAGCCCTGCTCGTGGCCATGCACGTGGCCTACCAGCAGCACCAGGAGAAGAAGCTGCTGGTGCTGACAGGGCACGGGGATGCCAAGCACATGGAAGAGGTGAAGAAGCACAAGATGCGCATTGCRGGTTCGCTGTGGTGGACATACGTCTGCAGCGTGGTCTTCAGGCTGCTCTTCGAGGCCGTGTTCATGTACATCTTCTACATGCTCTACCCGGGCTACCAGATGATGCGGCTGGTCAAGTGCGAGGCTTACCCCTGCCCCAACACTGTTGACTGCTTCATCTCCCGGCCCACCGAGAAGACCATCTTCACCGTCTTCATGCTGGTCACCTCCAGCGTCTGCATCGTCCTCAACATGGCAGAGCTGGTCTACCTGGTGGTGCGGGCCTGTGCCCGCCGAAGCCGGCACAACTCCAACCCCTCGTCSGGGAAGGGCTCCTTCTATGGGCACAAGCATTCCTCCGAGTACAAGCAGAACGAGATCAACCAGCTGCTGACAGAGCAGGACGGTTCCCTCAAGGACATGCTGCGCCGCAACTCTGGGCTGCAGGAGAAGGGTGACCGCTGCTCTGCCTGCTAGGGCCACCACTGCAGGGGTCCCAGCCCCACAGTTGCCCCATGGGCCTGTTACTGTCCCTGTCCCAAGGATTGCATCCCTCAAGCACCAGTCTGGCTCTCCTAGATGGCCAGGAGGGCATCTTGGACCATTAAATCTCCATTCTCAGGTGCTGCCTCCCTCCTTTCTGCTCTGGCCGGGGACATGCTGGGAGCTGGGGTGCCAGTGTGGGGTGTCCATCCCTGTACCCAAGCTCTGGTGGGTGCCACGAGGGGCTGTGGGGGCTGCAGTGCTAGGGCTGAGCTGTGGCCGTGGCTGTGGTGCCCTGGCAGCCAGCAC
The DNA here is from genome assembly GCF_030028575.1 of Malurus melanocephalus. Classification (NCBI taxonomy): domain Eukaryota; kingdom Metazoa; phylum Chordata; class Aves; order Passeriformes; family Maluridae; genus Malurus; species Malurus melanocephalus. Next base: position 513,162 of record NW_026623406.1, on the reverse strand, counting down.
ACAGGACCAGTGACCCCTGGGTGGCATTGATCAGTGTCCAAGGGCTTGCGCTCCCCCAGCACCAGCCCCTGCAGCCCCGAATATATTTAGAAAAGTGCCCAGACCAAAAATAGAGGGGAAAAGTTTCCCCAGTGGCTGTTTCATGTGCCAGTCACAGTGAAAGCCAATGGGGCACGCAGCTGCCTCATGCCCCAATAACCCCACGCCCGCTGTTGGGTGACCGACAGGCAGAGCCAGGCAGACCTGTCCGCACCCTACAGAGGAGCTGGGGACCAGCTGGGGAAGGGCCTTGCAGCATCCCACATCACCCCACCTGGGGACCAGCTGGGAAGGGCCTTGCAGCATCCCCATCACCCACCAACAGGAGCAGACGTCGTGGGAGCCCATCTACGGTGAGGGGTCCCCGTGCCGCATCGCCACCGCGGTGGTTCCCTGTGGTGCTCCAGATTTCTGCTTCCCTTTTCTTGCTTCCCCTGCCCTCCTTGTGACAGGTTAGGGGTTCCCCGGGATGCAGGATGGGGACACTCCAGGGATGGCCTTGGGTTGGGTCTGTGCTCATCCCTGGGGAATGGGGTGACGTTTTGGTGGGGCGTGGGGTGGCCGTGTCTGGAGGGTGGCTGTCTTGCAGGGCACCACAGCACGTGCYATGGGGGACTGGAGCCTGCTGGGCCGGCTGCTGGAGAATGCCCAGGAGCACTCCACGGTGGTGGGGAAGGTGTGGCTCACCGTCCTCTTCGTCTTCCGCATCCTGGTGCTGGGGGCAGCTGCGGAGCGGGTCTGGGGTGAYGAGCTGTCTGGCTTCTCCTGTGACACGCAGCAGCCCGGCTGCCAAAATGCCTGCTATGACAGCACCTTCCCCATCTCCCACCTCCGCTTCTGGGTCCTGCAGATCATCTTYGTCTCCACCCCCAGCCTTGTGTATTTGGGCCACATCCTGCACCTGGTGCATCTGGAGGAGAAGGCGCAGCAGCAAGCGGCAGCACGGGCCGGCAGCGGGGCCAGGCGGCAGCGCCCCAGGCAGCCCCAGCCCCCTGCAGGGGACACGAGGGCACGGGTGTGCATGCGGGGGGCCATCCTCAGGACATACATCTGCAATGTCGTCTTCAAGGCTCTTCTGGAAGTGGGCTTCATTGTGGGCCAGTACGCCCTGTACGGGTTCCAGCTGAAGCCTCTCTACACCTGCAGCCGCTGGCCCTGCCCCAACACCGTCAACTGCTACATCTCCCGGCCCACTGAGAAGACCATCTTCATCCTCTTCATGCTGGGGGTGGCCTGCGTGTCCCTGCTGCTCAATCTGGTGGAGATCTACCATCTGGGTCTCACCAAGTGCCGGCGGGCACCAGGCCCCAAGTCGCGCATCCTGACCRCTCCTGGTGGCCCTGTAGGGCCCAGCAGCACCTATGTCACCCTGCCCAGGCGTGGCAGCCCCCTGGCTGCTGGCAGACCCCCCCATGGCCTGGCACCGCTGAAAAAGGCAGGTGCATGGCTGGGGGTGGCTGGTGGGTCCCACAGGGACATGCGAACCGCAGACCTGGCAGTGTGAACGGGGGTCTGCTGGGATGGTCAGGGATGGGCAATGCAGGGGTGGTCACAGTGGTGGTTGTGTCTCCAGTCTCTGCCAGGCCTGTGGCATGGACCCCACAGCCAGCATGAGAGCTGGGCACAGCGCTGGGGACATGGCTCAGCTGCTCCTGGCACTTGTGGGAGCAGCAGGGCTGAGAGTAGAGCTGGGAAGTGGGAGCAAATAAACGCTTACTGCACCTCACTTGACTCCTATTCTGCTCACGGGCACTGTGGCATTGCTCTCCCAACTGCTCCATCCTACGGACACATTGCATGGCCAGGGCAGGGCCTGGCGTGGGTGGGGCTGCAGCCCTGTGGGCAGGGACAGGCAGAACAGCCATGCTGGCACCAGTGGGCACTGGGTCAGGGGCCATCCCAGCATGCCAGAGCTGGCAGGACAGCAGRGGCCAGGCAAGGTAGGAAGTGCAGGCAGCACAACCTGGGATGGACMCGAGTGAGGTGCATGGCAGCACTGGGACACTGGCCCTGCTCTCCTGCAATGCTCACTGTGCCCAGGGGGAAAAACAGGGGCTGCCAAAGTTTTTCACATCTTTATTTGAAATGAATGGTTTCCAGAGACACAGGGTTAGTCCTACAGCCCTGGCATCACTACAACAAGACTGGTGAGCGGCTCACTCTCCACATGGACACAGAGAACAGATGGCCCCAGGCCAGGGCCCAGAACAATATATACAGGCTCAACAGGAGACCCATGTACAGCTCAAGAAAACCGACCAGAACACGAGAACGGGCAGGAGGCAGCAGGGAGTGGCACAGCTGGAGTCAGACTTGCCCTGGGCAGGGCGCTGGCAATCKGTGGCTGTGGGAAGGGAGGGGGAGGCCAGGCAGGACTCCCTGCTTCTGCCAGCAAATGYCTGAGCCCCTGGCTGGAGCAGAGGTTCCCACTGATGGTACCTTGCACAAGAGAGGGTTCTTACACCAGGACAGGGRACGGTGGGGACAGAGGGGTAGCACTGGCACAGACCCTTCTCCATCAGTTCAACAGACTCAGAAAACATTGACCAAAGACAGGAGGCCTCCTGGGTACACACAAGGGAGGTGTCCCTGTGGCAAGGTCAGATCTCTGCCCACAAGTTCCAGCGTGAGCTCCATCCACTCCCGGCAGCCAACCTAAACTCCCACCCCTCTGACAAAAACTCTCCCCCTGACCCAGTCTCAGGCTGGCTGTAGCCCATGCTCACCAGCTTGWAAAGACAATGCTGCCCCAGCAGCAGAGCTACTGTTCCTGCCTTGGTATCTCCAGCTTTGTGAGGGAATGCTAAAGGAAGAGGGAAGTAAAAGCTTCGGGGGCCACTGGTCCGATGGTGCACTGCRTCTTGTGCAATTCCGGCCCTGGGGCACGGGGACAGAGGGGTAGTGGCAGGGCTGGGAGCAGGGAAGGGACAGGGCTGGGCAAGGGGAACTGACCCAGGGACTCTGCCACTCCTGTGCCGTGGGAACTGACCCTGGGGAAGGTGGCTCACCCAGCAGCCAAAACTGGAGACAGAGCTGAGTGCAGGGGCCACGTATGTAGGGGAGGCCTGTAACGAGCAGGATGGCAGGTCCGGTCTGGTAATGATGCAGGGACAGCACTGCTGCAGCACCATCCCCTCCTGTGCTGCACAGCCCCTGCCCTGCAATGGCAAGCAGCGAGACGAGGCATGCCGGGCTGGAGCGCAGCCAGTCCAGCAGCACCCCGCCCTTAGTCCATGTCATCCTCCAGGCTGCTGAGCCGACTGTGCTCCTCGTAGACCTCCCGGACAGCCAGGATGCGGTTCAGCATGCTCTCCAGCATGCTCCGGTCCATGGGGATCACCGAGTACCAGAGCGGAGACTCGGCGATACACGACCGCTCGGGCTGCAGGTAGAACACATCGTTGCGGTTCCGCAGACTCTCGGGGCTGTGGAGACAGAGGAGGGTGAGACCAGAGAYAGCAGCTCCAGGGACTTACACAGCCTGACCTGATGTGTTTAGCAAGGGATGCTCAAGTCTCACCACAGCCTCTCATGGTTCAGTAGGATAAGGATATAGACTGAGCCTACAGCTCCTTGTTCAAGGCCAAAACCCCAACCACCCAAGCACCAGACTCCCACAACACATTCCTGCCAGTCTGGAGGAAGGCAAGAAATGGAAGAGGCCAGAGAGAAGCATTCTCTCAACCATGGTCTAGTCAAGCATCACCTGGGCAAGACCGCATATTTATGTACAAATGTCTAGAGAGCAGCAGTGACTCCACAGGGTCCCATCAAAACTGAGAGGTGGCCCCAAAATGGCACATGCCCCTTCTCCAGAGAAAGCCTCACCATTTGGAGAGATAAAATTCGTAAAATTTGACCGGGCATCGGAGAGGATTCATCCTGTTCTCCCGCTGCTCCAGCATTGGTGCCTCCTCCTCACGCTTCCGTTTTCCAGAGCCACCATCTGCAGAGGGGGGAGAGTTGGATGACGGCTGGATCCCAATGGGGGATGCAGGGGAAGGAACAGAGCTGTTCCCCAGACCCACCTCGGCTTTTCTTCTGCTTGGCCGGAGCGTAGTAGCGGATGCTCACCACCTTTGTCATGCCACGGGCCGTGGTGCACTTGCGGGACTGGCGCACCACGTTGGTGAAGGAGAGCTGCATGTGCTCCTCTGCTGTCTGCAGCCCAAAGAACTTAGTGTTGAAGAACATGAGGGTGTTGAGAAGCACGAAGGGTGAGTAAACACCCAGCTGTTTGCACTCCCAGAGGTGCTCCTCCTCCACACGGGAGAAAACTGTGTCTGCAACACAGGGGGAGAACCAGGTCACAGCAGCAGTGGCCTTGTGGCAATCCCTCCACCCTGCCCAGCAAAACACTGATGCTTCACAGAATCTTTTTTCACAAGGTTACTTCTCCAGAGCCACTGGCAGAGCCATGAGCCTCCCCAGATCACAGCCAAACCACAGGCAAGAACCCGTATCAATCCTAACTGCTCATCACTATGGGTGGCCAAAAAGTGACCTCCAGGTCAGTGCTCCAAYACACTCTGTGAGGATTAAGGAAAAAGCAGCAGGCAGGAGAGACCTAGCCACCTCCTGCCTAGGTACACAGGTCTGGAGCCAAATGGCTCTGCCTGGGAGTCAATCAGCAGAGGTAAGGCTGGATCTGTGACCTAACTACTGACAGGACACAGCAGGGAAGGCAGCCCCGATCACAGCACCATGAAAAGCCTCTGCAGAGCTCTAAGCTAGTCCATTCACACAGCAGCAGCACAGCAACCTTGGTCAAGGCCTGGCACAGTGTGCAGGGCTCATCCACGTGCTGGGAGCACAAACACATGCACCAGTGCGCGTCCTGGCTTGGCATCCTCCTTGCTAAAGAGAGGAGACACCACTGTGAAGTGTTGTAAACATTCAAATTGTCCCAGGATACAAAGCACACGTGCTCTGCTCCCAGCTACCCTAACCATGGGCAGCAGAAGCTGCTGAAGCATAACCCACGCTGGCTGTGCTGTTGGTTTGGGTCAGCATGACCCCAAGGCACAGSAGGACTGTGCTGCCTGTGCCAAGGCTGAGGCTGGGGGAGCACAATCAGGCCAGAGGAYCCAAGGCTACAAGCACAAACTGGATGTGTGTTGAGTGAAGGTACTCTGAAGACACGTACTATTTGGTAAGATTGTGGGTTGCCAGCCGCTCAGGGACTTGTTCAGCTCCTGCACGAAGGTCAGGTAGTAAAGGTCTGTAAATATATTCACCATACGATTGTTCTCGAGCAGGTACTAGAAAGGACAGAACACACAGTCAAGAGAAACACAGCAGCACCTGGAATGCAAACCCTCCCCAGAGCCCAGGCACACATACAGAGCACCCTTCCTTGTACCACCAGAGCAGCTGGGCAGACATTTCTGAGAGCTGTAAGGAAAGACCTGGGGCATGACAAAGCAGCTCTGCTCAGGGATGTGCAAGCAGGGTTCAAGGCTGGGGAGTAGTTGCCACCCTACCCTCTGGGCTTGGGAACACAGACCAAACCAGGTGGGCTGCTGTCCTGGGCTGAAGCACTGCAGGAGAGTCCAGCCAGCCTCTGGGGCCCCAGAAGGCAGAATGAAGGGCACAAGCTCCCCTCACCAGATCTGACCACCAAGTCTGGCTGGAGAGGACATGAGAGCAGCAAGGCCTCCCTCACCTGCTGGATGCCAAGGCAGAGGTAATAGATGCTGTCTGGTTCGTAGCGCTCCCCATTGGGCCGTGTTATCTCCTTGACAAACTGCGCCAGGCCRTAGTTGAGCTCAGCTGCTGAGCAGGCCAGGATATCTTCCTTGATCCTCATGGGTTTGGCTGCAGAGACAAGCACAACAGCCTCAGACAACAGCCTGCAAGGCCATGAGAACCTCAAGACTGCGAGGTCAGGCTTCTGGAGGTTCTGCCACTGCAGTGCCTCCAGACATGGCACTTACGGCCAAAGCGCAGCTCCTCTCCCTTGCTGGTCTCTCCCCCTGCATACTTGGCCTGCACCCAGGACTTCCAGGCGTTCACACCGTATGAGTAGTTAAGGACTGTGCAGCTGGGCTGGCTGCTCATCGAGTCCCGGGAACAGCTTTCCGAGAGCACCAGGCGCTTCTGCCCCTGCAGAGAGGTGTTCTGTGAGACTGGGCACCTGCCTGGGACAGGGGCACGAGTCCTGGCCACCCCTGAGAGCTGCTGTCAGCTCCCCACAGTGCGCTGGAGGCACCCTTCTGCTGACAGCCAAGCCAACAAGGCTCAATAGTTTTGAGGGCCAGAGGCAACAAAGAGACCAGCTGTCGTGGGACTTGTAGCATTCAAAGCTCCTCTGAAATGACAAGCAAGTATTTTCATTCAAGGAGTGGCCCACARGCCAACCATGCCCTGAAGGGAGAGGGCACAACCTCCCCAACACACCAAAGACTCTGGCACGCTTCACCTTGTACATCCCCATTCCAAACCCAAAGAGCTTTAAGCAGGCCCACAGAGAACTCACCTTCCGCACAGCTCGAGGCAGATCTTGCTCTGTGGAAACATCATCTGGTCCCACAAGCCCACAGTCAAAGAGGAAATCCACACTGGAGTTGATGTCTAGAGGGTCTGAAGGGAAACAAAGGCAGAAGGGCTCAGCTGAGACTTCTCATCCTCTCCCCAGTGCTGGCCTGATTTTTACAGCAAAATGGAGAAGGAACTCGTCATGTCCTCTACCACTGCCTTGGCACAAACTTTTAGCCACAGCCCAACAAAGGAAATACATTTCTGGGAGACAAAGCTAAGCTTTGTCAGAATAACCACATTTTCCTCTCTGACAGTTTTTTGTTTATTTTTTAAACCTAAAGAATGTTCCTCATTCCCTTGTGCCAGGCCAGTACTGGGGAGAGCCTGCCACAGGCACCTCAATTTTGATGTTTGCTGCTAGCATCSTGCCTCAGCATTGCTGTGCTCCTGCAAGTCCCTGCCTCTTCTTCCACCTTCAATTAACATACACTCAACAATTCTGCCATTTCTCAGGATGCCATGCTTTGTCCAGATCTCTTCCCTTGCCAGATCCTCTGGAATCATTATCTGTAAGCACATCAGTGCTGCTACCCTGCTCTTTGTGGTGTTAAAATCAACTTCTCATTTCCCGTCTCTGAGCCCTATATTTACAACAGGTGAGTTCAGTGTAGATACACCCTCCAGAAGCAGCAGTCTCCTCAGCCCTGCTGCACGCAGTCACTGCAGAGCTCAGTCCCAGGCCTCACATCTGGTCAGTCAGAGGACATGAGGAGGTTAAGTTCACACAGCTCCTTATGGGAGGACCCTCAGCAGCTCTGCACACCAGTGTCACCCAGCTCTTACTCTTAGGGAAGTCAGCCTCCAGGTCCTGGCCCGGCTCATCAAGGACATTTGCCATCTTGACAGCCATAGCCAACACATCATCCCGTGCTGGTCCAAACAGATCACAGTCCTCCAGGAGACCCTCTGCACTCTGGTTACTCACCAGGTCTGCAAAGCAAAAGTTCATCATAAATCCAACTTTCTYGAAAGTCTTGTCTGTTTTCCCTGTGACAGCTGGAAAATCAAGTTGGGTTCCCTGCATGTAACACAGCCCTGTGCTCAGAGCAGCCTCACAACACCCGGACTGTCCAGATTTCCCTGGACAGCAAGACATTGGAAGGTTGTTGTCTCCCCARCCACAACCCCCATYGCTGTGATTTGTAGGAAYGCAGTAAAAGTAAAGTAAAAAGATYTGCAAGACCAGGATTGCTAGTTTTGTAGATTGGAAGCTGCTTTAGGGAAGAGTCTGAAAAGACACCTGAATAAACTAAGAGAGCTGCACATGTGCCACAAGACCGGCACCCTTGAAAAGGGCAGTGGCAGACATTGCTCCCTGCTGCAGCTCTTCTTTTCTGGTACCTCCCCAGAAGAAGCTGAGSATTTACTCTTCCCTGCTTCTTTTTCAAAAGCTTTTGGACAGCTGCAATCCTGGCAGGTGTTTCAGCTCCAAGAGGTGGCAAACCCCACTTGATCCCAACGGCAGAACCTACCACAGAGGTCTGAAGAGGCCTTGTCCAGTTCCTCAGCCTCTGCAATCATCTCAGCCATGGCCAGAATGTCAGCTTCTAGGGGATTGGAGGGGATCTTCACCTTCAGTTCTTCAATGGTCTCCACAATCTTCTCTGTGCTCTCCARTGTGGTGGGCAGGAACATTGGCACAGGCACCTGTGGACAGCAGCAAACCRGGCAGAAAACTGACACTCAGTAGACTGACATGAAAGCAGAAGAGCATGAACAGAGAAGCAGAAAGGCTGCAGTATGGCAGGATCAAGACTGTAAGAGAGTAGGAGCAGGTGAAGCAGTTGCTTACCGGGACAGGCATGGAGAAAGGCACAGGTACTTTCTGGCAGTACATATGCATAGGCACAGGCACGAAGATTGGGACGGGGATTGGCAACACAACCAGCTGGGGCTTCCAGTCAGCCTCTGACAAGAGCAAAAATACATCAGTGACCTTAATCCCAGAAGTTCCTCCACCCAGCCCTGCCTCATGCTGCCATGCCCCCAGCCATCCAGCACCATAGCCCTTCCAGCCACCAGCTTTTATGACTCAGGGGCAGAGCTGGAATAGCAGCAAGACAAACCAGCAATGAGAGAGGCTTGCCTCAGTAAGAAGTATAAATCCTGCTCTTACATAGCCCTGCTAAGAGGTTCAGTTGCACACCTCACACACATGCCCAACAGGAACTAGAGTGGAACCTGCTCAGCAGACAGCCCTCAGACAAGCTAATGATCTCCAGAGGAATCGGAGTTGTCCTCAGGAGGTGGGATCAAGCTAGAGAGCTCTCTACACCTTTCCTTTTGCTGCTGATGGAAATAGGCTCCCTACCCACAGCCCTGCCATGTGTGCCCTGCACCTGCACAGACTCCTCAGCACGGTGTCCAACACCAGCCACTTTGTGCAGCATTTCAGGCTGGATTCACAACTAAGCTGGAGCGGGGACGTGCCACTTGCCTTTCCAAAAAGCCCCTGCAATCCTACAGTTATGTCTTGTTTTCCTACCTGTCTGACATCCTTTGGAYTTCATTTCGAACTTGCAGGAGACACCCCGGTTCTGCATCAGTGGTTTACACATGGCAGCTTTGTTTTTCCGAGGGGTGGCCGGAACCAGAGGTGGGGCAGGAGGCGGCACAGCTGGAGACGTTTGGGCTGAGGAGGCCTTTGCTGACAGCTGAGAAAATGCAGAAAGCAGGAGGTTGGTGTCCACCTAAGGCAGCAGAATCTCTTCACTACTACAGGTACAGATGGAATGACTCCCAAAGCACCTYCTGGAGCCTGGCAGTGCCCAACACACGGACACTCCAATGGTCAGGCCGTGGTGAAGGACTGCCAAGCTGTTCCTGGCCGGCAGCAAAGTGCTGCCTCTGCTGTGCCAGGAGTCTAGCAATGGTGGGTCCTGTCCCATGGGGTAGAGAGGAACAGTGGGACAGAAATTACAGCAGGCACAGGAAAGAACTTTGCAAAGAGGAACCAGTGCCATAGTGTCAGGCTGTTCTGGAGTTCATCATTGATTCCAGTTACTCTTCCCCCTTGCAGGAGATATGCTGATGCTGCCTTCCCTAGGAGCTGTTATCAGCTCCCACTATCCAGACATCTCCAAATGCATTGGTTGTAGAACAAAATCTCCCTGAACAATGGCAGAACTGTCCTCTCTTTGGGGACAGCCCCTGTGTCTTGCAAATTCCTACATCCAGTGGGTCTTACCATGTTAGTTTCTGCCTTCTGTGGGGAAGGGGAAGGGACAGTTGGTTTTGGCTCTGAAGTCTGACCTGTAAGAGAAAGCAACAACTCTTAAGTTCAAGAGCTCCTGGGCCARTATGTCCCACTGCTGGGACTGGAGGTGCAAGCAGCCAGAGAGCAGGGACAGGCTCCCCAGAAACTGCTCCTGGCCACTCCAGGAACAGTTAATGTTTCCACAATCTCTAGCCCTAACGTCTCAGAAGACACTACAACTCTAAAATCAAGATATTCCCATGTCATTTTGTGTTCCCTTGCAGTCCACCCCTTCCCCCTCACAGCAGGTCAGGAGAAATCCCAGCCCCTTGTAGAGAGAGGAATCCAGGGCTCTAATCCCAGCTCTGCCTATTGGCTTGCTGTACCGAGCCATGGCCCCTCCCTGTGCCTCCATATCCCTGCAACAAATAGCTTGGCAAAGTGCTTCGAGATCCCTAAGAAGAAGRTGACAGAGCTAGTAGTAGCATTATGAGACATCCCAGAAAGCAGACAGACAGCTTTGCCCCAGCCCAAGGAATGCAGTCCAYTCCCCCAAGGAAAGAGAGGATCACCTGCAGATGAGAGGCGCCATGTGGCACACACCGGTCTCAGCTGTCACCGGTGGTGACAGTATCACCCTGCCTTGGATGGTAATTCCAGCTCATTTGGTGTGCAGAGAACCATCTCAAAGGCTTGTGAGCTAACAGGGCACCTTCATCCCAGTCTCCAGGGAGCCCTGGTTACTCATGTGGCTGGCAAAAAGAACTGCCTTCCATCCATGGGCCACGTATGAAGAAGACCCCTGCAAGGACAGCAGCAGGTCCCAGCACCCAAAGGCAGTAGCGGGTCCATTTACAACTCCTGTACACAGACAGGCCCTTCAGGAAAGACCGAGATTCCTACAGGTCCTACACAGAAACATTCACACTGTGAAGACCCCCTGACTCAAGGAAATGCAGAATAATTCTTGTACAACTGGAGATCCATCAGGCTCCACTTGCTGACCACCACAGAGAGCAACAGATAARTTCCAGCTGGAGAAAGCTGCCTAGTTGGCAGCTGAACATTCAGCCATAGGATCTGGCAGGGGCCAAGAACTCACCCTGACAGCCACAAGTGGATGGGCAGCAGGTCCAGGTACAAAACACCAATGGCTCGAATGAGAAAAGACAAGCTGTGGCATATGAGCAGAAATTCTGCCACAGCAAAATCTAAAGCAAACATGATCGCTCCACTGGCCAACAACTTAGGACTAAAGAAAACAAAATTCTCCTGCCCTGTGCTATCTGTCCAGGCTTCCAGGAAAGCTGCAGTTTATTCTTTACTGTMATCCTGACACCAAAAAGGAGGTTATTCTTTACTGTCATSCTGACACCAAAAAGGAGCTGTCAAAGCATTGCCTGCTCTAACTGTGACTTCTGACCCTCTGCTCTCTCCAGCTGGACAGTCCAGTGCAGAGCCAGCTCCTTTGGAAATCTTTGGGCAAAGAGTTTTGAAGCAGAAGCTTCTCAATCCCAYGTTACACTGACTGTTCCCAGCAAAAGAATGTCTGCATATGTGATCAGCTGCAAGCACTCAGGATCACCAGACTGGTAGCAGCCACAAGATTACAGGAATTAATGGTTTTAGGCAACCACTGGTTACAAGAGAATAAGCAAGTAGTCAGCAGCTCTGTCCAACATGGGCCAGAAATCCAGATAGTCCCTTTTGAGCTGGCAATACAACTGCAGGTCCACAGAAGAGCAGGCAGAAGCTGCTCCTCCCAAAATCCCCTGTACAGCACAGTGGGCTGGAAAGCTCTGTGCAAGCAGGTCCTGACTCCAGCACCCTTCCTTTGCAAACTCAGCMGTATGTCCTGGGGCAAGGATGTCCACAGCTATCCCACATCTGGCAGGTGACTGGTRTGCCAGAACACACAGAGAACCCAGTGACACCAGAAGGATCCGTCAAGCACAGCAGTGCTGGGGCAGTCTGGAGCTCATGCTCAGCTGAGCACTGACCACTGAYGAAGGGCTTTTCCTCAGCTCCCTTTAGTCCTTCCAGGGTGCACAGAGATGTAGCTGTGGCACAGTGTGGGGTGATGCCCCGTATCCCAAGCAGMAAAGTTCTTGGGGACCTCCAGAGATGTGGTGGAGCAGGCCTGGSACTCTTATGCTTGTTGTTTGTAGAGAAAGAATTTCTCAGCCTTGTGACCCATGGCTCCAAGGACACAATGGCTAAACGGTGTGAAACATGCCTCCCTCTGTARGCAGCGCTTGTCCCTTGTGCCTGTGTCCCAAAAGCAGTGTTACTGGTCCCTCACAAGCATCATGCCTTGAAAGCAGAGGACAAATGGAACAGCATGACCAGGGCTGTGGAATCACTTGGTAAGCTACAGGAACCAGCATGTTACAAACCTCTTCCTCCCCTGGGCAGAACACTGTGAACCATCAAGCAGACTTCCCATGGGCACCCCTGTGCCAGCAAAAAACAACAGTTCCTTATCCAGGTCACTCCAATGTGCTCCCACTTGAGCTGTCACCTCACAGAGGCTTTTCTGGAGCATGGCTCTTGGAAGGTTGGGCCTCCTGCAGCTGGGAGAATCTGCTGCTTCTGGCAGAGGAACTCTGCTTTGCTGCCCAAGCAGCAATGACATCCAGAGCATCCCCTGTCTTATGATCAGCTCACTACAGTCAGGGGAGGAACCTCAAGAGTCTGGAGATGGAGGATGAGGTCTCTCATGTGCAGCTCCTTGTCTTGGTTTCCCCTCCTTGGCACACCCTAGCCAGGGTTTTACATCTCATGAAATCCCAGGGAGGGCAGCAAAGCCCTGAACCTGTGATACAGGYATGTGTTGAAGCTTGATGCACTGAAGCGAGTCCCACATCCCCCAGGTCACCCAGGAGATCRTGGCCTACGAAAGACCARGCAGAATGAGACTGCAGCTGTCCGAGGGCCAAGCGGTGTCTTGTCACTGTCACTACGAGCACCTTCCATCCTGAGGGATCCCAAAGCACTTTGCAATCTTCCATAAGCAACTGGCTCAAGTTAATGATRGGAAATGGGGCAACAGGCAGCGACAATCTCCTCTCCAGCTGGAACTCCATGGATGCAGAATGGGACAGGGTTGGCAAGTCCCCAAAACTGCAGTGGACTTTGGGTAAGTGGTAGGACTCCAACCTAACATCGCAAGACAGAGTGCCTCCAGCAGCTCAGTGCTCCCTCAAGACCGTTCTAGGTTCAGCTCTGGCTGAAGGAGAGCCCACCTACAGCATCACCAGCACCACTTCCTGCAGCACCCTTCTTTTGTCCTTGAATGTTTCCCATCCAAGCACTGACCTGGCCCAATCCAGATTAGTTTATGAGATCTGAGAAGGTCACAGCTCGGAGGTGGTGTGGGGCTGCAGGTGGATTGTCATGCCAAACCACGCTGTCCCCTAACCCTGTAAATCGAGCTCTCCGCTGGCAACTTGAGGATGTTAAATCCCTGAGTATCCTCGCTAAGAGTGTGAGCTACAGGCAGCACGCTGGCACCGGCTCCTCCCGTCTGGGCCCTGTGTGTCATAGAACCATAGATGTTAGAGATGGAGAAGCCCATTAGGTCCCACTCCGTCCTTTCCCCCCCAGGGGCCAGTGCAGGATTGTTCCCTAGCGTCTCCTCCAGTCCTGGGCAGGCAGCTTCCACCCCCTGCTGTTGAGTCTTCCCTGTGTCTCTCAGACTGAACTATGCAGGTCCCCTCCCTCCCTCCTACTCACTGTTCAGCAGGCTCTCGGGCCCCTTCTGCGTGTCCAGGTTGGGCTGGTTCTGTTGATTGTAAAATCGCAGCAGACACTGCTGGTTGCAGAAGTGTTTGATTTGCCCCCGCCAGTGGATGGTTTCCAGCAGCTTCCCCTGACGCTTGCAGGCATGGCACCGAGCTGCCTAAAGCCCGCATCAGCAGGAGAGAAACAACGAGTAACTAACCACACCCCCTCCGAGTGTAACACAACTCTCCAGTGAAAGGTGCACATCGCAAGGTGCTGTGAGCTTTCCCCACAGCAGTGCCCTGCCAGTGCCAGCCAGGGACTCCAGCGGTGCGAACTTCTCCCAGCAGCACTGGCCGCGGATCCAGCACTGTGAGCTTCCTCAGTGCARTGCTCTGTCTGGCAGGATCAGCTGGGGACTCCAGCTACGTGAGCTTCCCCGCAGCAGTGTCCCGTCAATGCCAGGCAGGACTCCAGCAGTGCCAGCTTCTCCGCAGCAGTGCCAGCCAGACTCCAGCAGTGTCAACTTCCTCAGTGCAATGCCCACTTATCTGGGTGCCGTGCCCACCACAGCACTTAGCACAAGCTGCCAGTGCCAATACTGACCTTGAAGTACCAGAGCAAGTATTTGCTTTTGCAGTCTTCACTACAGAAGTCCCAGGTGCTGCCCTCCAGCTGCTCGGTGACCGCCCGCTGGCAGGTCTGAGAACAGTAGGTGCAGGTGATGCAGCACAGGCCCAGGTTCTTGGTGAAATCCTGTTTGTAAAGAAGCACACACCCTGCGGAGAAACAACAGGAGTGAAACCTTCCCAGGATGAACTGGGGGCCTCCCTGACCCAAACATGACCAGAATCCAGGTCTGCGGAGACAACAGAGCACACGCAACACACTGTAGGGAACAATCCAGCACTGGCCCCTGGGGCTGGGATAAGATGGGACCTCATGGGGACTTGCCATCTCTCACCTCCATGCTTCTAGGAAGAGTCTGACTCCAACCTCCTGTGTGCAGGAACCCAGCAGGCAGGGCAAGGCCAGGTCAGGCCAGCCCAGACGCAAGAGCGTAGAAGTGCATGATGACAGGAGGAGCGGAGCTGCCACCTGCTGTCTCCCCAGCCCCCAGAGAGAGAAAAGCTGTGAGAAGGCCCTCCCCAAGGACACAATGAACGGTAAAGATCTTGCCCTAGGGCCTGGCTGGACAGCAAGCCATCCCCACAACAGTCCTCCCTTCACTGCATGGCAAGGCTCTTGCCCCAGGGCCTGGCTAAGACAATCTCCCCTCTGTTCCTCTCCATGCTCTCTTCTCCTCCCCCAGCATGGGCTGGCATGGGGGTTCTGCCTCTCCCATGCCTTCCCCAAGTACCTTCGCTGCAGAAGTTCTTCTCCACTCCGGAGAAACGGATTTTCTCATGCAGCAGCTTCTCCTGCTTGCAGTGCTCACACTGAGACACCACCCCACGCAGCCGCTTGAAGTCCTCGCAGCAGTCTTTGCAGCAGAACTGATACACCTTGTCCTGCCAAAGAGACCACAGCCAGGTCAGCCAGGCTGGCAGGAGRCTCCCACACTTCTCAGGGAAGCAGGAGAAAGACTACGGGGCTGAGTCAAGTTCCCAGCTCTCCTGGCACGGGATTTGGCAGGAATGGTCTCCTCCTGCCCTGCTGACATCCTGCTGAACATCAGGAGTGCAGCACTCAGCAGTCTCCAGGCACGTCTCTGCAGCTAAGGCATTCAGAGGACTGGCACAGGAGGAGCTCTGCTCAGAGCAGGGAGAAGAAGTAACCCAGAGGTTCTCAGCAGTGTTGGCCTCCAGCTCAACACCTCCCCAGGGGAAGTTCCTCACCTGCCAGTCTAGGATCTCCGGCTTCCCGCTGAAAAGATTGTGACAGTAATGGCAGTTGAGGTGGATGCCACCCTCCGGGCTGGTGCGCTGCAGGAGACAGAAACAGCTCATGGACGAGAGTGCTCAGAGGGCACAGGACCTGCCTCACACTGCCCATCTCTTCCACGGCCACAGCAGCCTGCCTGGCCCCTCGGGCCTGCTGCCACTGTGGGGACTCAGTCAGCCCATCACATCATTCCCAACCTCCTGGAGAGCTGATTCCTGAGAACAATTTCACTTTGCTTCCAGTGTGCTGAGTCTAGCTCTTCTCAGGAAGGAAGGCAAGCTTTCAGGCTGCCACACCACTAGACTTMAAAACTTAAGAGATAAGGGCTCTGCTGCCTCTTCTGAGGAGTTCTCTAAAGGTTCTTGAAGCATAGGTGCCTGGTTTCCATGCTCAAGATAACGCAGTTTAAGAATTTGAGCAGCCTCTCATCCCATCTTGTGCTAGATTAATCTGCTATATTAAACAGCATTTGGCATCTTGTCCACTACGCATTTAGTATTTTGTGTCTTGTCCACAAGGAAATATTTATTAATGAAGTCATTCCTAGTTTTCTTTCTGATAACCTCAGATAAGGCATTCTGTAAATGCCTCAGTACAAGCATTTTTCAAGTCCAAATTAAATTTCTGGGKTTTTTTTTCAGAATACTCCCAATTTTTCTTCAACTGAAAATGAAGTGGACATTGGAGAACATCCTTCCTATCTGTGCATCATTCTAGGTAGCTCCTTTACCCCCTGGCCCTACAACTTTATATTTGCCTGCTCATACTTGCAGTAAGTTCATCCTTCCCTATGTGGCTGTAAAACTCTTCAGCATGAGCCTCTCTGTTATCTGCTTTAATCTCAAGGCGTTTCCAAATGCTTGTTTTTCCAAGACTTGCACCCCCACACTACTCAAGTAAGGCTGACTTACAGGATCTTGCACTGAAGTGTGTTTAGGCACAYGTTAGGAGGAACCAGCCTTGTCAATCAATCCAATTGCTTTGCTTTCTGTGACTGCCCTGAACACTTCACCAGTCTTTGTTTCATCTGCTAAATTTCACCATGCTTACTTGGACTTTATTGCTAAATGATTGATGAAGATGTTGAAGTCCTGGGGCTTAATACTGATCCCCAAGAAGCCATCTTGAAATGTTCTCTTCAGTGTTTTCTTTTTGACAAGTGTGTTCTGAGATCTGCCAGCAAAACAGTTCCTAATCCCRGTATTGCAGGAGTTTACTCATATTTATAATGCTGATTTTACATGGCAATAATTCAAGTTAGGTGAATTAGTGAAGTCCCAGGTGACTGGAAAAAGGGAAACACTGCAACCATTTCTAAAATGGGTAGAAAGAAGGACCCTGGGGCCCCTGGATCCAGCTCAGTGCTGTGCCAGGGAAGATGATGGAACAGATCCTTCTAGAAGCTGTGCACAGAGGACAGGAGGTGATTCAACACAGCCAGCACGGCTGCACCGAGGGCAAGCCCTGCCTGACCAACCTAGTGACCTTCTCTGATGAAGTGACAACATCAGTCGACAAGGGAAGAGCTATGGATGTCATCTCTCTGGACATCTGTAAAGTCTTTGATGTGGCTCCCCACAACATCCTTCTCTCTGCACTGGAGAGAGATGGATTTGACGGCTGGACTGTTTGGTGGACAAGGAATTGGTTGGATGGTCACATCCAGAAGGCAATGTCCAGATGAAGATCACTGACAAGTAGTGACACTCAAGGGTCTGTGTCYTCATCAAGGACACAGTGGATGGAGAGCACCCTCAGCAAGTTTTCAGATGACACCAGGCTGAGCTGTGCAGTTGAAATGCCTGAGGGACAGAGTGACATCCAGAGGGACCYGGAGAAGCTCGAGCAGTGGCTCATGGAAATCCCATGGGATTTAACAAGGCCAAGGACAAGGTGCTGCACCTGGGGTGGGGTGACCCTCAATATCACCCCAGGATGGGAGATGAACACATGGAGAGCAGCCCTGCAGGGAAGGATTTGGGGKTTCTCCTGGAGGAAAGGCTGGACATGACCCAGCCACGTGCACTCACAGCCCAGAAAGCCCCAAGGGTRTCCTGGGCTGCAGCAAAAGCCCCGTGGGCAGCAGGGGAGGGAGGGGATTCTGCCCCTCTGCTCCACTCTGTGAGACCCCACCAGCAGAGCTGCCTCAGCTCTGGGGTCCCAGCACAGCAAGSACAGGGAGCTGTTGGAACAAGTCCAGAGGAGGCCATGAAGATGWCCAGAGGGTTGGAACAGCTCTCCTGTCAAGAAAGGCTGAGAGYTGGGGCTGTTCAAACTGGAGAAGAGAAGGCTCAGGGGAGAGCTTATTGTGGCCTTTCAATAGTTAAACAGGGCTTATAAGCAATATGGGGACACAYATTTTTTTTAGCAGAGCCTGTTGCAATAAGACAAGAGGTCATGTTTTGAATGTAAAAGAGAACATATTTAGATTAGCTATAAAGAAGTTTTTCACAATGATGGTGAAAACACTGGCACAGGTTGCCCAGAGAGGTGGCCTCATCCCTGGAAACACTGACGGTCAGATCAGACAGGGCTCTGAGCAACCTGGTCTGGTTGAAGATGTCCCTGCTCATTGCAGGAAGGTTGGACCAGATGACATTGAAAAGTCCCTTTCAGCCAAACTGTTCTATGATTCTGCTCTTATGAAGTCTGAATTGTAAAAGCTCTATAGTTCCACTACCCACACTATTTGTGACCTCAGTGAATGATTACATCGATGATTCATWAAAAACACAAACAAACGAAAAAACCACCAAAAGACCCCAACCAACCAAATGCTTACCCACCCCTCTACCCCCTCCAAAAAACCCCAAACTAAACAAACCAACAAAATCCCAAAACTAAATGTTGCAACTGCCAGTATCTAAATCTTACCTCTAGATTCTCTACGTTTTCTCAGTTGCCCAAGACATGTCCTGGCCTAAGTTTCTCACATCTTCCTGGCTGTTACTTTGCTCTTTGGCAACTGTACAAAACTAGTATTGAAGTTTTGTAGGCAAACTTGAAGCTGCCTATGAATACCACAGACATCTCACATACATTGAAACTTAACATTAGAACATTAAAAATCACCAGTCAAGCATTTGAGGATTATTAAACAGGAGGTATCCAGGCCTGCTAGGAGTAAATTTTTAGACAACACATCCAAGAAGACTTTTGTTTCTTGGTGACATCAGGCTGAGAGAGCAGCTCTGCCCCCTTGCACCCAGCGATCAGRTATGCACTATGCTTTGCTGGCTTGCTTGTGCTCTCATAAGGCCACTCTATCTCAAACCACTCTTGCAGCACAGCTGTGCACTGCCCTCCTGCTGGGCATACCCTGATAGACAGGAGTGAATTCCAGCCCACCTTATCCCAGTAGAAGAGAGGGAGATAGGGCCAAGACTGAGATACGAGCAATTACAGTCACTGCAACTCCTGTGCTCCAGAAGAGACTTTCTTAGGAACCCTCCCTGAGGAACTCAAGGAAGGTGGAGCCTCTGCTAAGTGTGAAAGGAGGCATGAGCTCCATGGCCCAGCCCAGCATAAAGGATATTTCAGTACCTGGAATTTGGTCCAGCAGCTGGGGCTGCAGAACTGGTAGACAACCCGGTCTGTCTTGTTGTAATAGCAGGGTTCAGATAAACTCTTTCTGCAGAAGCTGCAGGGTCTAGGGGGACCTGATGAAACAGATAGGAATTGGTGAGGGCAGCAGCACAGGATGTGGGACTGGATGTGAGGATGGCATGCAAGCTACTCACTCATCCTCAGTCTGTCAAGCTGTTATCAAAAAGCAAGGGACAAGAACACCAGGAAACTAAGAGCACCAGATTTCGCTACGGTAGAAATGTTAAACAGATGGAGAGCAGAGTGGTTCAACGGAGTGACCCTGGCTCTACAGGAATTTGGACAAAATAGGCTGCAATACTTGTCCCATTCCTGGACAGCCCAGTACTCCACGAATGGAAAGGGCGATGCCAGCACAGTCCAGCACTACAACTGCTCCCTGCATCCTCCAGAACAGCWATGTACACTACCCTCTGTGTTAAGATGTCTACATGCACCAAGGGTTCCTCCCTCTGCACTTCCACTCGACTCACTGGACTCTCCCCAGGCTTTCACCTTCTTTTCAGTCCCATCCACAAGTAATAAACAATACCAAGGAAGGAATTAAGAGCAGAGAGGTGATGATGCCCTCTGCACAGGTGCTCTTACCAACTAAGCCTGACTGCTTCACTTTGTGGGAGGTAGTGCAGCAAATGGAGCAGAACAGGCCCATCTTGCCACTGCGATCCACGTTGGGCAGCATGTCAAAGTTCTTGCACAGCGTCTTGCACCACACGCAGGGATAGACCCGAGTGTTCTTCTGCAAACACAGAGCAGAACAGAACTTCCAGGAGACCATCACAGCTGGCAAGRTCCAACTATCACATCCCACAACACTGCTGTATCCACACAGGACTGCTCTCCCATAGTGACCACCTAATGTCAGGGACAGGCTCACAGTCTAGATTCAGGTGGTGGTAGCAAAAAAAGCTGCTGTGTGCCCACAGAAAATCCCCCACGCCCCAGGCAGCTGGCTCTACACACCTTCTTGTAACTGTTGAGACATGCAGAGTTGCAAAAGCGTTTTTGCTGGCCTTCATGGAAGAGGTATTCGAGGGGCATGCCCTTATTGTAGATATAAAGTCCACAGAAGTCACAGCAGTTTGTTTTCAGCCCCTTGGTGGCYCGGAACTTGGTGAAACAAGCATCACTGCAGATGCGGTGAATGACGTTCCCATTGCTGACCTCGTGCTGGATCTGCAGAGACATCACTGCTGTCACTCCCCAAACCACGAGGGGCCTCCTTCCAATGCAGCTGTACCACTACAAGCAGAGCCTGGGTTAACAGGCACTGGAACTCTGGGAAGTGCCATACTGGAAGCTGGTGTGGACTCAGGGTGGCCTCCCTTGCCAAAACTCAGAGGAGCAACTGGGAGAGCAGAGTGGCAGGAAGCAGTGAGCCTCAGGGCAAGGGGAAGCTTGGGAGTGAGCTCAAGTCAGCTCAGGGGCTGAGGCCTCACACCATAGGAAAATCTGGCAAACACCGTGATCTTGACCAGGACTTAGTGCTATGGGTCTTAAGCACTTGATCCAGGACATGGAAAGGACAARGATTTGTTTACCTCTCCAGGTTTGTGGCAAACACTGCAGCGGCTGGTGTCCGAGGGATCTGCAGACTGAGGCGCTGGTCTGTGCTGCTGGGCCTCATACAGGGAAAGGCAGACAGAGGTGCAGAACTCATGGAAAGAGCCACCTGAACCAATCTGGGCAACCACGGAGTCCTTGGTGTTCCAGATCTCCCTGGGGATCAGGAGGGGATGTGTTAGTGCAGGGACATATCAGTCCTGCCACAAAGGGATAGGACGGCTCACKGCAATGCACATGACTTTCTGGTGTCCCAAGAAGTAGGCAAGAACTGTCTCACAGCAGCTTCTGTCCTCACCCAGAGGAGTGGTGTCTGAAGATGGAGCATGCAGGAGGTTGTTTTGGGAGGAGGCTGGAATATGGGGCACTAAGTGGGGACAGGCAGGGAATAGCAAGAATGTGAAGAGGATGTAAGGAGCATGGGATATGCAGGGTGTGAAGGAAGACACRGGGCAGGAGCTGGCAGTGGGCAGGAGTGATGGGGGTGAACTTTAGGGCCATAGGAAGGGAACTGGCAGGGAGGGCTGTGGAGCAGGTGAGTGGGGTCACAAGCATGGGAGCACTGAGGCAAGGGGAATGAACACACTTTTTGCAGAAGGTGCATATCTTCTTGCCAGGTGGTTTTTTTGAGAAGGTGGTGAGGCAGGAGCTGGAGCAGAAGAGCTGAGGAAGGCCTTTTCGCTGGTAGGCAGTCTGGCCCTTCTGCAGCGGGGTCCGGCAGTTGGCACACGTCATCTTGGTGAAGGTGGAACGGGCGGCTCGCTGCGCCATCTGCGTGCGCAGGGACATCCGCGTGGAGCGCCGCGTGCGGAAAGGAACGAAATCCTCATCGTTGGGATCATCCACCATGGCATCAGAGTCTTCGTCAGACACCGGAACTGCAGAGCAGCAGAGGAKAATCAGAAACCCCTCATTAGGAAGTGAGAAACTCTGCCACGAGACACACGCTGGGATTTTCTGAGTCACCTCTCCCGAGTCCCTCTATGTACTTTGTTCCTGTCTGGGTGGAATGATAAAGGGACCCTTAAAAGAAATTCTGTTGTAACTGGAGATGAATCAAGAGGTCTTTAAACAATCCAGGTGTAAGAACAATTCCCCTCTAGGAAGTCATGATATGCCAAGGTTGAGCAGAAGCCCAGAGTGTGAACTTTTACAGCAGAAAACCCCCTAAGAACCATTAGACCTAAAAGGGAACAAGCTGATCACCAAATTCCAGCACAGGCAGGCAATAAAGGAGCAACACACAAATACTAGGGAATGGCAGGATGACATTCAATGTCTCAAAGAACAGAGACTTCATGTACTTCTGCAGGAAGATCCCCAAGATGCAACCTTCCTTCAGACAGCCTGCTGTTGTAGAGAGAAAGGAAGAAACCTGGGTGAGGAGATGGAAGATGGATTTCCTGTAACACCCCAAATCTCATCCTGTTATTTAGTGCTTGGTGTCCACACACCACTGTAAAAATACATCACCACTCCCCGCTTTGACCTAAAYGCCCTGAGAAAGCAATGCAAGTAACCCAGGACGACCTGTGGGCTGAAAGGACCTGTCCTGCACAAAAGGGAAGTCTGCACACAAGTTCCAGAGTTCCCACAGTACTCACACACCATGAACCACCTGACCACAATGGATCTGGGCCATTCTCTGGCTGAAAACAGGTATTGGCCAATCCCAGGTACTCACTGCTCTCAGAGGAGTTCACAGTTTCAGGCCTGGCAGCTTCTGATCTTCTGGGTCGTTCGCTTCTTTTCTGCTCCTAGAAAACATTCAGAAAATATTTAGGCTAACTATCAGCTAGGACAACCACGGACAAATATCCCAGATCATGGTGGAGTTCCAACTTCTGGGATTTGGTTTCCCAATACCTAGGCTGAAAATGGATCGAACTCCATGGATACCTGACCAGAGCTGGCAAGACAGAGGAGAGGGGGAAGTAGGCTAATGAGAATGATATTTCAGCTGGGGGTAGCAGGGACACACCGAAGCCACATTACAGCAGTGGCAGTGCACAGGGATCACTCTGTCACAGGAGTCATGCAAACTCCTTTCCAGAGGGGTGATGAGACAGCCAGTGTCCCTCACGGAGTCTGACAACAGCCAGTCACACTCTATGCTCCTGTGACATACATACTTGACTGCATTCTCCTCACCTTCTCAGCTGGCAGCTCACTTCCCTTCCCAGACAGGCTTTCTCCTGGAACAGAAGCACAGAAGAAGCTTGCATCTAACATCTTGCTTTTCCCCAGCAGAAGAGCACAGGTGTTCTCCAAATGTTCTCCTAAAGTCACCCTTTGGGTCAGTTAGCACATGAAGCCACAGCCCATCCTGGCTATCAAGTACAGTTCTGGTGCTGATCMGACACAGGAAGGCTCCTAAGCCCACTACCTGGAGTTGCAGATCTAAACACAGGGCTTGGGAGGAGCCCTGTAAGGGGGAGACCTCCCTGCATGGGGCAGGCAGAATGRGTGGGCAATTACCTCCAACTGCTTCTGACCTAGACTGAGCATCTCCTGGGGATGGCCAGCCTGGGCAGAGGAACTCTGCCTATTGAAACACCTGCTGGTGACCTTCAGTTCCAGCCAAGATTCCAGTGATGAAGAGTGTGAGCTAAGCTGATGCACAGCCACAACTTAATTGGGGAAGCTCCTCACTGCCGCAAGCACCAAAAATCAGTTAAAGCCATGAAAGCCAGAGCAAGTGTGCACACCAGAGCATGATCCCTGTACACAAGAGGCTTTGCCCAAATCTAGACCATCAGAAGAGCTGGGTATTTCCACAGCAGGGGAAGAGTTCGAGTGCAAAGCAGACTCCAGCTTCAGCAGTGTGCAGCTGGATGACTTCCTGAGCAAAAGGAAGCCAAGTTCTGCTGACTCAATAACTTACCTGTTGGTGGTAAGGCTTCCTGTGCTTTGAGTACACTGTTTTCTTTAAGTGAGTTCTTCCCATTATCATCCCCTGCCTTTGCTCGGTTTTCTTCCACAGACTCAGGGGGCAAAGCTGCAGTTCTGCTGTCTGGGCTCATTTCTGCCTCCCCTGCCAGCCCTTCCCTCTGCACAGGCGAGCTTTTCCTTGGTGACTTCAACTTCATCTTCTTTGTTTGTTTAAGACTGAGTTGAGGTGGGGGCATTGTGGGACTTGAGGACTGTGCTGTGGCTTCTTCTGTGGCTGGGGCACTGCTGAGGTCCCCAGACTCAGGAACAGGTTGTTGGGGTAATTCAGGGGCATTGTCACCAGACAGTGCAGGAATAGCAGCAGCACCATCTTCTTTTACATCCCCAGAACAATTTTTTGGTGCATCCTCCCCTTTTTTCCCCATTTCTGGAACAGGGACTTCTCTAGACAAGGCAGAGGAGTCTGCCAGTCCATCCTCCACATCCTGGGAAGGTTGTGCCTTACACAGCCCATCCAGACCCTCTGGTTTATCTAGTTCCACCAAGTCAGCAGTTTTACCCAAGTCATCTGAGACATTAGGTTTCTCCAGCATATCCAAGACACCAGGTTTATCTAGAAGGCAGTCATTTGATTTATTTAGTTCAGACAGGCTGTCTGCTTTCACTACAAGGTCCAAGTCCTCATCTGCAGTCATCTGCTTGGATTGATCCCAGCCAGGGGGCTGAAGAACTGAAACTTCCTGGGTAGAAGCTGTTTGGGAGCCCAGGAGATCTTCACCAAACTCCATGTCAGCAGGGAGATCACCAATGAGCGGTTTGTCAGGCAAGGACAGAGGGTCCAAAGATCCTGAAAATTCACTGGAATCCATTTAGAAGATGGCAACTGGAAATGAGACAGAGACTTGCAAGTTAATGAAAAGCAGTCTAACATACAACATGAACTGTCCACTCTTCTGAACACTGCTGGAGCAAAACACAGCCCAGGAATGCTGCCAGGCCGTAAGCAGGATACCAGACACCAGTAGGTCAACCACCTCTGCTTGTGAGGGTACAAAAATCAGCAGCAGGATGCAGTAGTTTGGTRTAACAGACCTTTGAGAACTCTATAGCCTTCACACATCTCACCACAGCACAGCAAACAGACATTTGCTTAGGCTAAATGACATGGTGGGGTATCAGAAATTGCTCAAGCACCAATTCAGGAGGCTCCACACTGATGTTCTGCAGTAATACCCCCAGACCTGCCTTCTTCTCTATCCAAATAATCTGGTCTGTCCTTTCTCCTGATCTGTTCTTATGTAGCTAACACATTTTTTATTTTTAAAATATCTTCTTTTCTCTTAAACACAGAGGTAGAAACAACCCCTTTCAAGCCCTGAATTCTGAGTTTTAACAAGATACAGGATGACAAGATGCATTAATCTTGTCAGAGGACAGATACAAACAATGTTATAGTATAACTGCAGCTGCTGCATAGCCCCAAAACTATGTGGGCTAATACTCAGACACAGAACAATTGGAAAAGCTTAAGGTAGAACTAGGAGGAGTTCTGGAGAGTGGCAAGAAAAAGGGTGGTAAAGCTCTGACGTTCAAAGCAGTCACAAGAAGAGCAAGTAGCAAGGTAGACGCAAGCATGGAATGCAGAGTCAGGAAAAAAAGACCAGTGTGACTTTGCAGGGCACMAACTGCACTTGAACAGGAAGGAGTGATGCAGACTGCCAGCCTCAGAGGGAAACTTACAGCCCAGCTCCTCATGGCTGACATTATCATAAGACAGAAAGGTCAAGCCTTCGAGATGAGGTGAGTAATATTTCTAAAACTATATTATACCCCCACGAGGAAATAATGGCTGACAAACCCGAAGAGGGAAAGGGAGCAGGAACTGGAGCCTAGAAGTGGTAAGGTCGTGTAAGACTTGAAGTAACATCATGTCCCCTGACAGGCTCTAAGCAGACTCTACAAGAAAGGCACTAGAACCAAATGATGTGGCAACAACCTATACTCCCCATCAGAGTAATTCCAATCCTAAATTTAGCACTGTTTTAAGCCCTGGACCACAAGACTTAGTACTCTTGTCTATTTGGGCTTACAGTGGGCATAACTCATCTATATCACTGAAGGTGGAAGCCTGAAATAATTTCACTGATGATAGCTGCCTAATTACTTTTCTACATCCTTCCCTCTGAAAGGAAAACCAAGTTCTCACTCACAAACGGTTTGCTCAGAACTAAACAAAACATATTTGGATGGAGAATGGACCCAACTTCGGAAACTTATTCAAGTGGGAATTTAAGGAAATCATACCCAACAACTGGATTTCAAAGCCACCACCTCCTTATTTTATCTAAATACACAGTAATGTTTTCTGTTTCCTGGTGGCAGATAAAGCTCTGCTCCCACAATCACAGACAGAAACTAAAGCAAATGTAATCTTTAGAAATGCTCAGCAAGTTTCACCCCTAAAGACACCCTAAAGGTGTTTCTGTTCACTTTTAGTTACAAGATGAGGAAAAACTTTCAGAGCAAGCCAATTCTAGAGCAATAAAGGATCTAATACATGTTTTAGAGCGGCTGACAGAAATAAGAACAAAGTGAAATAGAAACAAAGAAATCTGAAAGAAAGGTCCTAAGGATTTGAAGCAGATGAGAACCCTCCCAAGATGATAAACAGGTTGTTTTTCAGCTGCTCAGAATACAAACAATATCTCCTGCTCAAAGATATTCCCAGCCCAGATTCACAGACAGACAGCAGACCCTACAATAATAAGAAAAAAACCTCAAGCCATCCAGATGGAGAAGGAAAGTTAATTTATAGGTATATTTAACAGAGTTAGCATACTCCTCAGAATCACCTCAGACACGTTGCACAAGTGTGCAATGAACCACTAAGGTGATACTCCTCAAGTATTTGCCACTTCCAACTGGCCTTGTCTTTATTTAGTAGAAATAGATCCCAGAAACATCTGGAGCACAAGAAATCCATTTGGGCATTCCCTCACAGAGGATAATGCAAGCAACAATCTATGAACTTTTCATGCAACTCTATATGCGTCTCTTTTCATGTGCTCTACAAGTGGACCAAAGGCATCTGGTTTACAATGTACACCGTAACACTGTTTTCAAACTTTGGGCGTTACAATGCAGGACAAAACTCCAACAAACTTAATRGCAACATCATTGACAAACAGAAAAATCTTAAAGAGAATAAGTATTCTGCAGATTAAGACAACTCCAAACTATTGGGATGTGGCTGGGACAGACCTTTCCGCAGAGGCAAGGCTGCAGTAAGAGAACTCACTTGCACGCTCTGGTCAGAAGCGCAGCACTGGCCCTGTGTGCTCGTGGTCCAGTCCCCTCTCATCAGCTCTGTCTGAATCCTTCCAGCAGAACAGCTCACACCTTCTGGAGAAGGAACCAAAACTTCTTCTTAGGATSTGCAAAGCTAAGGACTACTGCAGTCAGCCCAATGAAAGGACCATGTACTCGAATATCCTGTTCCTATTCACACCAAGAATGGATACCTGGGCAGAGAGTGTAAGAAGGACAACGAACAGGATGTTCCCTTTCAGTACATCCTCCAACCAAGGACTCAGTTGCCRAAGAATCACTTGGCTTGACAATGTCTGTACTGAGCAAATCCTCTGTGAATCTGCCTAATCCCATTTTGAATCAATTTATATTTTGGACCTCCAAAAATTCCAGTGATTTTAAGTTCTGCAGCTTAATATTTAGTTTTTAAAAGTATTTTCCTTTTGTTTATTTTCAGCCTGCTGCAGCAGAGCTCCAAGGTGGTAGAGGGCAGATGAATGGCAACTCTTGATGTATTTAAAATAATCTGGAAAAGCTGATGGAGTTAAGAGCTGAGGCTGAACCCAAGGTGATGCTGACAAACAGCCTGARTGGGAAAGCACGGAATGTCCCTGACAATGAATTCTTTATAGTGGCTTTCAACTACCAGCTGATAAGGATGAGGAAGGTGGCTCTCAAAACAGGAAAGAACGGTATTTTCCAGTTCTGTGGGTTGTTCTGAAATCAAACTCAACCTGAAGAAATTAGAGCTGCTCAGCTGCAGCAAGGTAAGAAGCCCTACTTCTGCCTGCCCCAGGCAGTCAGGTTTGCCTGGGCCTTCTGCTGAGCTTCACAGCGAGTTAAGCTGCAAACAGAGCGTGCACTTGAGCTGTGGTAAAGGCTCTTCTCACTTTCTACAACAGAAAGAGAATAGCTTATTGTTTCTGCCAGATGCTGAAATGATCCACCACAAGTCAMTGCCTCTCTTACTCCAGGACCAGCTAATGCATAGCTCATGGGGTCTAATCACTGGTCTGCTCGAGGTTTTCCTCTTTTCCAGCCACATTGCTGGCAGTGAGGAGAGTACACTGCAATATGACTGGGCCAAACCAAGAGGAGGCCGTGTGTTGAAATCCTGCACTTTACAACAGATACAACTGCTCCACTGGCCATTTGGGAGCTCCTTACTTAGGAGTAAGTACTGCCTGGAGTACTCAGTAACAGATATAGTCTTGGGAAGAATGAGTTCAAGTAGCAAAGTCTCTCACACAATAGTCTGCAGCAGAATAGAAGAATTCTGCTGCTCAGGTAGAAAACACTCAAACAAGAGTTTCCAAAGAAGTGATGGGACAGCTGAGGGTCCTTCCCAAGTGTGCAGGACTGGCACAGAACACAACATTGACTGCCAAACCCAGTCCCTGTGACTACCAGACCTGTCCAGCCCTTTCTGCCAAAGACTGGGCACATGGGATCTTCTCTCAGATTTGGAAGATCCAAGTGCAACATCTCTGCCAGGATKCTTTAGCACATCCAAGTGACTACCTGGGACTTTATCCAGCTTATTAAAGATACCAGTGGTGCTGTAACTCAGGTAACCATTAGCAGGGGAATAGATGGCCTACCTACAGAAATGAGGATCTACCATCAAACATTTAATTAAAAACAGACAGCAAGATAAAATGCTGTTGCTGCTCCCTCCCAATGAAGTGAATATCTCAGAAGTCCTTATTGCCCATAAAAATTCCCACAGACATGCAGTCAGTTGCTGCTTTCCTCAAGCAAAGGAACAGTTACTGCTTGGGTATCTGTCCTGGACTTTTGTTCATGGATGTGGATCCAGATTTTCAATACTTTTGAAGACTGAAGGATTTATCTTTTTCATTATTAGAGATCACTTGAAATATGAAAATAATTAACTAGTAACTACAAAAGACACTTAAGTCAACATTTCAGYCACTTCAATTCTACAAGGTCTGTAAGACCCAAGCAGAGCTCTGGAAGAAGGTTCTATTTTTTGGTGCCAAATTTTTGAATAAATGGTAATACCCAACCTAGTACTTCTCAACAAAAACAACAGTGTCAATACACAGTTGAATCAAYAAAACACTAAGAAAGTAATATCATGTCCTACCAGCATGGTTTCAGTCAACATATCTTCATTAACAATATACCTTGAGTGGCGAGTACAGCAAAAGCCAGCTTCACTACCGTGACTTATCTGAGTTTATTCGTACAGCTGATAGCTTTCTAAGTTCAACCACTGCAAACCTTCATTACATACTGGCTAACTCATTTCAAATCAAATTAATTTACAAAGAATCACCAGTTAATTGAGCACACTAATGTGGCCCAGGTTTCAGCCCAGTCAAAATTCTCCAGAAATGAGCAGAAAGGATTTTGTTACTCACTAGTTTTTGGAGAGGCAGCTCTCTGAGCTGCAAACTCAAGTCTTCAAAGAGCACAAAGCCCACTTGGTGACATTCAGTACAGCCCTACTTGCACACATTACCCTGTCAGAGCATTACTGTCTCATTGTTGGCTACTGTTTTAGCCTGATGATAGTTATTGGAAAAGCTGTTTCAAATAAAAAACAAATAAATATCTGACAAAGTAATGCAAGAATCCCAGTGCTTTGTGAATCAACCATGGTTTGGAAAAAAGCCKTCCAGTGCTAAACCTGTTTTGTTCACTGAGGAGAGATGGGGAGACATGACCTATCTCAAAAAAATCACAAGGTTAGAAGATCTACAGCAGACAACTCCTTAGAGAATCACACAAATGCACATGAGGATTCGAACAGCTGGAAATCAAAGTTGGACAAGCTCATACACACATTATTAAACTGACCACAGGATCTGTAAGCCCTCTGTGACTTGGAGGTTTTACACGCAGTGAGTCGCTCCAAATCAGCTACAGCTCCTGCAGATGTCACCCATCAAGTCCTTCTGCTTCGCAGGCAGGGTTTGGTGAACAGTTTCGAACCTCCAAATGTACCACTGGCTCTCCAYCGGTGCAAACTGCAGCAGCTTTCACCAAGTCCCCTTCAGCCAGTCTTCACATGTGACTGGGACTGTCTACACAACAGGAACTGGTATATGGGGGAAAAAAGGGCCTTTCCAGAAAATCACCAGCAGCATCAAGACTCCAGCAATTGTTTTCTTATAGACCCAAAGACAGGAGAAGATGACCATCRCATTTTCCTACAGTGGGAGCCCCAGCTCAGAGCTGCAGAACTCAAATGGAGTATCACAGTCACMCTGAGCCCAGACAGCCCAAATCCTCCAGCACTGAGCAGATGGTGCTGCAAAACACAGCCTTSAGTCTCCTGTAAATTCCTCAAAGGCAGGAATGACCAAACTGGATTTTGTGCTTGCATTCCAGAAACTTCACTGCAGTTTCAAGACAGTGCAAGAAGAACAAATTTCAGAATCTCACAGAATTGCCTGGAATTAGATTTATCAGGAGACTCCCCACAAAGCCTGAAATATACTGATAACATTCTTCAATCTCAGCACTATGTGCTGCTAACCATAGCAGTAAATTCTAAGACAACCAACAGGAGAATCCTCAACCATCCAGAATGCCATCCTGGCTGCAGTTTGAAACAGCTTGGATCCCCTCACATTTTGTAAGATCAGGATTMCCTCCCAGCACTAAGTGTCAAGGCTTTAAAAGAGAGAGGAGTACAAGTCCAAGTCAACTCTTAGTAGCAATACGATCTGGAGAAAAATTCAGCTTCAAGAACCAACTCCATTTAGTGATCMAGTCCAAGAGAAAATTCTCCTGGTGTTTATACAGCCAAAATAGTGTTAAACACAGGGGAAGGGGGTGAGTGGGTAAAAAAGCTTTGGATGTACTGTCAGAAGCACAACAAAAAAAAGCTTGAAGGTTTACAGCATGCTTGAAATTGCTTTAATGATACTAAGTATTAACACAACGATTAAAAAATAGAAGACCTGGAAGTGGTAAAAACCAGATGGTCCTCAGGTCTCTCTACCTGTTGCCCAAATGTTGCAGGAAGGCATCAGAACACCTGACAAAGTCCTGGCAAGTCCCAGAAGCAGCTMCAGACAGCTGCAGAGGACAGCTGCATGGACAGCAGGTGACTCCCCAGAGGAGTGCTGCAGCCTGGGAACAGGCCATSGACTCCCTGGACATCCTCAAAACCCARCTGGACAAAGCCCTGARMAACTTGGCTTCATMGCTCTGCTATGAGCARGAGGTCAGTTGGACCAGAGACCCTAGAGGTCCCTTACAACCCAAATCTGTCCGTGGTTCTGTGAATAAACCTTACTGCACAGSAAAGAGAAAAAAGACAAAAGGGCAGAGTCTCGGAGAGGATGTATCTTTGAGGGCAAAACATCTGATGTTTCTTAAGAGGCCTTGCAGAGCAGAAATATTGGGAACACAACATGAGCTGTCTCCTCTGCCTCACTGACAGTCCCAGATCCCTCTGCAAGGTGCCACCAAGGCCCTGGAAAGGGATCTGAGCTTTAGGAGGCTTCACCTCACTTGCAGCTGTAAAAACTGGCCCTGGTTAATGCTGTGTTGAACAAAGCAAGGTTTCACCCCATCTAGAGAACAACACCTTTCTGTTTGGGCTGTCCAGGGCTGGCCCAGCAGCACAGGCTCACAGCAAGTGGCCAGGAGACACCACCAGAGCTCATGGCCAGCAGGACTGGTGAGGATGGTCTCAAACCTTTCCTATTGTGTGCCATCAGCAGAGGAAGAAGTTAATGAAGCACTCTGCTGAAATTAAAATATAAATCCAGTGAAATCCTGCTAGCACAGCCTTTGCTAAGCTGACAAATGCATTGTCACAGCTGTAGCCTATTCCATACTTCCCTTGCATTGCTTTCACCATAACCCTTCTGCACCAAGGCTTCTGCCAGGTTCTGTGGTCAGTCAGCATCACTGACCACAACACATCCAYAAAGAAATCACACAAGGGGTTTTGCTCCCATACTGAGGCTGTGGGCTCAGCCTTGGGCCTTTGCTCTGGCTGTCAGACATGTGGAAGAATCTGGAGTTTCCACTGTCATCCTCCAAAGCAAGGGCACTCACTGTGAGAGGGATGTGAGCAGGTGCAGAGAGAAAGGAGGTTGTGCAAATATGCACTATGGAGCTGTGAGGTTCAGGTTAGTCATTACAGATCCAGAGGGTGTGGATATTCCTTTAATAAGGCTGAGCTCACARTAACAACAGGGCTATGCTCTTATCACCAGCTTTGATCCCAGGATAGGCAGGGTTAGGTGAGAAAATGCARATTAAAAGTTTTCTTGGGGATTGCAGCTGCAATGAAAAGGAAAGAAGTTACAGCCTAGAGCAAAAGCCATACCTGGAAGCACAGCAGGAGAAGAGAGCATAAATGAAACAGCTCTCATCCTCATCAAAAGAGACTCCAGGAACCATTTCTCAGCACTGTTGAAAATCCTATCCCCCACCATCACCTGACACAGAACATGTCCAGCGCTACCTCTGCCCACACAAGCATATCTGACTGCCAGGGCCTTTTCCTGTGCCAGGCACACACCACAGCCAGGTCCCAGGCCTGCCTCCACCTCTACAAATCACGGAGGTGCTYRATGYTCCCCAAGGCACCCTGTTGGCCACWGCTATGCTCCCCACATGGGGAGGCTTCAGCAGACTAAGACCTTCCCCAGCAGCCCCAGCCCCATGGGGCTGCACCTTTCCCTCATGGTTGCAGATCCTCGAGAGCAGCACATGCTGTCCAGGGACACACACATCCACCAGGCCTTGAGGAGGCTCTAGGTGCGCCAGACAGCAGGAAGGCTGTTGGAAGGGTTGGCGATTTCACAGAGCAGCAGCTGCTGAGCCCCACAGACTTAGCTCCGGTGATCAGTGACACCACAAAGGCTGAGCCCCCGGGGACACCGGGAGAGGGCAGAGGGTGCCAGGGGCTGTTTGCTGCCACTGCTGGCACAGCCCCGCAGCAAGGACAGGCCCCACTGAGCTGGGTACTCCAGGGACTCCCAGGAGCCACTGGGACCAACCTGGGCCCAGGCACTGACATGGCTGGGGGGCACAGCCAGACCCCACCCCTCGGGGAGCCACCCCCACACCAGCACCGGGGCAGGGATGGGGGTCAGGCTGGGGCTCCCCAACCATGGCAGAGGACCCCCGCAACGGGGAGAGGGTCTCACTGGGGTGTCCATGGGAGTGGGGTGGTGATGGGGGGTCAGCCTGGTGGGTGCCCTGGCCATAGTGGGGGGATCCAGAGCCAAACCCCCTCCCATTAAAGGGGCGAGGGTCGCACGCCCCCCCCGTCCCCCCCACTGCAGATGGGGGCTCCTCATCCATCCTGGGTGAATCCAGAGACCACCTTCTTTGCCAGACCAAGGAGGGCACGAGGTACTCCACGGAACCGGGGCGGGGATGGGGACCAGGCAGGTAGGAWCCCCAGCCACACCAGGGGGGAAATCCAGACACAACCGCCCTCCCCCGCACCGGAGCGAAAGCCGCACTGGGATCTCCAATGGACCAGAGCTGCACTGGGGTTGGGGTCAGGCTGGGGCTCCCCATCCATCCCAGGGGGATCCGTATCCCAGAGCCCCCCCAAAGGGGCGAGGGTCGCACAGGGCTCCCCCTCCCTCCGCCCCTCCGGGACCCGCCGCAGGGCGCCCCCAAGCGGCCGCCACGGGGAGGGGGCGAGGGTCGCCGGCCACGCCCCCCTCGTGGGGTGCTGGCCACGCCCCTTCCCGCAGGGCGCGCGCCCCTCTCTCCGGGGGGGCTCACCCACCCCCCCCACCCCCCCGGTACCCGCGCCCCACGCGCCTGCCCCGCCCCCTCCTCGCGGGGCCCCACGACCGCCCCGTGGCCCCATCCGCGCCTCCCGGGACGTCGCCGGGGCGCGCCCGCGCCCACCGCCGCTCGTACCTGGCTCCCCCGGTGCTGCACCGCCCGCTCTACCCAGAACCCGGATTCGGGTCGCGGCCCCTTTAAATGGAGGCGCCGCTCGGAGCCCTCAGCGCGCTGCAAGCCGACGGGGGGGCGGCGGCGGCGCCCCATTGGCTGCGCCGAACGAGGGACGCGTTCCCATTGGCCGCGGCGGGGCCTGGGCTCGCGAGACTCGCTCGCGGGCGGCTGCCGCCGAAAMGCGGAGCGGAGCCCAGAGCGCGGGATCGGTGCGACAACCCAGAACGCGCCGGGCGGCTTGAAAACCTGGCGCGGATTTACATAGCGGAGCGGGTCCGAGCAGGCGAGCAGCACGGAGCCGGGCGCSGGCGGCGGCCGCAGTCTGGCGGGGCACGGCGGCGTGCGGGGGGGGAGCGCGGCGGGGGGCGCGGGCCCGAACGGGGTGCCCCGGTTCCCGCCGATGCCCGCGCGGCCACCCGCAAAGCGCGGAGCGGATCGCACGGAATGGGCTCGCCAACCCGCTCCCCGCCCCCCCTTTAACCCTCTCGCTGCCGCTTCGCCCGGCCCCAGCCCCGCTGCCGTCCCGGGGRGCCCGTCCCGGCCACGCCGCCACGGCCTCTACCTGCACGCGGCGGGACCCACCCGGCCGAGCCCGGGCGCCGCCACCGCCTCCCCGAAGCTGGAGCGTCTCCCCGGGGCGGTGAGTGACAGCGCGGCCGGGCGGGGCTTCTGCGGGGGCCCGGGACGCGGCACCGCCCCCAAGAGGGACCGCCCGGGCCGGCGCCCCCCACTCCCGGCACCGCCTTCACCYGGGATCCCCCTCCCCTGCCCGGGCWGCGATCCGGCGCCACCGCGCACAGAGCGGGGTGCCCTTCCCCAGGCATGACAGCGCCCCCCCGGCCTCGCCGCCCGCAGCACCCCTGCCCCTGCCCGCCTCCATCCGTGCCCCCCGCGCTGCTCCGCCCAACCAGGCTTGGCCCCCCAATCCTCGTGGGCCCCCTTGCCGCCGGGACCCGGGCCCCTTCCATCTCAGCGAGGCAGCATCGAGCTCTTGGCCGCCCCGCACCCCAGGGTGCTCTTCCATCGTTCCCACCCCCGGGAACTGCCGTTTCGCAGCCCGCGGGCACACAGGGGCGCCGGGGCTGAGCGTGGGCGGGAACCCGGGTGCASAGCCGGGAGCGGGCGGCGGAGCTGGGGGAAAGCGGGCACTCCGCACGGGCTGTGAGCCGCCCGGGGAACGATGAGCCGCGGGTACGCGGCACCTGCACCGGTGAGGCGGCGGGAAGCGAAAGGGTTTAATTTGCAAGGCGATGAAACGAAACCCGCCCGAGGCAGGATACGGCCGCGCTCCCGGAGCGCCCGGTGCGTTCCCACGGGCAGGGCACGGCGAGACCCTTCTGCCGAGCCGAACCGAGCCGCCTTCCTGCCCGYAGCGGGGCAGCAAAGGGGACGGAGTCCGGAGGACGAGGGGGAGCCCGCGACTGAGGGGGCAAGGAGAGGGCATAAGGCTCCAGGAGGGCACCTGGAGGAGACCRGAGCGGCACACGCCRGCCCTTCAGCGCTACCCGGGCTCTGGTGCTCACTGGCCGGGGCAGAGAAGCCGCCCGCGGCGCTGCCCCCATACCGTCCCAGCCGCACGTCGGGGGGCGCGGCGGGGCAGCGCACGTTCGGCGCCGCTGCTGGCCCTTTAAAAGCGCGCGGCCCCCGYGCACGACCACCGCGCCTGCGCGCCGCGCGAGGGGCTGCTCGCGGCGCTCCCTTTGTCCCCCGCTCGCCTCTCACCCAAGCTTTGTGCCCGCCGTCGTGATTGGCAGCGCGCGCGGCCGCCYCGTCGACCAATCGGATTCACGCACGGCCGGCTGGTCCCGCCTCACAGTRGCAGCGGTTGTGAGTGATGGCGGGTTTGGCCAATTAGCGGCGCGGCAGCGGGCGGCGGATGGCCAATAGGAGCTCAGGGAGAGGGGCGCCGTGTTAGGGTGCGCGAGTTCCGGCCGCGCGCTCTCCTCTCAGGGCCGCCGCGGTCCTGGTGCCYGTGTCCGCCCTGCTGTCTGTGTCCGGGGCCGTTTCCTGTCCCGGTGTCCGTGTCCCTGTCCGGTGTTGCCGCCAGGTGAGGCCGCGGGGGGGGCAGGGTCGCGGCTCGGCCCGTTCCGTCGCCGCCGGGACTGTGCCGGGGCCCGGCGCGGCCTGCGCGGCCCGGCCCGCCCCGCCCCTGCACGCGGGGTCGGCGGGAGCCACCCGGGAGCGAGCTCCGGGCCCCTTCCGACCGTGCGTATGTTGCTTCTAGGTGGGGAAGATGCAGGGCAACAAAGGTTTCAACATGGAGAAGCAGAACCACGCTCCGCGGAAGCAGCACCAGCAGCACCCGCCGCCGTCCATCCCTGCGAACGGGCAGCAGGCCAACAGCCAGAGTGAGTCCCGGGCCCGTCGCGGGGGCCCGCCCGGCCCCGCTCTGGGTAGGCGCTGAGCGACCGCTTCGGTGCAGCGGGAAACCTCGGGTTAGCCGCGGCCCTCGGGGGTGCAACAGGTCTCGGCAGGAACAAAAGGAACCCGGTTTTCCAAGTTAAAACAATCAATCTAAGCAGGCTGCAGCATCTCCTGCTATATCAGTTTTTCCCCTTGTTGGAAACCGTGGTTAGAATTGCGCCTGGGTTGTATTTGTGGGTTTTCTCTCGGTTTAGCTCAGTCCGCTTGAAGGCGTGTGCTTGTAAGTTTCTTGTGTTCGTAAATTTTTTGCGTTCCCAAAACTGGGCAGTGATATAGGGGTTCCTTCCTARTCTCAGAATCTCCGGAAAAGACCATATAGAATTTGGAAGTCACGGTGTTTTTGACGGTGTGTCTAAAAACCTTACAAGTACAGCGAGGTCTGTTTCCCATTGTCTGGTTCCTGTTTTTTTCCCTGGGCCTAACAGATGGCTTCTCAATACAGGTTTGCTTAGGAAACTAGAACTTAAAACGCTTGATTACTAGAGCAATTACTAGATTACTAGAAAAGTGAGTTTGTGCTCGGTAAAGATTACGTTGTAAGAACGACGTTACAGCAATCTGTAGGCACCCCTTAAGACTGAATTTTTTAATAATGAGGAASCAGGAGATACCTGGCTTTACTTAATATTTCAGCATTTAAGTGTTAGTTGACATTGATGAAAGGCGTTRTGCT
Source organism: Malurus melanocephalus (assembly GCF_030028575.1). Classification (NCBI taxonomy): domain Eukaryota; kingdom Metazoa; phylum Chordata; class Aves; order Passeriformes; family Maluridae; genus Malurus; species Malurus melanocephalus. The sequence goes on along the minus strand of NW_026623406.1, from coordinate 476,398 downwards.
CCAGCGGGTTTCCGGGTTTTGCTGGTCAGTGCAGACTGGCGCTCCAGAGCGGSTGTTCCTGAGCTGGGACGGGAAGCGTTAATGACTTCAGGGCCCTGAACTGATCTAACCTGATAGTTTAGAAGTAGGTCGGTGAGACATCGCCGTTAGCATTTTTTTTGGGGGGAAAAGTACTTCAGCTTTATTAAATGTGGAATTTTTAAAAAATTTTGAACACTTTGGCTATTCAAAACAAAAATATGTAAAAGTTACCTGTTCACTTTGTGTGATTCATTGAGTGGGTTTTTTATGTCAAAGATACTGGGCTGGTAAAAATCCTGCGTGTTTTTATTAGATGGTCATGTTGAACAGGCTCTCTATCAGTTTTCAGACAATAACAAAGGTGGTAGAGCAGTCGTTTCCAGTCAGGTTGAAAACAGTAACAGTACAGCTGTACTGGGAAATTCCCACGGGCATCAGCTCATAGTGAGTGACTGTGTCTCACTTAGGATCTCCTTAGGCAGAACAGTGGTACTCTGTGTACTACTGAGTGTAACTCTGTTCCAGCTACCTCCTGTTGTATCCACAGGCCTTGCAGTTGATCCCCAAATACTCATGGTAATGCTGTGAATGAGGCAAAACATTTAATTTCTGCACCTTTGCTGTGTGAGGCAGTTAATTTACTCCCAGTTCTCTAGGTACACKCTCAGCTTGGTATTTTAGTGTTAGCCATGGAGGTGTGCCTACTCTCATAAAAAGGTTGTCCTTGCAGTGTCTTGCATGCATTGTCTTTGCACGGGCAGTCTTTCTTATTTAGTGCTTTGCTTTGTAGCTGGAATCAAGCCACTCACGTTCATAGTTTGTTTCATATCTGTGACCRTGACTTGTGTCCTCTGCAAAGCAAAGGAGTTGCTTTCTGTGCCTTGTAGTCCTGTGTGATAAAGTTCCATGCGTGTTTAAGAAAAAGGGGCATGGGAAGATAAAGTGAGGCTAAATCCACCCCTGTGTCTGGCACATTACACAGTTTTAAGAATCATGCTGGACTGTTGCAGAATTAAGGGTTAAAAATTGTATATGCATGTGGGGAWTTGAGAATGTTACTATTTGTGTTTCTCTTGAATATCTCAGAAAACATTTTAACCTTRGTCTTGATCYTAGASGTCTTTCCCAACTTTAAAAATCCCTTTTAGGATAACTTACTGAATAGTGATTTTTTGGTAAATTATCTCGTACTTTTTGTGATGTGTCAACTATATGGCTGGTTTATGGGGTAGTTTTGGTTTTGGGTTTTTTGCCCCACTGTTTTCACTATTCCAGCCTTCTCTTCAGCTTGAAACCCCATACTCTGGGACCCATCTCACAGAGTGACAGCTACCTGAAATATTATTTGTCTGGAAAAAAAATCCTTTTATTTTCTTATTTTTCTAGATATCTGGAGTAGTTTTGGGGTATTTTTGAGTAAAAATCTGTTTTCTGACTATTTTGTGGCTTTTTTTTTCTGTAATTATTCGTGTTGTAATAGCAAAATCCTGCATTGCGACTACAGTTGATTTTTTTGTGGGACAATTATCTTGACCAGATCTCAAAAAGTTTGAGTGAAATATCTCATGTTATTTCACGCTGCTGTGTGTTGTCTTCTTCAGTTCTAGACTGTCATTCACTGGTATTAATGAGCACTGAGTTTCAAGCACTGAGGTTCAATTTTCTTTTAAAAAAAGAAAAAGGAGGGTCATATTGAAATAAAACTCCCTTGTTGCTGGAGAGATGGCTGGAGAGGTTTAAGACCAAAGTGAACGAATGGTGTTACTTGTATTATCCTGTGTCTCTGTGGTCACTGTGATGAAACCTAATAAAATTTATCCCCCCAACTGTAGAGCAGCTGTGTACCTTATTCCCCTCAGATGAAGGCCTGACTATTGACCTGAAGAATTTCCGGAAACCYGGTGAAAAGACCTTCACCCAAAGAAGCCGCCTCTTTGTGGGGAATCTGCCCCCAGATATTACAGAGGAAGAGATGAGAAAGTTGTTTGAGAAGTATGGCAAGGCAGGGGAAGTCTTCATACACAAGGACAAAGGCTTTGGTTTTATCAGGCTGGTGAGTGACTTGGCACCTGTGGGTTTTTTTTWATGCTGATGGCTCACCCTGGAGCAGCATTGCTAATTGAAAGCAGTAGATGTTCAGTTGTTTTGCTGATTAAACCTCCCAATGATCTTAGTAACGTGGAATATGGGATTAGCTTCCAAGTGGTTTGTTTAGAGTTTATGAAAAGAAATGTGAATTTGGGCAGCTTGTGGCAGGAGTTATGAGAGATCTGATAAAGTTATTCTGAAATCAGCTGATGGAAAGCAGGAAAAACCCCACATGAATATAATGCTRTTATAGACAAAGTGTACTTCTCTATTTCTGGAATATGTAATTCTTGTGGGCATAGTTCATCATGCAGTGTTCCTGGAGTGATTAATGCTCTTGAGGTAGGGGATCGCTAGATGATCATGTTGAAGTGTGTCTAGAAGGGGGATAGCTACCACCATAGAGTGGTTCTTAGATTTCAGTGCCTCATGCACCCCCTTTCTGAAAGCTCTGAGGTGAGTGGATGAGGTTTCCACACCCACATCTAGGTTGCTTTTCTGTAGTGCTTGGTAGTGACTTAAATGAGTGGAAAGGTGTGAAAGTGGCATAGAAGATCTTTCATGGTTTGCCATAGTATCAGCATTTCCTTATCAGTCTTGGTTAGTAGTTGAATCTTGATTTATTTTTTTTAAATTTATCTATTTTTTTTTTTAAGTGCTTTGTAGCCTTAATTATGTGTGATAATGATAATTGCATTGTTTCCTTAGTTCATACTGGCTGTTGGACTAAATTTACGTATTTGTTATATGTTTTTCACTTTCTCCACCCCCAAACKCTGCCTGTACAGTCACTGATGATAAGGAATAGCTATGGTTTTTTGGCACACTTCTTCCCAGGCTGTGGGAGAATCATTTGTTTCTCTCTGAAGTACTTGTTAAAGAGAAATAAGCTCGTGTTTTGTGACCAGCTAATTCCATGTCTCACTGGGAATTCTAATGATGGCTGTTTTTATCTGCAGGAGACTCGCACTCTGGCAGAGATTGCCAAGGTTGAACTGGACAACATGCCTCTCCGTGGGAAGCAGCTCCGAGTGCGCTTTGCCTGCCACAGCGCCTCACTGACAGTCAGAAACCTGCCTCAGTTTGTGTCCAATGAGCTCCTGGAGGAAGCCTTCTCGGTGTTTGGCCAGGTGGAAAGGGCTGTGGTTATTGTGGATGACAGAGGACGATCCTCTGGGAAAGGCATTGTGGAGTTCTCAGGGAAGCCTGCTGCTAGGAAAGCGCTGGATAGATGTAGTGATGGGTCTTTCCTGCTAACTACGTAAGTGTGGACAGTGAGAGGTGCTCTGCTGGCATGTGCAAGTTGGGTGGCATTGGCTGATGAWCACTGGTTTTTAACACCACAGTGGGAAAGATGGGGCAAAAGATGTTAGGGGATTGGCCTGGAGAGAACTTTACTTAGTTTTGTTCCAACAAGAGACAGTCTGTGCTGATGCTCAGGTCTGAAAACTTTCTTCTGGGAAGCTGCTAGTGGGGTAAGTGCATATAACTTTCAAATAAACTCTCTCTCCATAAAACAACCTTAAAGCAATTAAAGCAGCCTTTAAGAACAGGACCTCTTTCAGAGATCATCCATATAATTTGTTTGAAAACAAGGCTCAAGTGTTTTAACTAAAGGGGAGAGTTTTGAGATGAGATTCCACTTGGCAGCATGCACTGCTGAGATGCCTCAAATAGATTGGATTGTCTGAAGTTTTCACCATTATAAATGGTTTTCCCTGTGTTTTAATGTAATAAAACAGAAAAGCATGTTCTTTCATCATTATGTGAACTTGCTCAAGCAAGTRACCAGTTCTAGTTGCATTCCACAGTACGGTTTGTTGCTCAGTTAAGAGGTAGCCATTTCTGATCTCCTAGAAAAAACAAAATWAATGTATTTTGTATTATGCTCCTAGAATTTGTTACTAGAGCACTTCCTGAAATGGGGCTGGCTATATTGCTCTTTTTTTAAGTTTGGTGCTTCTCATYTCCTGTGGATCTGCATGGCACAGCTGTACACCAGCACATTCAGTTGTAAAAAACATGTTTTGCTTATTTCTTTTTTGGTACCTGATTTTTTTTTCCTCCCTGAGACTTCTTGAGCGTAACCAGCAYAGTGAGTAGTGCTCTACAGGAGGATTACTCTTCGGGTGCTTTTGCTGATTCAGTAGTCTATACCTGAAAGAACCCTGAAAACAGATTTTTAAAAGTGATMGTGGAGAACTAATCATTATCAATGCATAACTGAGGTTAACATTYGGTCTCCTTATAATAATCAGTACATTAGATTCTGATATCTAGGACCACAAACAAGTCTTTTGTTCATTTCTAGTTATGGTTTGGTTTTGACTAAACTTGTTCTGGTTTGTCATAGTTCAAGATAGAAAAGCTGGATAAACTGTTTCAAATTAGTCTTATTTTCTAACATGAACCATTAGTAATGGAATATACCACATTAAAGAGAAAATCTGTATTATGGATCCTCAGCTGAGGAAGGGGTTTTTAGCCACCCATTTCTGCTGCAGCCTGGGTACACCTTGCCGCTTGGAGAATCATCTCATTTCCCCAACCCTGGCACATGGGACTGAGGAGCTCATGGGAAGCTGGGATGCTGCTCTGTGCTGAGGATGAGCAGTGTTAGTGCTGTGAGAGAGAGAGAGCTAATTCAGAGACCAGGTCCATACCTTCTTCTGATGCAGAAGCCAGGAAGAGAGAAGTGCACATCTGCAGTGTCTGTTATGAAGCGCACCAGTGGATTCCCTGGGGAGTGGGAATTCAGACCAAGGGCCCAGTGGACCTTCCTAGAGCACTGTTGCCAAGCAACAGTAGCACATGGTGSCTTCACCAGGAGAGTATGGCTGGATGGTACAGGCTGCAGCCTCCAGTGAGGAGTGGTGTAGTGGCTTTTTACTTTAGACAGCCATAAAAAGGCACAGATGGACTYGTGCCACTCTAGAGACAAGACTTCATGCTGAGTAGATCCTACTGGAGCATATCAGGATTCCAGTTAAGCTGTTAATTTGAACCAGTAACTACAAATATTCTTTCAGTACAATTTTGWTTTGGATTAAACAAGGATTTTGATTAACAATTCCAATCCTATTCTAGAAAAAATGAAAAGAGTGATCCAAGTGATTTCTGGTTTCACTTTAGTTGAGATTCCCAACCGCACTGAGTTTCTTTGAGCAGTGCTGAAAGCAGTGCAAGTTCAGGCTTACTACATGTGCTTCCCAAAACTCGGTCTGTTTCTTAATTTTTTTGAAAGCACCTCATCTTTTCTTTACAGATTCCCTCGTCCTGTTACTGTGGAGCCCATGGATCAGTATGATGATGAGGAGGGTCTACCAGAGAAACTAGTCATCAAAAACCAGCAATATCACAAGTATGTGCCTGGCATGCAACAGGAGATGAGAGTGGCTGTGGGCTAGTCCACAGTCTTAGAAGGGTGGCTCATCAGTGCTCATCAGGTCCTCCTTTTTTCCATAAATGTGACCTGACTTTGAAGAATTGCATACACTGTTCTCTTGCCATGATTGCTGAAAGGATACAGTGGTTTTGAATCCACACTGCTGGATAAGTCTGGCAGCCTTTGCATATTTTATATAAGTCCATTTCAGTTGTTGGAATAAAAAAYTAGGTCAATTTGAGATAACACAGATAACATGAGATTCCCTGGGAAGTATTACAGAAAGTTTACATAAGAAACACTTGAACTCACAATAGAAATTTAAGGAATTACGTGACTAGCATTAGGAGATTGCAGAGCTATCCAGGTRTAAGACTACAGTCTTACAAGGCTTCCCAGTATAAGAAAGAATCCTGTGATCTGAGCAGTTGGCATTAACAAGCCACATGAGCTCGTGAATTTTTCAAGTAAGGAAGATGAGAGCTTTAAGAGGTGGGATTAGGACTAGTCCTGTGCTGCAGGTGCAGAGTTAAAATAATGTGCACATTTGGGCAATGTTTGTTTCTGGAGTGCATCTGTCCATAAGATGTGCAGCAGGAGCAAAGGCTGTTGCTTTCAAGGGTATTTGTAAATCTCTTCTCACAGAATCTCTTGGTGTCTTACGAAAGCAGTGCCATTGCGTGTTATGGAGGAGGACAGTTCCCATGCAGGAATAAGATGATTCCTGAGCAGGCATAGCTAACTCTTAAAAGGGTCTGCTATTGCAATTGATACACAAATTGAGTTTTCTTGGTTCCTCCTTGCTCTCCTGAAGCATTCACTAGSTCTTGTTTGACAGGGAGCGTGAGCAGCCTCCTCGGTTTGCACAGCCTGGCAGCTTTGAATATGAATATGCCATGCGTTGGAAGGCTTTGATAGAAATGGAGAAGCAGCAGCAGGAACAAGTAGATCGCAACATCAAGGAGGCTCGAGAGAAGCTGGAAATGGAAATGGAAGCAGCTCGCCATGAGCACCAAGTGATGCTCATGCGGCAAGGTACCAGTCAGAGATAAATACAGGGTGGGAACAGAGCCCTGCATCATCCAGGGGTGGGTGGCTCAGTAGAGACTGGCTAGAGCCCGCTGACGGTGTACTTGCTTGTCTTGCAACCAAGCATGGTAGAAGCAAATAAATGGAATCCTAGAATCATTTAATTGGAAAAGATCAGCAAGTTCAACCATTAACCTCCTTTGCGGTACTTGTAGTGCAGTAAAGTCTCCTTGAACCTTTTCTCCAGGGTGAGCCCCCTCAGCTCCTCAGACTTGTGCTCCAGACCCTTCCCCAGCTCCGTTTCCTGCTCTGGACATGCTCCAGCCTTTCGGAGTTTTTCTTGTTATGAGGGGCACAGGATTTGATGAGTGGCCTCAGCAGTGTCCAGTCAGGGGGACAGTCACTTTCCTGGTCCTGCTGCCACACCATGGCTGGTACAGAGCAGGTGCCATTGGCCCCTTGCCCACCTGGGCATACTCTGGCTCATGTTCACTGCTGTTGACCAGCACTCCCAGGGCCTTTACCACCAGACACTTTCCAGCTCTTCTGCCCCAGCCTGGGAGCTGCAAGGGGCTCTTGTGACCCAAGGGCAGGACTCGGCACTGAACCTAGTTGGACCTAACATGGAGAGATGTTACTGTATTGGTGGAGGCTCTGTTACCTTTTTCTCTTGTGCATTATGGTCCTAGTTCAGCAATTGGTAAGAGGTGCCATGGGAGATGAGATTGATTGTGTTTCTTACTGTTGTCTTATACAGATTTAATGAGACGCCAGGAAGAACTGAGGAGAATGGAGGAATTGCATAACCAGGAAGTACAAAAACGTAAACAGTTGGAACTCAGGTAAGGGGATAGGTTGTGAAACGCTGTGAATCCACAGTGGAATAAAACACCACTGCGCCTAATTGTTCGGTCTGACACTTTAATTACTATCTAAAGCGTTGCTTTGGGCCTTTTTGTTCATAGGGAGAGTGTACAGGTTGTTTAAGATAGAAAAGTTAAGAGTTTCTTCCATTGATTAGTATTTGCTTCTTCACAGTTCTGTGTCTCAGTTAAGCTCCTTTATTGAGGCAGATAGAAAAATCAGAATCTGTGCAGTGATTTAGTGTCTTCAGTGCTGCAGATTGGGAAATCCCATTCCAGCAGCTCTATTTTCATTTGAGAGGTAACTTAGTCTCAGAGATTTTTCTCTCCATGGTAACACTTGTCTCAGAGGTCATTTTGAGAAGCTCCAGGAAGATTACTAGACTATTTGTGTAATAGAAGGGGCTTGAGAGCTGTCAGGCTTGATGCACGATATTGTGTGTAGTGAGCATGCATTTGGGTGCTGCTGTGTACATAGAATAATGTAGGTTGGAGAAGACTTCTAAGATCAGTGAGTCCAACTGTCAATCCRACACTGCCGAGCCCACCATGTTCCTAAGCACCACAATGACACATCCTTTAAATCTTCACCTGGAATGGTGACTCCACCACTTTCTAGTAGCCTGTTCCCATGCTTTGTGACCATTCTGGTGAAGAARTTTTCCCTGATACCCAATCTAAATTTTCCCTGGTGCAACTTGAGGCCTTGCCTCTTGTCCCGTCACTTGTTACCTGGGAGAAGAGACTGACTCCCACATGGTTCCACCTCCTGTCAAGGAATTCTAGAGAGTGAGAAGGTCCCCCTGCAAGCCTCCTTTTCTGCAGGCTGTGTCCCCCCCAGCTACTCTCCATGAGACACACACACATGTAGGCTCATGGTGGGCTTTTTTTTAAAATTCACTCCTTAAGACTGAAGGTGTTGGAAGTGTAAGTTTCAATCAAGATCCATGAGGCAGCACTGCAACACAGTGGTGCAGTTGGTTGGTGTATGTTGTACTGAGTATCCTTGGACCTTTATTACAGGCAAGAGGAGGAACGCAGGCGCCGTGAGGAGGAAATGAGAAGGCAGCAAGAAGAGATGATGAGACGCCAGCAGGAAGGCTTTAAAGGGAATTTTGCTGATGCGGTATGAGTACTTCTCCATTTCCATTACATCTTACGCTCACAGTAGATTCTTCCACAGCACAGCTTTCTGTGAATTCTTAACGTGGTTGGAGGAGTRTACATCTGTAGTGCATTCTACCCTAAATTACTGATTCCCTCCAATCTTARCACAGTTTAGTCTGGAAACTATAATTACTGCAGTTCTGATCCACTGCTCTTCATGTAGGACCCTCGGTAGCTCTCTTGCTGTACAGAAAAATGTATGCTGACTAATTTTATTCTAACAGCAACACACATGCTGTCCTGAAGCACTGCAGCAGAACCCTGTTATGATTATATGACTGGCTGTATCCCTAGCCTGCAGTTTGTCTTAGTCATAATGAAATGATTCCAATTTGAGGCACTGCTGCAGGCGTGGTATATGCTAGTACTTAAAAGTCAGTTGGTCAAGTATTTTTTGGTAGTGTAACATGTGGTAACTTGCCTTTTAATAACAGTATCTCTAGTTCTATAGAGAAATGCCTTGCAATTTGTTTCCAGTCCCAGYCACTTTCTGTTGTGGAGGCAGCTGTAGTGCTGTTCAGGTGGTGTAATGGCATTGATGCAGCTGGGGGGCTAGTGTTTAATGCTTGAAAACTTKGCCCGTAGGCAAAATAGCTAAATACATGTGAAACCCAAAGGKCCAAGAGTACAACTGAGCCAAATGTGAATATATTCTGCTTGTGCAGCAGAAATCCTGATTCTTCTAAATAATACTGCCTTCATATAAATAATGGCACTGAAACTACAGATGAAGTGAAACCTGTCCTCATTTTCCACTGTGAAAAAAGTAGTGGCCTCACTGAAGTGGAGGTGCTCCTGGTTTTGCAGTGAAAGATGTCTGTGATGGGTGTTTCTGATGCTTGGTTAATAAAAGAGAAATTGAGCTCACTAAATGGTATTTTAATGCAAGTGACCCAGTACTGTGTCTTTATGTAAGCTTGAATTCCTTTCAACAGGAAAAGCTTCTTAGCTGTGCTGAGAGTATAGCAAAACTAATTCTGTCTAATGTGTTACTACTGCTCAGCACATCTTTCCATCAAGATATCTTTGGTAAAGTCTGCATGTGCAGCTGCTGGATGTTTTATTAAAATTTTGAAAAACAATCTTTTAGAATGAGATTTTAAATAAGACTTGTTCATTCAGCAGCTATCATGTGAAAGTTGCTCCTGTCTTTCATTGAAATTTATCCTGGGAATTACTTTCGTACACATTTTTCAGYAGTAAATCCTCAGAACTCATTGAATTTTTATAATTACATTTTTTAAAAGCCTGATTATCAGYTGAAATGAATGTCTGTCTTTCCAGAGGGAGCCACCAGATATGCGAATGGGACAGATGGGTATGGGAGGTAAGAGTATTCTTTGTTCCTGTGCATGTTCATTTCCTTTCTTACAAAATCTGCACTTTTTTTTTTCAGTAATCTCATTTTATTGGCTTCTTATTTAGAAACTCAGTCAAAATAATCTCCTAGTTTAGTAAGAGGAAGTATTCATGTGACAGGAAACATAATACACTGTAAAGCAAGATCAGTTTGTCTTGGCCTAGTAGTGCAAAGGTGTTTAATAAACTGGGACTCTGTCCCTGCATGGAGCAGTATTTTGTGGCTCTGGGGCAATGAGCAGACCCCAGTCACTGTGTGTATGCATGTGCCAGGACTATTCCTCAGTTTCCTTTTCCAGGTACTATTGGCATGAACAATAGAGGAGCTATGGGTGGTACCAATGTCCCAGCTCCTGCACCACCTGCTGCTGGTCCTGGAGCTATGATACCTGACGGAGCYATGGGCATGGTAATGTATCTCCATCTGCTTTTTGTACACACCTTTAAAAAGCACACTGTTGTTTCCAGTATGAATCACTAGCTGCTGAAGTTGGAGCTTCTTTGTCTACCCAGACCCGTTGCTTCACTCCTATTGAACTCTTTAGAAGTGAATCTTGCCATGATACCAGCTGATACAATTTTCAGGAGATTGAGCCAAGTCTAATAACTTCTTAATTTACTGCCAAAACAGCTAGTGCTAAAATGCTTKTTAGAAAGATCTTAGCATAACATATGGTTATTTTTTAATGACCTGATGGGAGCACTTTGTTAAATTGAGAGTTTTTTGAGAGTAGATTCTTGCAGGCATAAAGCCAARCTTTCAGGAATGTTCTGTTCATCACCAGTTCTGCAAACAGTTACCTCCTGTGTTCATAGGCTAGAATGACTTCAGCTAATTTGCTTAGGAGGACAAGAGCAAAGAATCTGTGGAGGTTATGCTTATTTGTTTGACTTCTAAAATTTTTATATTTGATTTAGTTTTAAGCTTTGCTGCAGGGCATTGCAATAGACTATGGCTTTTTTGGCATTTGCCATTCCTCTCTGTCACACAGAGGGTTGGTCCTCCCACAGTATCAACACTTCCAGTCACCAGCAGAAGCAGCAGCAGTCACAGTAAAGTTTGTTCTGAGAGTTCATCTTCCTTCAGTGGTTTTTATGATCTGGTCAAATAAACAGTTTTTATGCACACCTTCCTACTCAAACTTCTTGCTCTGTCGTGACTGCTTTGTYGCAGGTATTTTTTTGTCATAAAGAACAGTTTTATTTGTCTAAAAGCTTTTCTGCCTACATGGTAGGGACAGGAAAGCAGCTGAGGTTAAACAAATGTGCACTACATAAGGAAATTATGTAGGGGGAAGATGAAGCCAGGAATGGAAAGGGAAGGTGAGTTCAGATGGCTCACCTGCTCCATAGCAGGGCACTGGTCTGTGAGATTGTGCAGACTGTCCCAGTATGCCTTACTACAGGTTGTGTGGGGAGAGGGACTTWGTTTTCCAATGGTCCTGTCAGTCCAGATTTGGGACTAAAAGGATGGTTTTGGTGGGGTGAATGTTTATAGCGAGGTCAGCTGGAATTGTGTAATCATGGTAGAATTTGAATCAACTCAAATGGCTTTTAACTGCTCTTTGTTCTTCCTTGTTTTAATTCCTGCATCTTCTGCACTTGTCCTCATTCCAAGACTCCACCACCACCTCCAGACCGCTTCGGCCAGGGTGGAGCCATGGAAGGCCTTGGAGCGATGGGAGGGACTCCACCTGCCTTCAACAGAGGAAATCCAGGGGGGGATTTTGGCCCTAACAAGCGTCGCAGATATTAACAGGATTAAGCTATCCCCTGTACACGCCCCAAAGAAAGAAATCTTGGCAGGCCACASAGGGTTCAACTTGGGGGGGAGGGGGCCATTTTAAAAATAGTTAATTAGGGCCTGTTTTGGTAAAGCCACTCTAGGACAAGGGGAGTACAGTCTGACTGGTAAAGGTTTTAGAAAATTTCATGTGGTGCATTCCTAATTTCAAAGTGAAAAATGGATTCTGGGAGGCTGCCGTGGTTGTTCAGTAACGGTAAAATCTTGCAAGGACCCTAATGCCTTGACCATTCCAGGTTTCCTATTTGCAGCTGAAATCATGAGACTTAATTAGAGAAAATTTCAGTATGTCTTGGCATTTTTTTAGTGTASCGTACCTTGCTTAAGAGCACAGGGAAGTCTCTGGAGAACTAGGGCAGCATTTGGGTACTTTGCAGCTCCCATGATTTTGTAAATTTATATAGCTTCAAATGATCCGTCATGTAGTGAATTGGGGGAGACTTTATGTTTGTTTCTTTTTCTTTTTTTTTCCCCTCCTAACTTGTTACTCTTTTTACCTGGACCATTTGTTTCTTTGAAGTAGTTGACAGTTGTGCAGCCTGAATGGCTGGGAGGTCCTTGTTTGGATGGATTTTTTTGATAAYGTGTTGTATCTCTTTATTTTTACTGGTAGTAAAGTACAATCTATTGGATAAAGATACTGTATCTCATGCTGAAGATTTAACTGAAACAAATGTTTGTATAATCCTAACCTTGCCTGTCTTTTGTGTAGAAGTACTACAAGATTTTTCATTTAGTGTAAACTGTTTGAACACAAACTGTAATTGTCCCACTAAAAAGTTTGAGTTTGTCTGAGGAATGTTAAAGGAATGCATTATTATTAAAGTGGATTTTAAGCCTTTTTTATCTGGTGTCTTGCCTCTTCTGTTTTTTTAGTACAAATGTGTATGTGTGGATTGAATTTCATGAAGCTTCAGGTTATGGCAAGAAAGATGTTCTTGCATWGCTCTGTGAAGAGGGTGTTCAACCYCTGAGAATTTTCTARRTTTTCCTTCTCACAGAACAAGTTTTATTTSTGTGTTAAAATGAGACCTTCAGCAGGTTGGAATACAATAAGGGAACTCCTGACACACCTGGGATGTGTCTGTTGTGGATGCAAGACTTGTCCATGTGTTGCTGGGAACCTGGAGCTCAATTCCTGTATTGGGTGCAGAGGACAGAGTTKCCTCAGGCTGGGATGTTCCCAGAACTCTTGTGCTGGGATTGGAAGGAGAGGACTCACTGGTAACTCTTGATGGCAGCAGGAATGCTTTATCTTGTGTAATACACAAGGGAATCTGTAGAGACAAGAGCCTTCTGTGACATAGGTTCCCACACTGAATCTCCAGAGTTGAGGCTGTGGAGGGGGAAGCTTAGAAATAAATATAGGTGGGAAAGGGAGTAGGGAGAAAGTGTTACAGCCTGAAAGCATACGAAGGTGCCCTGAAGAATTGTGAAATCATGGGAAAGATGAAAACAGTTTGAGATGCCTAATGTTACCAAAGCAAAAACCTTAAATTAGGGTGTGATCCTGTAGGTACTCTTTAGGCCGGGAAATATTAAACAATCCCTCTGGAGCCTTGATTGGTTTACCCTGTCTTCAGCTGAGTTTTAATTAACCTGGAAGAGAGGCTGCAACTGATGCTCTTTGTTTCCACATTTGAAAGGMTCAGCAGCTGGCTTGCTGAGATGATATGGTATCTGATGGTGATTATCAGGTTGATTGTGAAGTCTGAAGAGTTAGGTGATGTTTTTCATCTGGCTCAGKTGCTAGGACAGGTCACTGTTGCAAAATCTCAAATGAATAAGATTGGTGATTAGTTTTTCTGTTGCCCTGTGGAGAGGAAGGATCTGTTCTTGTGGCTTGTGGGTGAAATGAGGCTGGTAGGCTTTCCCTGGTGCCATGGCTTTTTGGTAAGGACATTATTTAATTCTGTACTGTGAAATACTAGGAGAGGAAACTATGAAGTTGCACCCAGGTACCTGTATTATCTCCTTCATCTGTCCCTTGGTCATCTGGCTTGTGGGTTAGTGGGCAGTCCAAGGAGAAATTGTTGTCCTAGGGAAACAGCAGAGCTCAGATGTTCAGCATCACTCTGCTGCTGCCTCAGTCCTGAGCAAGTATAAGATAAGAATTGATCTGGTTACTGCCTTTCCCTGGGAAAAAAGGGGATGTAAAAATCACGGGGAAGGAGGAATTTAGCACTGCTGAAAGCCCATCTAACACAATTTTAAATAACTAAATTAAAGATCCAGYAACAGCAAAGGAAGCAAATGAAAACTAAACTCTGGTGTGAATGCTAGAGGTAGCTATTCYTAATTTGCTTTAAAGGAGACTGAAAACCTGTGACTGAGTAAGGAAATTGTAAAGCAAACCATTAAGATTTTTCAGAGCCATGTGTCAGGGACAGACTGTAGTGCAGAAGCATTCACAGCTGGGCAGAGCAAGCAAGGCTGCCTCACTCCACAGCTACTCTGCTCTGCTGAAGCACTTTGGGTTTTGGTGTTGGTGTTGCTGCCTGTTTGAGGTAGCRAGTGCAGCTCCCGAGGCTGGGCTGTGCACAGCACTGTTGTGATGTGCTGAGGGTTCAGCCACTGTGCACAAGAGAGTGCTTTCCTCTGTTACGCTTTTCCAGAGGGCTGGCTGTTATGTAAATGCAGACTGAAATATTTTGGCTCTTCTGAAGAGAAACCCTTGCCTTTTGCTGTCATGTTTGATCAGCTGGTTTAAAATACAGTTCTCCAGTATCAGTTCATATCACACCAAGGACTGATGAGCAATTTGGTTCTCACCATTTTGCACTTAGTTTTGAACCCCCATCATTTGTGAACTTCAGAAGTTACAACTTGTGCTTTATGCAGCTTCCTCTTCAACAGTAGTGACTGCATTTGCAGGAATCAAAGATAAAGCAGAAAAATCCAGCTGGTACGTGGATAATTTTGTCATATCAAAGCAGTAGACAAACTTTTTTTTTTGGCACAGTGCATCTCACTAGCAGCTGTARTTTATCACAGAAAGCTACAAGTGCTGGCATGTGCTAAACTGCTTCTCCAGTGAGCTACCTTTGGGGGCTGAAAGAAGGATGATGTGATTTTCTGTGGCCTTGCTGAAAGGAGCCATCATTCTCTCTTCTGTTGGTCGTGACTTGGGTACCCGGCACCAGATGTAAGCAAAAAGAGAGGATAAAAGCAAGGAGCTTAGCCAGGCACAGCACTGGTTTTGGGACACTTTCTCTCACTACAGTTTGGCCACTCTGCTCTSAGCCCACAGTGACCTAGATTTAAGGCAACAGGACCCTTGAAAATCTAAAAAACCCCACACTGTGCCCGTTCAGGATATTTCAGACAGCTGGTTTTGGTTCAGGATGCCACCTAATGACAAGAAAAATGAATATTAGGAGTAGACTGAGCTCTTCTTTTTGGACTGTTCCAATTGAGGACTGAAGTGCACTTTCTGATGAGGAATATTGTATGTTTTTTCTGAGTGAGCACCAGAGCGAAAGAACTCTAAAAGAAGCAGCTCAGCTCCAAAGAAATTTAATTATCTCTCCTGAATTATCACTGTTAGAACTACAGGGAGAAAACCCTTATCAGTGAGGTAGCGTGTTCCAGTTTGAAGGTATAATTGTTTGGTGAGACTGAAGTTCTGTAATAACCCAAGCTGCAGAAGAACAGTGGTTTTGAATGGAGAGATGAAGATTGCCCATATCCCCATTTCTGGTAGTTTTCTGTTCTTTTTCAAACCTGTTCCCTGAACTGTTGAGTACAAGCAGTGGAGACCCCTTGGACAGGTGATACATAATTCTTTACCAGTGCTATCTGAAGAATTGCTCAGCACATGGTCTTCTGAGAAAGATTTTTATTTCCCAARTAAGTAAAACATTAATCCTGCCTGTTGTAATATGTTTGTCAGGGATTTCCCATCACCTAACCAGCCTTTTGTATGGAGGAATTACTCTGTGCTTTAGAAACGCAGTGCCTTTCTGCTACCCTGGCTCCAAAAGGCATCCTGAATGACTGAAGGGTTGGGGTGAGCTGGGTGCCTTTCCCTGGAGGTATCCAGCATATTCTCCCCAGCACCCTTTAGGGCTGTTTTACGCTGCCCCTGACTGCTCAAGGGCAAACACATAAGCTGGGTTTGAGAATCGTTTGTTCTCTTTTTTTTCTGCTTCCTTTTTTGTTTTGTTGTATGTGAAATGAAGTGTACCTAAAGCAAACAGGCTCTATTTTTAATTAGCACCTGGGAGCTCAATTCCTGTCTCAGGTGCAGAGTACAGAGTTGCCTCAGCCCCCATGGATTCCTGGTGTTTATCTCCGCAATGTGTGTCAGCCACACCATCCTGTTGAGGTGTGCAGGGTAACCTGAGCTCCATATTCTCACTGGCATGGGGACWGTGACAGCTGCAGCCTTGCTGACAGCTCGTGGAAAGAACAGGGAGATCTGAAACACTATAGCTCTGCTCAGCCCCCAGGACTGCAAATTCCCCCATCACAGGCCTCTGCCCAGCTTCCTGGGTCCCCAGTGATCCTACTCACCTAAGCAGAGGCTCTGGATGCCAACAGCAGGGTTTTACCCACCCTTGGGACTGTTGGGTCAGTTGTGTCCTGAGGCAGTGCAGTGATTTGAAGCCACATGGCTCATGCTGGTGTGACAAGATCCCAAATGCCCTCACGTTTCCCTCCCAGCTTTTGGGTGGATGGAGGTTTGTACACAGGTGACCCAGGTATAAAGAGGTGTGACAGTGATACATGTCCTCCTCTGCAGCAGGGCTGGCTCCTTGCTGAGGAGCTGACAGGGAAAAGCCTGATGCTGCTGGCTCAGGCACTTCCAGTGAGCTGGAGGTGAGGAACCAGGGCAGTGTGAAATAATCTGGAGTCATCTGCCTGGTAAACTCCARAACTCTGGCAAGAGTTCATCCTAACTCAGAAATCTGGAGATCCCCTTGGGATGACAGGATTCTTCAGGCTGCTGTAGAGGGTTTAAGTAGGTTAAACAATCAATAGAGGACAGGGTTGGGATTGCATCAGCCACAGCAAACCCTGTGTTCCCTTCCTGAGSAGACCCCCTGGGCATCTGCCTGTGGGATTTGCCCTTTGTACTGTCTGATAGTGCCAAGGACTGATATCAACCCTGGTTCCTGAACAGAAATGGTCCCCAGATGCTGTGTGCTCCTGGAGGTGAGGGCAGCACCCAGGAAACAGCTGTCTCTGCAAACAGGAACAGCWCAAAGAAAATATTTGATTTAGATGCTTGTAGGAACTAAGTAAAACCTTTGATCTCAGGAGGGTTTCCTGTTTGTAGGGGGAAACTCTTAGGTCCCAGAATGGGAGCAGAGGATCTGAGCAAACCTCTTCTGAACATGGGGCCCAAGTAACATTTTGTACTCTTCTGTGATTACAATGACCTTCCAGGGAACAATTTTCATCCCTGATGACAAGGGCAGATAGGTGTGAGTCTGTGTGTGCATCCTTCCCTGTCCCTTTCCACAATCTCTGCTGGGCAATGTGGTTTGTCCTAAGATAAGATGATAACACTGGGAGGGTTTTGCAGGAGGAATGCACTGAATGCTCGCATGATTAATGTACTCCAGAGATGGGGGAGCTGCGGTGTTTGTGATTGACTGTGGTGCACATTGACCTGCAAAAGTGTATAAAATGCTGCTGGAGCCTGGGCCAGCCATGCAAACTGCTCTCCCAAGGTCACAGGCAGSTTCTGGGTGGTGTTTGTCACCCCTGCCCTTCTTGGGGACACCTGCAGGGTACATCCAGCCAGAACACAAGGAACACAGAGAAAACTCACTTTTGGAGGAGTGAAAAACAGGAACATCTGGTCAAATACAGAGATCAAATCCTAAAATAGCTCTAAAGGTGCTTTATTGCTTTGTAACTGTGATTTCTGCAAGGCCAAAGACTGTAAATCTATATATTTCTTTTCAAACCTGCCAATATTATAATCCTTGAGACACAGACTGTAACCTAAACCTGAGACTAAGAGGACTGATCCACACCAGGACTTCTCTGAGAAGTTTAGAAAGTGAGTGGACCTCACTGAAGCTTGTGACTCAATGGGAGTCACCTGTATACACCRTATTTTGTAATAGATGGTAGAGTTATTATTTAGATACTGCACTGGCAATATCTTAAAACTGTATTAGCAATAAATCTAATCATAACCACCCACGTTATCACTGTGTCCTACTTCCCACGCCTGGCAAAGACCCTTTCCTTGACCACTCCATTACTCCTGGGCTGCACAAAAACCATCATCAAAGGATGTCTTGGCCACATGCACAGCCTTGCTCTGCTGGTGCCTCTGTTTAGGAGGTGGTGGTGCCTTCTGTGCCCGGGTGGGAATTCCTTTCAGTTTCCGGGGTCTTTCAGCTGCTTCTGTAAATGCTACAGAGGCTGAGTGTGGTTGGAGAAGAGGAGTCTGGTGTGTGCGCTCCGGGGTGGTGCCGATGCCTCGGTGCCGATGCCGGCGGGATGGGACAGGACCTCTGCACACCCCGGGCGTGGGGCCACCCYGCAGTGACCATTCCCTCTGCTGGGCACAGGGCCAGCACCGAAATGCCTGTGGAGATAACACAGGCGCCATCAGCTGCTCTGTCCATCTTTAGCCGRGGCTCCGGTTACAGCCACCTCCCACTGCCGCCTCCAAAGATAGGCAAAGCCACCGCCCGGCGCCCGGGCTGCGAACGGTGGGGAAACAGGAGGGATCGAGGGCAGGGATGAGACTGATGGGATTTCTGTGGAAAGAGTGAAGGACACTGCGAGTACTTCCGAGCTATGGCGTTGCTGTGCTACAACAAGGGCTGCGGGCAGAGGTTTGATCCCGAGCACAACGCCGAGGGTGAGTGGGTTCGTGTGCCTTGCAGCAGAGGGAATGGGAATGTGTGCTGCTTTCCCAGAGTGTGGCCTCAGCTGCCGAGCTGGCAAGCCCAGAGCAGGCAGCCCATATGGCAGGAGCTGGCTTTGGAACTGCTGGCTGTCACAGGTGGCTCGTGGGCAGGACTGCCTCTCCTGAACGCTTTTGCCTGGTTTTCCCTTTTCAGATTCCTGCCTGTATCACCCAGGTGTCCCCATTTTCCACGATGCCCTAAAGGTGAGTGTGGCAGGAGCTGGGGCTGCAGCTGCAGGGAGTGACCTTGTGCCCAGCAGCATTCCCCACACCTGACCAGACTGTCATGTCCTGCTGTCTAGGGCTGGTCTTGTTGCAAGAAGCGCACCACGGACTTCTCTGAGTTCCTCTCTATAAAGGTGAGTGACCTGCCAACCCCAGTGTACCCACCGTTCCTCCATCCCCTCCTCCTGGCCCCTGCCCGGTCCTGTCACATCCCTGTCCTGTGTCAGGGATGTCCCTTTGGCCCTGCCAGCCAAGATTTGCTGTCTGCCTCCAAACAAGGGTGCTGCTCCCAAGGGCAGGGTCGGAGCCCACCTCTGCAGGACACTGAGCCATCACAGCATGGAAACACACAGGGTTYGGGAGCAGCCAGCAGGTTGAGGAGGACAAAGTGGTAATCAGGCTTGTCTCTGCTGCTCAGGGATGCACAAAGGGGTTCCACAGCAAGGAGAAGCCCCCTGAGCCTTCCAGCCAAGAGAAGACCTCAGATGAGCCGAAGGACAAACCAGTGAAGGAGATCATTGTCCAAGGACCAAAATCAGCTGAGAAAATGCTGCGGGAAAGACCAAGGTGAGATGGGCTCAGCTGACAGTGTTGCTCTACTGTGTGACTTCTGTGAGTGTCCTGCCCTGCTGCTTCCTCAGGAGAGGCAATGACACTTAAATTGCAGAAAAACCCACTCAGCCTTTGCTGCTGCTGTTCCCCAGCTCCGATGAGCCGAGACAACTGCTGCCAATTAAGGTATCCAGGTCGCTGGAGCAAGCACTGGAGAAACTGAACCTGAACTCCAAGGAYGAGACACTCGAGAGCAGTTGCCCAGGTAGGAACGAGCTGAGGGATGGCAGTGGGGGTTGCACATGGGCACATGGGCTGAGGGTTGCAGTGGGGGCAAGTTCAGCACAGGTTTTGCGTGACAGGCTCAGTGCAGCCAGTGTGTGTTGCATGTTCAGCCAACTGCACAGCTGCATTTGGGAGGCACACTGGGATGGTCTGTGCTCAGCTGGGGAGCAGGATTTGGGGGCAGGCATGGGCAGCRCGTGTCCTGGGTGATGCTGTGTTGCTCTCACAGGTGAGGAGGCTGCTGAGGTGACAGCTGGCACCAGGTGCAAGAACGCAGCCTGCAAGGCGGTGAGTACCTGGCAGGGTCCATCTCTGCCCAGCCTGGGCCTTGTGGCCAGGAGCATCACAGATGCAGGGCAGGGTGTCAGGCAGGTGGAAGGTATTGTCATTCTGCCCTGAGAGCAGCCATCTCTGTCACCTCCCAGCCACATTCCTGCAAAAGGCTTCCAGATTGGTGCATTTGTGTTTCACTGCTGCTGMTCGCTTGCAGTGAAATACAGCACATATTCAGGATTGGACACACAGGCAAAATGCACGTGGAAYAATTCCCACCTGTGCTGAACTGATGCAGCACAGCCCACTTTTTCTCTCACCCGAGGCAGAGCACTGCCTGCYTTGAGGGTGAGTGGGAGGAATTGAGCTGGGGCAGGGCCAGCATGCTTGGAAAGCTGCAGCGAGGGAGCAGGCAGGGAGCAAAAGGCAGGGGGTAGATGAGGACATGAGGCTGACATGCTCTGGGAAGGAGGGGAAAGGACAGGATGGACAAACGTCATCCTGCAACTCAGAGCAAGTTTTTGTGGTGTCCAAACTTGCCCACAGCCCTGGGCTGGGACCAGGCTGTGTTTGGGAGAAGGATACAGAAGGGTTGCTGACAGGGTAGCAGGGGTGACACTGTGGTCCCAGCAAGGCCAGGGTGGCTGCCCTGCCAGCAGGGAGCAGGGACAAGTGCTGGGCTGCTGGCTGGGCACAGTCCCAGAGTAAGCCTTCRGTGGTGCTGGACCTGGCAAAAGGGTGATGTTGAGCACCGTGCTGTGCCCTCTGCACGGGTGGATGCCTGGCTCTACCATGTCATCCTGTGCCAGAGGCACACACAGAGCTTTCCTCTGCTTCTCTCTCCGCAGATCTATCAGGGCCCAGAGAGCAACGCAGAGGTTTGTACGTTTCATCCTGGCGTCCCTGTCTTCCATGAGGGGTAAGAAACCACCCTTTACTAGAGATCAAACAGACCCTGCAGGGGCTGAAAATGCTGCACTRCAAGGCTGTGTGGCCTCAGCAGCACGGCCACTACAGCTGTGGGTGACACCCCCCAAGGGGATGGTGGGCAGGGGGAGCTCTTGGTTATGAGCCCCTCTCCCCTCCCACCCTGCTGTGGTGCCCTCTCCTGCTCCTGGGTGCCCTCCCCACTAAGGTCACCCTGCTCTCCTCAGGATGAAGTACTGGAGCTGCTGTAGAATCAAAACCACAGATTTCAGTGCCTTCATGGACCAGCCRGGCTGCAGCCGTGGGTGTCACTGCTGGACAGAAAAGAAGGTGAGGGGGCTCTCAGCTATGGCAAYTCACATGAGCAACTGGCATTATTGGCATTTGAGGAGTGCTCCTCCCTTGCTCTGCATTCACACGGGTTTCTGTATTTAATTGCCTTAATATTCCTAATTACTGGCAGGTGACTGCACAGGGTTTGAATGCCTAATCTTCACTCTTCTGCCCTTTAAAATGCTGCTCTGCATTCATAAGATRTGTCAGCTCACAGCCAACGGGCAGATGTGCAAAAGGAAGCTGAACAAGGCAGGACCTGGCCCTGGACACAGCATACCCAGCACTGCAGGCTGCCACATAGGGACAGGTGGCTGAGCATAGGAAAAGCCCTTAAAAAAGCCCCCAAAAGCTTTGACAGATAACTGCAGATAACAGAATGTGGGTYTAATGAAGCTTTCCCTCTGCAGCTGCTTCTCAGGAGGGATTTCATCCACATACCAGCATTGTGTTGTGGCAGGGCAGAGGGGAGAAGATCCCAATTCTCAATACTGTGTGTGTAAGTTTCCCCAGGAAAGTTCTTGACTGGGAACAGTTCCTGGGCTGGGAAGGTTGCACCAAAGCAGCCCAGGATAACCCCAAAAGTGCAGTGTGCTCCTCTGAGTCAGCACTGCTCCCAGCAACCCTCTCTGARCCCAATCTGTTCTTTGTCCTGGAGYAGAAAACATATCCTGAATGTAAAGGAAGCTGCACTGCAGGAACTGTGATGTTGTGATGCAGATGTTTTGTGCTAATTATCACCTAAGTCTGGAGCCAGGATACCTCCTGGAGCATTCTTTGGCTGGCAGTGTGGAGGGCTGCAAAGGATCTGTCTCCTGGTGATGCTCATGAGCCTGGTGGAGACACAGGCCTATCAGTGCCTGTGGTGTTGACAAGGAGGAGAAAGGTGAAATGTGGCAAATTGGAGCTCATCTGACTCCAAAATTTAGCATGGTGGCATCATCCATATTCAGCAACAGCCCCTGCATTGCACTCCAGRCTGAGTTTCCTGACTGTGCACAGCGCTTAAGAGCTTGGGCATAAGGACTCTGGAACAAGAAAGGGATGTCTCTAACCTTAACATGTCCTGGAGCAACCCCAAGCACAGCACAGATGTCCCATGTTGCTTGGGACAGCATGGCAGGAGCTGCCCACCTTTGCATGAGCCATSTCCCCTCAAAAACCTGCACAAAAGGCAGGGTTTGTTCTTGCTTGACTGATGGCAACCTCAACAAGGCAGCACAAAGGAGATGTGCAGGGGAGCATCATCTCTCTCCTAATCCCCTCTGTTTGGGTGGTGCCTGAGCCCCAGCTGTACCCTGATGGCTTCCTCTCCTCGGCAGGACAAGAAGGCGGTGCTGTGCCGGCAGGACTGGCACCAAACTGGCAGCCAGGTGGTGGTGACAGTCTATGCCAAGAACCCCCTGCCTGCCCTCAGCACTGTGAAGGCCAACCGCACCATGGTGAGTGGGGTGGGGAGGTTCAATCTCATGGCACCACCTGATTTTGGAGGGCCARGAGCCAGCTGGGTGCCTGGTGCTCTCTGATGGCCTGTGGTCTGTGACCAGCCCTCTGGTCTGGGCTGGCATTGCCAGCCTGTGGTCCTGAGCTGRGAGCCCAGAGGCTTCACTGCTGCAGCAGCATCTGCCCAGCAGCTCTGGCTTTCAGCCTCAACGGGTGACTTTGCTGGCCTTGAATCCCTTGAGCTGTGACAGAGGTGAACCTGTCATGCTCTGAAAGAGTCAAATGTGGCCAGGTGCTGTGGGGATCACCAGACCATTGCACTGGAGCCAGGGTGTGGGATGCTATATGGTGCTGAAAGGCAGCTGCACTGTCTGGRGGAAGTGCTCTGGAAGTGCTGTGCCACCCTCTCAGATAATTTTCCATTGATCTTTCAGCTTGAGGCTCATGTCGTCTTTGAAGGGAATAAGATTTTCAGGGCAGAACTGGAGCTCTGGGGGGTAAGATCCTATTTACCTTTATTTCCCTGTTCCAGCATTCTGCATGGGGTTGGGCTGCAGTGCTGTGAGGCAGCCTGTGCTCTTCATCCTGGGCTGGGCTGCCCAGGCTCCTCCGTGAGTCTCTGCTGTCTCTGCTAGGAAATGCCTTMGGGTTTGTGAGGAGGCTGAGGGGGCTGCACTGGTTCAATCCTGGGCTAAGATGAGAGCTGGAGGTCACCACCAGCTCTATAAGTAATTCTGGGTTTGGTCCCAGACTGCCCCAAATGTTCTTTGGCCCAGCAGGTCCCTGTCTGCCCCTGCAATCCTGCTGTGAGTGGTGGGCAGGCCACAGTCTGAGCARATGAGACACTGATTTTTCAGCTGCTTGCTGGCTGGGGAGGAGAAGCAAGGCTCAGGAATTTGCATGTGCATTTCTTATCAGTATTTCTGGTGCGTGCTGCTGTGGCTGCAGGCAGCAGAGAGCTGACAGGTGCRGGTACGGCTGTGTCTCAGCACAGCTCGCTGCTGGGAGAGGCTGTGCGGCAGCTGCGGTGTGGCTGCAGCAAGCTGAGCTCTCCTGAGCTCCCCTGAGCTCTGTACCAGCACTGTGGTGCTGCTCAGATGGAACAAAGTGAGCTGAGCTCAGCTGCAGCCCAGGTCTTTCCTAGCACGGGAGATTTCTCCTCTGGCAGGGCTTTGGCAGTAAGGGGAAGGCTGAGCTTTGCYGCCTGCCCTCCCCTGCCAGGCTCACTGCTCCTTTCCCTCTCTCCAGACCATCGACATCGACAAGAGCTTTGTGAGCATGGTCCCAGCCAAGGTGGAGATCACGCTTTGCAAAGCCAGCCCTGGCTCCTGGGCCAGGCTGGAGCTGCCCCAGAGCAAGCTGCAGCCCTGCGGTGAGCAAGAGAAGGAAGCTGCAAACACGGAGGAGCCTGGGGCTGTGCAGGATGAGGACTCTGATGACAGCTTGAGCTGGTCCGAGGAGGAAGATGAAGAGTTGGAGATGGGAACACCAGATATGACAACACCRAGTCACTGACAGTCAAGTGCTTCAGCAGCTGAGCAGTGCTGGTTCCTGAGCTGCTGGGCACCTCCAGAGGAGCAGACCTAGCCCAGAACCGTGTGCAGGCTGCAGCACGGCCTCTTCCCGGTCAGAAGAGACAATCAATAAACACCCAGAGCAAAGGTTGTACTCTGAAATCCGTGACGRGCGCTTAAGAAACATCAGCGGGCCAGACCCTGCCTTCTGTCACTYCCTCTCCTGCGCCTGGCTGGGGCAGGACAACAGGAGCAGTCCCGGTGTCTGCACCTTCRGTGTCCCTGGCGACTGGAGTGTTCAGAGCCCAGCACCCTGCCTGACCCTGACATTTCTGGGGTGGTCCCAGCTCTCCCCGCCAATTCTGGGGGTGCTGAGCTGAGTGTAACCCCCTTGTCCCCTCCCTCGCCCGGCACTGGGGAAGCCGGGCCCTGCGGTTCTTTGTCGGGAGGTGGTGACTGCGGACACGGGAATGTCACCGGTACCGCCACGTCCAGGGGAGCCCTGGCGTCCCGTGCAAAGCCCCTTACAGGCGTGAGAGCGGCCGGGGGAGCGGCGGGCGATGCCGARCGCGGCCCGGGCAGGCGCAGCTGCGGAGGCGGGGGATCTCCGCTGGGTAACGCGGCACAACGGGGGCGGAGGGCGGCGCACGCCACGGACGGGGRCATTCACCCGTGTAAAAAAACCCAACCATCTTCTGCCGCAGAGCCGCTTCCTTGTACAGTCTTGCGTAGAGAAAGCAAAAGCTATCACTCAATTTTGCCGTTCTTTCGTTTGCCTAACATTATCTTTGTTAAGAATRTTGTGTCCTTTTTAAGGGTATATATTTATGGCTGTACACACAGACACGCGTGCGTGTTTCTGCTAACGGGTATTGAAGTGAATCAACTGAGAAATCGTCCCAAACCAGACCAAACCCCCTCGCTCAGATTATATTCGGACAACGCATAATTACAAAATAATGAATTAAGCATCAGCAACATCTTGGTGCCGGGAAGCGGGGCGGATGGCGGGGTTGTATGGGAACATCGGGGCGGGCCGAGCGGAGCGGAGAGGAG
>NW_026623406.1:437319-450802 GCF_030028575.1 Malurus melanocephalus | reverse complement strand
GGGCCCCGCGCGTGGCCGCGTGTGTTCCCGCCCGGCGGTGCCGGAACATCCTCCGCGCTGACAGCGGGGCGCGGCCGCGGCCTCTGCCGGCCCGGGCGGTGCGGGTCCCGTCCCGGGAGAGCCTGTTGCGGCACCTGTCCCGCCGGCTCCGGGGCAGGGCAGGGCAGCTCGGGAGTACCGGCGGCTCCTCAGCCCCAGCCGCGGGCCCTGCTGGCTCCTCCGTGTCCGGAGGTTCTGGGCAGTGGGATGCGCGTCCCGGCWTCTTCACCGGGCGGTGTGTGCGGGGGTGAATGTGCTCGTCGGGGGGCCCAGGGATGCTGGGGAAGGGTTTGGAGTGAGCCTTTCTCGCCCTTTTTCACTCAGGGATGTGCGGGGAGCGGGCATGGCCCCGTGGCAGGGCAGGTCGTGCTCTTCCCCCTTCCGCGCTGTGCGAAGGTTGGGCCGGGCTGTTGTTGCGCCAGGCTGATGCTAATCCCTATCAGGGGCACCGCGATAAATTTAAGGCGACCTCTGCTCCCAGCGAGTGTCATAAAAGGTTGGCACAGGATGAGTTAGCCTCTGGAAAGGGTTCTTGTGTCAGGGCTGAGAGTCAGGGATACATAAGGACAGGAAGGTTGGATTTATTCTCAAAAAGCCGGCAAAGTGCTCTCTCAGGAAGAGTAATGCAACGTAGTGACCTAAAACACTCTGAGGGGTGCCAGGAGTCACAGGTATTGTCTCATTTAGCAGCTGCCACAGAGCTCCCCTTCATCAGCTTAATTGTTCTCTTCTAGAGGGCCTTGAACTTTCAGTTTTCTAACCTGCACTKAGTTCCTGCTTGACCTCAAACCCCGAGAAGCAATGCTGCTTTTTATTTGTACTGAACGTCTCTCTGCTTTTTCCCCCGTGTTGTTTTCTGGGTTTTTTTTTTAATTTTTTTTTTTTTAAGAACCGGTGAGTAATCGGTATCTGTTTACTTTTTATAAGCACTTGTGACTTCCACCATAATTACTCTGAGTTAAAAAAAAAAGCTTTTACTTAAATGTTCTTTATGTATGCCTTATGCTTGCAGCATGTGTCCTGGGATGCAGCACTTCTCGTGGCAGCATCATTAGCTCTTTGCCTCAAGCTTGTTTTTTGATTTTTAAAAAGCTCGTGTTCTCTTCCGTGTAGGATGCAAAATACATCACTTGAAGGCATACTTTAGAGAGAGTTTGCCACTGTTCAGCAGCACAGCAGTTTTTCTACATGGAACTTACGATTATGAGACGTGTTTCACATTTAGGCTTAATATTTCCATAAAAAAAAAGCTTTTAGATGTTCTTCCTAGAAGAAACTTTACAGAGATCCGGGAAAAAGAGTAAAATATGCAGTTTGCAATTAGCAGGAGGAAACTGAATGTGTGGTTTGATTTGTTTATGCATTGAGGCTGTGATTCTTTTGGGGTCCAAAGTGTTCTCTCTCAGTCTGGTGTCATGTAAAGATTCATACCTTTACAGGGAGTATTTTTTYACTTTGCATGCCTGTGTGTGTAGATCTGATGGGCTGCTGAGCGACTCCTTAACTCTGGTGACTTTTGCTCACATTTTGGAATTGGAATAGTTGATGCAAATGAGACTTGGCAATTGTTGCAGTATTGTAGTACACGAACCATGGTAAAATACACAGAGTGAATGCTTTAACTCCTGTCTTAGTCATACCAAAACTCTTTAAAGATACTTTTGAGAAAACTTGGGATTGATTGAGCAAGTTAATTTTTGTTTATTTTTGTTTGTGTTTTTGTTTATTTGTTTGGTTTGGTTTCTGTGTTTTGAATTTTTCTGTTTTAATTTGGGGGTTTTTTGTTTGATTTTGTTTGGGGTTTCGGTTGGATTTTGTTTGGTTTTTCTTTGTTTTTTTGTTTCTGTTTTTATTTTTTATTAAATCTCACCCTCCCTCCCCCCCGTGAAATTTCGGGGTGGAGGAGGAGCAATTAGAGAAATGCAGACCAATAAAAAGTGTAGAGGGACTTTTTTTTTTCTCTTGGAAAGAAGCTTAGATTTTCCTGCTGTAACATTGCCCTTTAGATACAACMGTGGCTTTGTTACAGCTGAGAGTGCCAGCAAATGCCAGGTGACAAAAGATGATAGACATACTAACAAATTTTTTTTTTCTTCTTTTTACCTCAAATAGGAATCAAGGATGCTTAAACTGGATTTATYGTTCATCCTGCAACGTGCTTAATACGCCTCTTCACAAAACCTTATGTCTRAGGTACTGTTTGTCTCTTTTAGCCAGCAGTAGTGACTAAGGCTTTGTCAGAATCCATGAAAGGTGGGAAGGACATTGTTAATAACTTTTTGTGAACTGACTGTGACCCCCAGGACCTGTGCAATGCTTGTATCACCCAGGAGGTGAGTCAGTGGATGTGGGCACAGAACCCTGCAGCCCTGGCTCCTGTTCTTACACCTTTACTGAGCTCACCATCACAGGGTCACTTGTGTTCAAATAAACTGTGAAAGTTTAAGACCTTGATGTCTGTCTTGATGAATCCCTGCCTCTGCATGTGGTTGCAGGAGGAAAATCCGATTTTAATACTCTGCAACTTTTGATTATGATAGGCTATGTGTCACATTCATGCACTGGGGATTGAGGTATCACTGATGTCTTAGTTTTTAGTTCCTGTGAGCTGTGCAGCTGCACCTTGTCACTGTGTTATTTCATCAACTGTGCATCTGTTCCATGAGCATTCCATCAATGCCCTTTGGAAATACTAATTATCCATTCAATATCTTGGATTCATAGAATTTAAGGTCTTTGATGTTTGGTCACTAATATAATTGCTCTCCTATAAAATCTGGAGTACGAGTGGCTCTTGTAAGAGGTTTGTGTGGTTGAGTTGCCCAAATACCTGATGCAGAAGACCTTATTTTCACTGTAGTTCCACAAGAAATATTGTTTACATGATAAAGCTTACATGTGTTTCATCTCTGAAGAAAATCTTTAAATCAATAAACCAGTGTCAGCCCATTTGCCAGGGATAGAGGCTTTAAAAATATTATTTTTAAATATTATTTGAAAAGTGTTGAGGGGTTTCTTTTATTTTCCTTGAAACATCTGTTTGCATTGAAAGGTATAAAGGGCTTTCTAGCATTGGCACTGAAAGAACAACCAGTGAGATTTACACTCCTGTTGTGTGCTTGGGAGCTGAATTTCCAGGCAGAGAGCTCTGCAGAGAGCAAGCCTCTTCAATTCTGTTGTTCATGWGGAGCTTGGGTGGTGGACTGCACGGTTCCCACTGTGCTGCTGAAATCTGCCTGCCCTAGTGGATATTTTTTCCCCGTCTGGTGCCATTCAGACTGTTGCAGTTTTGTTTCTCTTGCAGGTAAATGGCAGGACAGTGAGTGGTGTGAAAACTTTGAGAGGCACTGAGAAGTCCAAGTAGGTCATTCATTGCTGAAGGATATGAGGGATGAGGTCTCCTATTTAACTTTTTTTGCTCTTTCTTGGCACACATTCTAAAAGCCTGGCACTTCTCCATTCCTTTGGCACTTGCCTGAAACAATGGCGAGTAAACTGAGCCGTTGTGGGATAGTAGAGTCTTGATTAAATTGCTGAGAGCCCCTTTCTCTGCCCTGCTAGGCCTGGTGGGTAAGCTGCACATGTGAATTAACTCCTTTACATGGGTGAGGATGGTGTGATATATTTAGAACTGCCCTATCCACCCAGTTCTTTGTTGAAAGTTCCTGCCTGACTTCATGTTTGAGGCAGACAGAGTGAATCGTCTCTGATCTAGTTTGTGTTACTGAAAGATGAGCAATTAAATCGTTTCGATTTCTTAACTTCTGCCTGCCCCTGGTAAAGCAGGATCTCATCCACCAGAACAGCGAGGGCTTGATGAAGTGTGATGGCTGAGCAGAATGACACAGTGCAATGCAGCAGATTTCAGCTGAACTCCTRGGGAGTTTTCTGCTCCTTTTTGGCCCTATCCACACTGTTAAGAGAGATATGGAAGACCTGACAAACTCAGTGAGAGTGAGTTTATCAAAGAGCGTTATCGAAGCTGAAATCCACTTAGCAAAGAGACATCTGATGTTAACATAGCAAAAGGAGAGGCATATCCTGCTAAAGAGTAGTTCTGCAAAGAGATTATAGAAGTGCAGGAAGTATAAAAAGCATAAATCTAGAAAGCTTCAGAAGAATTCAGGTTCCTGTTTCCTCTCTGGTTTCTGTCACTCTATTCTCCTTCTCTCAACAGACAGGGAACTTCCCTTCAGCAGTGTTGAGAGGAAGATTTAGAAGTTTTTTCTCACCCACAAAAAGTTTTGACACAACACAAAGTTACTCTGTGTGTGAGTWTGTTCCAAGCAGTGAATTTCCCCAAATGTTCATCTGGAGAGCGARCTGTCCACGTTAACGATTCCAGAAAATGCTTAATTAGGTCAGAACAGGAGCAGCTCTTCAGATGATGTCTTGACATGTTGATTGAAATCTTGCACATTCCAGAGGAAGTGCCAGGTGTGCAGACAGTGAAGTCAGAGTTTGCAGCATCTTCTGAGAMTGAAACTAACTCAAACAGGGAATGCCAGTTTTCTAATTCAAAGTCATTGATGGACAAGATACAAGTAACTCTTATCTACGTTTTTTACACAACGCTTCTGTGTGGGGTGATTTGGTTTGGGGTTGGTTTTTTTTTTGGCTGGTTGGTTTTAAAAAAAAATATTATTTAATTTGAAAATTATTCCCATTCTGCTGTAACTGTTAGAACCTCAGCTGTAATAGAAGTCCTTTCTCTGGCAGGACTAAGCAACCCAGATTACCTCTCACTACTTCAGATTTTCCGTTCACTTGTTTCTCTTGCTACATAACCTTTCAACTTGGCTTTGAAGCTTGTGCCCAGCTTTCTGTTTCTAAATTTTTTTTTGATGTGTTGACGTGTTAATCTGTATTTTTCTCTTTTTCAATTCTTGTTGTATGTGGAGTTTTTCTTTCTAAAGTTTCCTCAAAAATTCTTTTGAAGGTCACTAAAAAAACCCCGAACCAACCCTAAAGCAATTTTCCATCTGTTGGTAATGTTTGTTAGTAATTTTGTTTTTGGAGAATGCTTTTTTTTTCAATATATATTTGTATTTAGATAGCATGCAGTGCCAGCTTCATGGGTGCTTAAGAAATTAGAAGAATTTTCCATGCAAATTTGAACCCCAGCTGTTTACTACCTTATGAGAGTTTTATTGCTAGGCAAATTGTTTAAAAGAAAAACTAAATAGAGACTTCATACATAATAAAGAGAGCAGTACTCTCTTGAGAGCATGAATTTAATAGCAGAGACCTGATGGAGTTAATATTAGTTTGCTTGGTTGTAACTTATATTAAAAAAACCTTTATCTTCCATTTGTAAATCTTTAACCAAACTACCTTTGCTCACAACATACAGTTTTCTGGAGTCAAGTAGCTTCTTTCTACTCTTTATTTTTTGATTAATTTAGATAAATTTTGTGTCTCAATACAAATCATGTGTATCCTGGCGTGTGTTTGTTTTTCCGTATTGCATATGCCACACACGATCCCTTTCAGCTCAGACAACCCCCTTTAAAGGGGCCTTTCAGAGAATCACTCTTAAAAGCCTACAAGCTCTTTAGTTGTGTTTGTGTAGTTAATACTTTGGCCAATGCTTTGGCAGGTTTGCATGGAGTTATTTCCCATTGCAAGTGTTGCTCTCCTAAAATCCGAGCTTTACTGAGGTAATTCAAGGTATTAGCGCCGTGAAAAGAGCATTCATTTTYCAAGCTTTTTTTTTGTTACTTTATTACCGATTTATAAATTGAAATATCTTATGACCTCTGAAACAAAACCCCCWACAAAGTAATCTTTGAGTTCCACATTTTGAGTTAGATGTTTTGAATCAGGTTGTGTTTGCTGCTGATGGTCTGGGATAGACGTGGCTTTGGAGTTTATCCATTCTGGAAGGTGCTGGGGTGATGACCCTCTGGCCAGTGCCAGTCATGTGCAGGCTGGGGTGCAATTTGGGGATACCCTGYTGTTCTGTGGGGAGCTGTGGACAGAAGTGCATAGAGATTTAAGGGGTGTAAATCCTTGGGGGAGCTTGTGGCTTGTGTTTTGAAGAGAGATCTGTTTACAAGTGTTTACAGTTTGTTTATGTTCGAAACTAGGAATTGGGCACATAAAAGGCTTTGTGTCTCTYGTTCTTCGTGAGACTTTTGTTGCTACAGTTGAATTTTTGTTGCATGTGTCCAGCTTAGTTCTGCCGTCTCTGTGATGTCACTTGTTACTGACAGATCTGAATTGCCCATTGCACAGATAGCTTATTTGGGAAAAAAAAACCTTTGCTCTGGGAGCAGTGGTGTTGGTCACCATAAAGGTTTCTGGCACAGTGTGTTCTGGTACTTCAGTGATTTGATGTAAGTGCAGGAATGGGCTAAAACCTGCTCTGTGTGCTGCAGTCCAGCTAGGTTTTGGCAGCAGTAGCAGCAGAAGGTGATTCCTTCTCACCAGGAGCAGCTGCCGGGGTTTCCATGGTGTCTGTGTACATTCATCCATACTTCCTTAAGCACCGGGTGTTGTAGTGACCAGAAGAATCACTGTGTGCTCCCRGTGGGAACACAGCAGCATGTGGATATACAGATAAAGACTTTGTCTAAAAGGACAAAGCTGAGACTTAAATGCAAATGAGTTGTTTGTTTGTTTGGATTATCTTGAAGAGGAAGTTGCTCATTGTGCTATATTCCCTTTGCTACTTTGGTGGTGTTGGAGCTGAGATCTTTATGGAATATGCAATCAGAATAGTGTAGGTTGGAAAGAACCTTTGAAGGTCATCTGGTCCAACACCCCTGCAGTGAGTTTGAATGTTTCCAGGGATGGGGCAGCCACAGKTTCTYGGGGCAGCCTGTGCCAGTGTTTCACCACCCTCGCTGTAAATAACTTCTTCCTTATAGCTAATCTAAATCGGTATTTTCCTAGTTTAAAGCCATTGCCCCTTGTCCTATTGTAACAGGCTCTGCTAAAAAGTTCTTCCCACTATTTTCTTCTGTTTGAAGCAGGGTATTTTCTGCTGGTTGCAAGTTGAAGATTACTGATAGTACCTCAAAGGCATTTGGGTGAGAAGGCAGATGCAAGTTCCTTCTTGTTCAGGCTAGCAGTGGAAGTTCCAGCACACAAGAAATGTACAACAAATGACTGCTCGTAGTTAGTTCCATGCCATTTTCAAACTTCTTTCTGTTCATGTGGTGTGAGTTTAAAATTAATTGCATTTTAGACTGTATCATTTTGATTGGCAAACCTACTCTTCACCTCTCAGGAAAGGGATATGGAAGACCTCTACATGTCAAATATCRCCTGTGTAATAATTCCCCAGGAAAGCTGTTTGACTGCTGATCTTTTAGGGCACGTATTTTTCTCATGCTCATTTTTTAGAGGACACCAAGTAGCTCAAGCCTGTTAAATCCTGCTTGTTGTGTCAGTGATTAGTGAGAGTAATCTGTTCTTGGCTTCTTTAGAAAAATTCTTTCTGGTTTCTAATCTGGGTTACTATGGCTAGTTATATTTCAGAGAACAGCTTTCCTTGGACATGCTACTTTCTGAATCTTTTATCTGGTATCCTCTAAATAATGAAGTTTATTCAGGACTGATTGATATGAATGTAGTGAATTATTATTGTGAACAGTTGGAATGCAGTCCAGAAATTAATATCTTGATTTTATTTATAACTTTTGGACCTTTCTTTGTGGTAAACTGTTTAGGTAGTAGTCTGTGTAGACACGTGTGAGTATTGGAGTGTGTGTGTGTACAGAGGTGGATGTGTGAATCTATAAATGACAGACTATCCTGTTACTGGGGCACAATCCCTTTCCACTTGCAGGTGCCTCTAAGGAACTCGTCCTTTTGCCTGTGGGAARCAGTCTGGCAGTAAGGCAAGACTGTGGGAATTTGGCTAATTTGTACTTACATGGTTGGAATGCAGCCAATTGTCACTTAGCTCTCAACTCACTGCATCTCCATTTCACTATTGTCTTTCTAGCCCCGAGCTCTTCAGAATGGCCTGAGACACTGAATGTGATAAGAAATGGTCAGCTATATTAAAAACACTTGCTAAAGCTTCTKTTTAAAGTGACCAGCACTGAGTGTGCCTTGCCTAACCCCTTTTTTGCTTTGTGCAGGACWCTGTTTCTGGGTGAAGAATGCAGACCATAAAGTGCGTGGTCGTCGGAGATGGCGCGGTGGGAAAAACTTGCCTGCTCATCAGCTACACCACCAATGCCTTCCCAGAAGAGTACATCCCTACTGTGTTTGACAACTACAGTGCCCAGATGACCGTGGATGGCCGGACAGTCAGCCTGAATCTCTGGGACACTGCGGGCCAGGAGGAGTACGACCGCCTGCGCACGCTCTCCTATCCCCAAACTAACGTCTTCATCATCTGTTTCTCCATTGGCAGCCCCTCTTCCTATGCAAATGTCAGGCACAAATGGCACCCTGAAGTTTCTCACCACTGTCCAAACGTTCCCATCCTTTTAGTGGGCACGAAGAGAGACTTGAGGAATGACCTGGAAACGGTTAAAAAGTTGAAAGAGCAGAGCTTGGCTCCCACTACCCCRCAGCAGGGGACTTCACTGGCTAAACAAATTGGAGCAGTCAAATATTTGGAGTGCTCGGCATTGAATCAGGAGGGTGTTCGGGAGGTGTTTGCTGAAGCTGTCCGTGCAGTTCTGTATCCTGTGACAAAGAAGAACACAAGAAAATGTGTCTTATTGTAGTTGCCTTGGGTGATGGATGTTGGAAGTTGACTAGAATCTTGGAGGGCTTTTTAACGAGTTAAATTGAAGATTTGCATCTTGCACTAACAGCTCTAAGCAGAAATGATTTATACAACGAATATTCTTGCAGTCTTATTGCTTCAGGGAAACTGAAACAGAACAGGTTTTTTTATTCCAGCTGAGAGGTCAAATACCTACTTTATTTCTAAAGTTCCAGTCTCCAGCTTCTCCAGGGATCACTTGATTATTTTAGTGGAGGAAAATAAAAGAGGAGACTTCTTTGAAGCCACTTCTTTGCTAGATAGCTATCAGTTGCTAGATTTGCTGAAAAGCACAGATTTTGATAACTTTGCTTTAAGTGTTAGCTGCTGCTTTTCCCATCCTTYATTTACTGATTGAATTTGTTTTACAAACAGAAGTCTGGCTGTCCAGTTTTTTTGTCAATTTAAACTTGAAAACAATTTGTTTACTTGCAAAATGCCTGAAATATTACTGAGATTCACCTTATAGTGAACTGTGATTGATTGTATGAAGAGTTAGCATTAGGCATGGGTAATGCAATGAGCAAGACCCAGGGAATACCTGCAATGATTTATTAATAGAAGCAGGAGCTGATTTCTCCTTATGTAAGGAACTTAGGATAATGATGACTCACTCAAATGAGTGATTTTCCTGATTTTGAGGTGGAGAAATGGAGGAGTAGTTTAGATCCAAGTCTTCCATTAATCTTCTAAACTGAGATTTTATGTCACTGTCCAAAGAGACTTTTCACCCTGGGAATAAAGTTTTAACAGTTCCCTTCTCCGGCTGACTGAGGTATTTGGGATGACACTTCTCAAAATGAGATTTTCAGTGTAATCCCAGAGACTTGGCAGCAGCCTGTTTGCTCTTGAGGAATTAATCACGTCAATTCCTAATGTTCTTGGGGCCACCATCTGAGATTTTTATGGCAAATTTCTTTGTTGTTTTTCTGTGAGACGACTGACAGATAATTTGGAGTTTCTGTTTAGAGGAACCTGTGTCTCTTCCTGTTTTCAGTTCAGTCTGTAGCGGTTAGCCAGTCACTGGATAGGATCACCTGAGCAGTTTTTTCCTCTCCTGAAATGCTCAGTTATTATAAACACTTTTTAACTGAAGTTCTATTTACATACTTCTAACCTTCTTTAGCAGCTCTAGTAAGTGGCAGCTGGCTTTTATTTTCAGGATGTGCACTGTTCTTTATGTGTGGTTCCGGGACCAGCTGAGGAGTGAGCGCATGAGCCCTTCCTTAGACTCAACCTTCCAGCTCCGTGGCATGAAAGCAGCATGCTTCAAAGATACTTTGTGTGAAACCACTGGTGCTGGACTGGGCTTTGTTGTCTGAAGTTGACAGTGCTGTCTTTGTCTGGCTGCAGCCTCAATTGGTCATTCAGAACTTGCTTTCTTGTGATTCCCACACATGCAAAACCGCACTGGTGTATACTCTGGTCAGGAAAAAAAAAGTGCCTCGTTTTAGCAAGATAACAGAAAACACATCAACAAGGTTATTAGGGATCTTGTGTTAATTTGCCCTTGCTTTATCTGATGCTGGCAAAAAAAMCAGGTGGATAGAAACATTTGTATTTGTGCCCTAATGCCACTATTTGGATAGAAATGGTCATATTTGTGCCCTAATTTCCACTGTTTGAAGAGGATGTGCCTTTCTTCAGCTGGTGTAACTGATGCTGACACTAACTGCAGTTTTTTTAATCTGACACATGCTCCTTTTGATGCTGCTTTAGCCAATTGCAACGCATAGATTATAAACTGCAGTTAATCCAAATACTGGTACCAGTATTTAGTGAACCAGCACCAAACGTTGAGCACGGGCGGTACCAAAACACCCGTTCTGCAGGATGTTTGCAGAAGCCTACAGTCTCTGCACATTTTTCTTCACCAAGTGCCATTGCCTGGAGTGTCTTTGTGTCTCTTGCACTTGCAGAGGAAGTGCTGTTCCAGATGTGGTTCCTGCCGCAGTGCCCTGAAGCCTGTGAGGGTGTAGAGAATTCACTGAGATAACCTCTACTTACCACGTTCTGCCTTTGCTTTAGCTGTAGGCCTTTAGTGTGGGCTGGATTTGCAGGCAGCAATTAACTCTGTGCCTTGTATTTCAAGATTATTTTTCTGTAGGTAAATTTCAGTAACTGAGTAAATAGACTTTATCATGTTTAAAATGTATTTATTTAAGCCAGTGCACATGGTTTCTTTTAATGCTGGTCAGATCTAAATCAACTGTCTAGTGACCCCGGTGCAAGCCCATAACCTTTGCTTTATTCAGAAATGTACTTTAAAAAGTCTGTGATGTTTGAACTAGTCTTAAGAGGTGCCTGAAATTAAAAGTCTACTTTTTTTTTTTTTTTTTTTTTTGCTACATATATTTGCAGTTTTGTACTGAAGCTACTACTGTTTTAAAAAGTTTTTACTTTTTTACATACTGAAATCTTTTAATCCTGCATCTTTTGTGGTTATTCTTAACTGGATTACAAGCATTTTGTGGAGAAGAAATCTTGTGAGCAAGTATTATTGCACAACCCTTGCCCCTCCATTTCTGTAGGCTCACAAGCAGCCATCCTGGTGTGAACTGGAAGAGAGTATGGTGCGATAAAATTCAACTGCTTAATCAATTTTATTTGATTTGGTTACACTGTTGATTGCATTAYGCCAGAACACCTTATCCCCATGTAGGTTACTTAGTAAATGGATTGCACAACAGTACTGAGGAGAATTACATGATAGTGATGAAAATGAGCAGGGAAGGAACTTTGAACCATCAAAGATTTTTTTTTTTTACTGACTTTGGAGTACCTGGATATTTAGATGCTTTGTATTTCTGTCGCTTTCTGACAGGAGTAAAAGTCCTGGCTGGGAGCTGGTTTCCTCCAGCCTCTTCTTTTCATGAGGCTGAACTTTAGGAGAATTCCAGTGAGCTTTTCCATTCAGTGGGCATTCTGCTTTTGTGATCTTCCTTCCTTTCCCACTCCTCCCCTAAAATTCTTGGTGCCTTTTATTGTAAGTAGTCCAGTGCTTCAGTTTACAATCAGTTCTGTTTCTCCAATGCTTTATTTTTCTTCTGTGGGCAGTTGACAAATACAGACTACACATAATCCCATGGCTGGATTTTGTCTTGTTTTGGCAGGTCAGAAAACTCAGTTAAGCTGTGAGGGTTTCCTGAGCTGTTCAAGGTCCTTTAGTTTGTTACTGAATAGGGATGGAGTGTGTATGTCTTAATTCACAGAAGAGACTCACTGTGAAGACACAGATTTTAACCTTTGCTTTGTGAATGATTTCTGAACTACTTGGGTTTTTTTTTGTTTTTTTTGTTTTTTTTTAATACAGCTGAAGCTGTAGCAGGAAGCAGTTCAGGAATTGTGTGTCCAAAGGATGTTCATGAGGTGTGCTTAGATGTGGAAATGCTTCCTTCAGTTTACAGCTGTAGCTRTTTCTATGAAATTTGAACTAGAAGAGCCTCCCTGTGCTTTGTCTCCGGGTGCTAAACCTCACTCTGTAGAAACCTTGGTGCTGCTTGKGCTGATCCCAAGAAGTGGATGGATCTCAGGGGGGTCCCCACCCCCAGAGTGGGCAGCAAGGACCACCCATCAGCAGTGGGAGCCTAAGACTCTGAAGTGTGGTACTGATACATACACTGGCAACTTGATTTTATGCTATAAAATAATTTGTATTACATCTAACAGTTTTAAAGGATTTTTTATATAAATTATGCATAATTACATTGTAATAAACCTTTCCTCACCTCTCTGGCTGTCGCATTAACTCGCCCTGCTGTTTGTACCGCACGTGTGCTCAAGGCAGCTCTTTCCTGTGGAAAGCCAGACCCTAAAGGGTTCCTAAAGGGTTCCTAAAGGCAATAAAGGAATTTTTGGCAAGGGCGGAGCGTCTGCGCGTCCTTGCTGCGCCGCGGGGCGGGGCCGCGCGGGGGCGCTGTGGGGGGCGGCGCTCCCGGACCGGGCCCGGGGCCGCTCCCGCCGCCGCTTCCGCCTCCGGGTCGGGGCCGGGCAGCGATGTCGGACTCGGAGAGCGAGGAGGAGGCGGACGGCGGCCGCGCTGAGCCCTTCTCCCTGGCCGGGTTCCTCTTCGGCAACATCAATGAGGCGGGGCAGCTGGAAGGGGACAGCGTCCTCGACAAGGTAGGGCCGTGTCGCTCCGGGAAGGCACCGCGGGCGGAGGGACGGGCGTGAACCGGGCTGCCTGGGGCGACCTGGGATGGAGCGGGATGGCTCGGAGGGGCTTGGGGTGACCTGGTGTGTGCCGGGGTGTCCGGGGGTGACCCGCGTGTCTTGGGGTGTGCTGAGATGTACTGCCATGTCCCGGGCTGTACCGGGGTGACCCCGAATGTCCCGGGGTGTCCTGAGATGTACTGGGATGTCCCGGGGTGTCCGGGGCTGTACCGGCGTGACCCGGATATCGCGGGATGTCCTGAGATGTACTGTGATGTCCTGGGCTGTACTGGAGTGTCCGGGGCTGTACCGGGGTGCTCCAGGATGTCCCGGGGTGTCCCGGGCTCTGCCGGGTGCTCCAGGATATCCCGGGCTGTACCGGGGGATGCTCGGGGTGCTCCAGGATGTCCCGGGATGTCCTGAGTTGTACTGGGATTCCCGGGATGTCCGGAGCTGTACCGGGGTGCTCCAGGATGTCCTGGGATGTCCCGGGCTCTGCCGGGTGCTCCAGAATGTCCTGGGATGTCCCGGGCTCTGCCGGGTGCTCCAGGATGTCCCGGG